>NC_141319.1:3367500-3692500 GCF_037954325.1 Fistularia commersonii | reverse complement strand
TTTTGTGAAAAACCATCCATTTGGCGGTTCTCGCTTTAAACACTGTTCTGATTCAGCGTCGTATCGGACGACAGCACAGGAACTCCTCTTCCTCGGCGTCTGTGCTTGTACAGGCGCCCGACGAGGAGAGGGTGAAAGTACGGCGACGTGTCGCCAACTAACTTTCCGCGCTGTTCCCTCGAAATGACAACTCGGCATCCCTTCCGAAAAAAAAAAAAAAAAAAAAAGCAAGTGAGCCTAAATGAGAGGGACTAGGAAACATTTCCAGATGGATATAAACATTCATTTATTCATACATCAAGAAGCAGATACAACCATTCACTCACTCATTTGTATGGAGCCCCTTAAGGGATATGTGTACATATACAGTGATCCCTCGCTATAACGCGGTTTACTTTTCACGGTTTCGCTACTTCACAAATTTGCATCGTGCATTGTGTTCTGCATTCTGATTGGCTAAAAAGTCACTCCGCTTCTTCTCTACCTGTGCGTCAATAACGTTGCAGTTTAATATGTACAAATACGTAAAACAGCTTGCCAAATTTACATGACGTACCTGCAAATTCTCTCGCAATTTCAAGTTTCTCTAAAACCCATAATGTTGACAAAACACTCTGGACTGACAAAAGCACCTGCGGCAGGGCCCAAAAGGCAGCGGAAGATGCTATCTATCGCAGATAAAGTTAAACTTCTGGACATGCTACGGAAGGTAAAAGCTATGCGGCAGGTCGGCATTACGGAATTAATGAATCTTCCGTTCGTTCCATAAAGAAGGGAGAAAAAAACATAAGGACGACAGCAGCAATAAGTTTCGCAGCAGCAATAAGGTCACGGTTGTCGGTGCTAATCTCCGCAATTTGAAGCCTTCTATTCACATTGATGATTAAAATTATTATTTGACAGTACAGTACTGAAGTTATTTGTTGAAAAAAAAAGTTTCTAAAGTAAAGTACTTTTATTTGTGAAACAAATGATTAGGCCTGTAAAATGGTTTGGTCTTTCTTTTCAATGTATAATATATTATTTAATTGTATAATAATTGTAAAAAAAAAATAGAGGTTTCTACTTCACGGATTTTGCCTATCATGGCTTCTTTTTGGAATGTAACCCCCGCAAAAAACAAGGGTATACTATATATATATATTTTTTTTTTAAATTATTAATATATATATATATATATATATATATATTTTTTTTTTTTTTTTTTTTTTTTTTTTAAGTAGGGAGGGAAAAAGGCACATCCATGGTCAGAGCAGGAACACAATAGATGCAACAATTGAGCGGGAGATGTTTTTTTAGTTTTATTTAGTGGTGTTGATTGGTTGTGTTTGCTGTTTGTAAAGATGTAGTCATGGAGGATGATTTGAGGTTTCTTGCATTTCAGAGACGTCCCAAATAACGGATATACGGATGAAGAGAGACAAAAGAAGGCATAACATCTGTCAATAACTTAATGTAGCAACACATAGTTTAAGTCAAGCTAAGCTCATTATGCTTATGAAGCCTCTAACGTTAAGTCCCACAACCCGAACACCACCTGGTTCAGGTTAACAGTTTTACAAGATTTTGTGAAAGTTGGTATTGAAATTTATCTTATTTTTTTCTCGCCCATGTCCCCCCAGGGGCTCTGTGCACCTGCACGTCGACAATTCATCCGCACATCGTACAGAGAGAAAAAAAACATTCATTCTGACGTCAGATAGAGATGTACAACCATTCACACGTCTTAAAGAGATGCGCTAAATTCAAACCCTTGGTTAAATTAGCTCTAAAAATCAGTGCACATGTTTTGAAAGGTGAGGGGGCGTCGGCGTATTCGAGTTAAAGCGCTCACCGCCTCGCTAGCCAATTACAGAGTAATTACACACAACAACTCAGTTTCCTCCCCCCCCGCAGAATGCGTTAACGCTTCTCACTTCTGTCACGTCAAGGTCGCGGACGAGGCGGCGTCTCAGGTCTGAGGGGTGTCGCTGTCTGCACGTGCTTCGTCACGTGCGCGGTCGGACAGACCTCAGTGGGAATAAAACCCCGTCAGGTAATTGACTTTAAATGCTTTCAGGTGATAAACGGAAAAACAAGCATGGCTCCTGATCCGATGGGGAGCGGCGACGTGTCGCTCAGCGTTCGTGCACTTCCACAGGACACTGCCCTCCAGACAAACTCGAAGGGGGGCGCGGGTGGGGGTGGGGAGTTACCCCACTCCTCCCATCCCAAGCTGAAAGGTTAAGATTAATAGTCGTAATCCATCAAACGGCGCCGTCTCCTCTCCGAGGACTTGTTTGCTTCACACCCCGCGCTCCTCCACGCGCATCCTCGCCATGGCAACCGAACTGAGCCAACGGCGGCCTTGCGGCGGAGCCGAGACATTTATTTTTGTAAGGTACACTGATAATTACCTGCGAAGGGGGACCCACGCGCAAAACAACGCGCCGCGGCGTCTTTCAGAAGAAAAATGCAATCTGAGGGACGCAGAGGCAGAGACAGCAATCTGGAGTGAAATGTGGAAATACTCAAAGAATCGTTTATTCTGGAGGGCAATTGCGTGAACGCCGTGGAGCCGGCGTGCACATCTCAACCTGCGTCGGCCTCCCGTGAGCAAACGCATACATGCAGTGTGAACATGATTATTATATGGAATAACTAAGGTTGGGAACCCATTAAAAAAAAAAAAAAAGAAATAAAAGATTCCCTATCGGTCTGCAACACAGAGCAATAAACGAGTTTCGATTCTGAATGTGAAACGTGTCATCAAGTGTTGTCTGGTGACAGTCTGCCCGCTCGGATTAGCAACGCCGTTATCTTACGCGGCAAAGTCGGTATGACCGGCATGCGCGCTGGTAGAAAGATAATATTAATTAGCAACCAACGTGCTAGTACAATGCTAATATGATCAGCCTGCGTGCTAGTAGAAAGACAATATTACCAACTGTGCACTAGTACAGCTATAATATTACCGACTTGCATGCAAGTATGAAGCTAATGCTACCAACCTGGTTGCTAATATGAAGCTGATGTTACCGACCTGTGTGCTAGCATAAAGCTAATTTTACCGAACTGCGTGCTAGCATAAAGCTAATGTTACCGGCCTGCGTGCTAGTATAAAACTAATGTTACCGACCAGCATGCTATAGCAATGCTAATATTATCGACTTGCATGCCAGTATAGAGACAATATTACTGACCTTTGTGCTGGAACAACACTAAGATTACTGACCTACGTGATCATACAATGATAATATTGCCGACCTGCATGCTAGTACAAAGCTAATATTACCAAACTGCATGCTAATACAAAGCTAAGAGAAAGAAAGTACGACAAATACAACATGAAGAACGAAGCTCCCACAGCGTTTAGTGGGAATAATAACTATCAGATGGGTTGAAGTGTTTTCATTTTCTCCCTGCACTGCTTCGCTGTGTGAAGAACCCCGCCGTTATCTAACTCAAAATGTTGATATTCTGCTACGAGCCCTGGAAACCCCTCAGAGGCGTAGCAGGGCAGAAGAGCTAGGACTTCTTCATGGGTCCATTTCTCACTGGTTCTGTCCACAAGAGCTACCCGGTAGCGGGGATGACTTTTGTGTTCGTCCAATCTCAGAGCAGCAATGAGTTCTGTAAAAAGACGCCGCCTCAGAGCAGGAGAAAAAAGATGGTTCTAGTCCCTGGTTCCTACGCGGTCTGAATGCACCATGAGGCATTCCGCTTCCTGAGTCGACCGGAGCGGTGGCGTAGCAAAGGTTCGTTCTAACGTTTTCTCATAAACTTCATTTCAATCTCATAACGAGACAATTCGACCGAAGAAACTTTGGAGTGGATTCTGTTAAATTGAGCATTTAATGGACTTCCCCGGCACATTCGGCTAAACTGAGAAGAAGCATTATGATAGACTTTTTCGAGCCACGGAAGCGTTTGTTCGGCGCTCCGCCCGTGGGGATGAGTGAGCCGGGATAAGACAAGCTGCGAAATCAGATCGGGTAAAAGAGTGAACTTGTACAGAAACTCGTAAAGGAGTGGAACATCCCGAGGAGCCGATGCTAACAGATGGGGTTTATGGAGGGGGAAACATCTGAGGTTTCGCTTTTGTGTTTTTCAAAACGCGCTCGCCGCAGTTGGTCTTTTCCCGAATGATGGCGCCGCCAGATCGGACTCCGGGCGCCTGTTTGGAAGGGTCGTGCCAATCGCACTCCCAAGTCCCAGGCTAATCTTTTCCGTCTCCCTTGTGTAAATCAAGCACGTCGGTGTGAACGCAGATTCTCCAGCTTTACATGTGACATAACATCACATGTGCGCGGCAGCCAATCAGCTGCCATCTTTGTCTGCACCCTCATCATGCCTGAGGATGCTGCTCTTATTGGTATCAATGAGAAGTGAGAGACATTTAGAAGGGATTACGGGTGTGATGTGTGTGTTTGTGTGTGTGTGTGTGTGTGTGTGTGTGAGTGTTACTTCAACCATCACAGACATGGAGGTGCTATCAAGAGTTGGTATCACCACAATATCATACTAACACACACACAAACTCAATCTGGTGCAAATCCAAGCAGGCGATTGCTAATGCTAGCATCAGACAGAAAAACAGTTTTCTGTTTTTTTGGGTTTTTTTTTTTGTCTCCTGCCTTCCTCTCTCTCCCTTCCGCTCCCGGTCTGTTTGTTTACCGCGGTGCGACCTTTGCCGAGATAATGCCGTTATGTAACTCGAGTAATCGTAGCGGACGCGGGACCGGGCCGTGCCCCGCCGCTCTGCGGGCCCCGTTCCCTTTCAGCGAAATCCGGCTCTGCTCAGAACTCCGACCGAGTGAAGGTGAAGAAAAGGAGGGGGAAAGGAGAGGGACGGATATGCGGCTGCAGAGAAACAGAGATAAGCGTGACAAAAGCGTCAAACCCAAGCTGGGCGCGATAGAAACGCTATAAAAAGATTCAAGCGGTTTGCCAAACCTCCCTATATAGGGAGCCGAGGGCACGCCGGCGCCGCTGCGAATGTCCTCCGTGTCATGTTTCTATACGTGGAGGTGTGCGGTCCACGCGCTAATTGCTAATGGAGGCCACATCAAACCCAAATCATCCAGAACCTCAGGAGTTCGGCTTCACCCGGGAAAATCTTCGTTTAACTTTGCTCCGATTCCTTCGCTGCATAGAGACGTCGCACCGTTAGCGACGAGCTGGCAGCTAAAGCGGAGTGACGTTGTTAATTAGAAATTCTCTTGCCAAACAGAAGGCGGACAGGCATCGAGTCACGGGGCTGAGACGCGGAAGCTTCATCGGGCCTCGCTTCCACGGGAGAGTCGAGGGTAATATCAAGGAAGCTGATTTCATCCTCCGGGGATTGCGTCTGCGGCGCTTGCGACCGTTGCGTGGATGTACTGCCATCTAGTGGCCGACTTTTGAATCGCAGATGAGAAAGTCCTAAATGGGCACTCCACTCACACGTGCTTCCCGTCTCGCCCGAAGCGGCGATGTCGGGAGGAGCTTCGTCGGAAAGCGGCGGCTTCAAACCAAACTAAATTGAAGTCAATATTAGAGAGCATCTCTGAACAGGAATGAATTCAACGTAAAATGATTCACTCACCAAAGAGAATCGGTCGTTTTGGGTCATTTGAATCAATGAGTCAGTAACCTGTATTCTGAGTAGGATGGCTTCTCTGGGCTACTCGGTGATTCATTATTGAATTACCAGAGCTTTATTCATTTTGCAAGCACGGAGGGCCACTCTGAGCTACCGAGCGATTTGTTCGTCGAGTTACTGATTGAGTCGTTTGTTCTGCGTGTGGGTGGGTTGAGCAACTTTGAAGCACGGAGCGATTTGTTCATTGAGTCCCCGGAGTGAGTCATTCGTTTGGCCAGCAGCGGGAGCTACCGAGGCTACCGAGCGATCGGTTTGTCGAGTAACCGAATGAGTCTTGCAAGAGTCGGGGGCATACGTGTGCGCTCTGAAAGGGCCAAATGAGTTGCGACGAGAAACCAGAGCTCTTCCCAGAGGGCTAATTCAGTGATTCACTAGATATATTTATACAAATGTAGTTAGAAAAGCGATCATACAACAGCTACATGTCATCTAGTCTCGTATTTGGAGGTAGCTAGCTAGCTAGCTAGCCATAGTCAGCGAATGAGTTAATAGAGAAGAGTAAACATTGGTCACTAAAATGAATGAATCATTGACGACTCAGGAGCCGCCGGCGGATAGAAAACGGCAATCGAAGCACGAACCACGAGCACAATTCCAGACTCCAAACTACATTGCGACCCAACGAGGATTAGTGCGGAGCAGCGGCGCAAAGGGAAAGGAAGCGCGTAAATGTACTCACGGTCATTGCAGTGAGTCCCGGAGTAGGACGTCATGGTGCAGTCGCAGGTGAAGTTCTCCCACTGCTGGATGCAGACGCCCATATTGGCGCAGGAGTCCTCCTGGCAGGTGGTGCTCGGGCCTGGGGGGGGCAAAGAACAAAAAAAAAAAAATCACCACAGGGGTCGGCGGCGGCGACAGCGGAGACGACACAATGCGGGGGGGGGAGCCATGCAGAACCGGAGAGTTCCAGAGAGAGACGGGCACGTCACGGTGCTCGGAGGAAACAAGAGGCGGGCGCGGTGTCACCGGAGGAAGACGAGGGCGAAGCCTCGCCCCCGCGGGTGGGGGGGATCTTTAAAAACGGAGGGCGAGAGCGCGAGATCCCTCGGTGACACCGTCGGCGTCTCTTCATTTCCTCCAATCAGAGGATCTGTGTGGACGTAAACATGCAAACGACTGCCATCATTCCGACGGGAAGTGAACACATATATCTATTCGGTATACTTCGACACAAGTTTTATCGTGATAAAACTTAGAATGGTGCATTCCCCTCTGTGAACGAGCCACGAGACAAATGCGGTGACACAAATATAACATCCGACGCGCCCCTCCGGGAACTTAGCCGCGGAGACACGGGGGCGCGCGGTACACGATCGGGAAGTCACGAGGAGAAAGGAAAGATGCTAGGAGATGTGTTTGCGTATGCACTCCGGCCAGGCGGAGCTGCGGAGGGACGGACGCACAGCATACATAACAAGGTAAACGACACCTCCGTCTGAGTTTAGTAAAACACAGGGGCAGACCTCGGGCGCCACCCCCTCCCGATCAACACAGAAATTAAACGCAGAGCCCAACTGTGCGGCGAACGAATGCGAGCGGACCGCGTTTAGCCGCAGTTGTCTCCGTGCGAAGGACAGCAGGCGTCCCAAATAGAGGAAGACACAAGTAATAACGGGGCGAGTTTGCCGGCTGAAAGTGCATTTACTGCGCAATGTGCGGAGTCGGTGGTCGACCGGGCCGCGCCCACCCGTCTGCCCGCCCGATTGGGAGACTCGTCTGTCTGGAGCGATGATGGGAAAATCACTTCTTTTTGATGATTTGACTTTATATGAGTCACTTGAGTCGTTGGAGTCACTGAGTCAGTCACCCATTTTCTGAGTGGCGCAACTACTCTGAGCGATTCACTGATTCATTAGTTGAGTTACAGAGGGAGTCGTTCTTTTCACGAGAGGGAAGATCTACTCTGAGCTACTAGGTGATTCATTAGTTGAACTGAGTGAGACGTTAATTTTGTGAGGGGGAAGAACTACTCTGAGCTATTCACTGATTGGTTAGTTGAGTTACTGAATGCGTTTTCGCGCGCGTGGTGAGGGCGACACTAAGTGATTCGTTAGTTGGATTCATGAGTGAGTCCTTCATTTTGTGAGGGGTGGGAGCTTCTCTGTCCTACTGAGTGATTCGTTCATCAAGTTACTGAGGGAGACGTTCTTTTCGTGAGCAGGAAGAGCTAATCTGAGCTACTGGGTGATTCGTTAGTTGAGGAACTGATTGAGTCGTTCGTTTCACGAGGGGGAAGAGCTACTCTGAGTTACTGGGTGATTCGTTACTGAGGAACTGAGTGAGTCGTTCATTTCGCGAGGGGGAAGAGCTACTCTGAGCTACTGGGTGATTCGTTAATTGAAGAACTGAGTGAGTCGTTCATTTCGCAAGGGGGAAGAGCTACTCTGAGCTACTGGGTGATTCCTTAGTTTTGTGAGGGTGAAAAGCTATTGAGTGTTTTGTTTGGCGAGGTGGGGAAGCGCTCCTTTAAGCCCTCTGTGGCTCTGGTTACAGCTCACCACAGTTAATGAAAGGGGAGGCATGAGTTAAAACAAGAAACGAGAGCTCCTTCTCCATGTTTTAGGGGCTAATTAAGTGATTCACTTGATAGAAACAAATGCTAGTTAGATCTGCAAATGCTGGTTAGAATAGCAGTGGTACATCATGATATGTTGCTTAGTCTCTTATTTGCAGTCGGCTAACTAGCGGTAGCAGGAATGTATTAGTGAATGAGTTTATAGAGACAAAGAATCATGAATCATGATGCATTTTGAACAAATCGCTCATGATCCGCACATCACTTGGGATGTTTTGGCGAGCAGCTGGGTTCTAACCGTCAGCGGAGTGACGGAAATGTACAGAGGCGTTGGTTCTACTGGTTGCACGGGTCACGTTGGTTCCGGTTCTACCTATCGGCATGGATTCTTACACCCGGTGCCGACTGACTCCTTCACTCTATCCTATCACGCAACTTCTTTCCAGAACAAAAAGGACCTCTGCGTTGGGCGAAACAGGGCAAGCGGGCGGGCGACATCATCGCCACGGCGACACCTATGAATCATTGCGCACAGCAAACTTTCGGGCAAGCGGGCCCCCGTGGGATGGCGGAGTTCAACCCTCTACCTTGCAGATCGGCTTTGGTGAAGCCAACTTTGTTAAAGCAGAAAGAAAATGAGTGGGAAGAAGAGTAAAGGTTAGTGAGGCCATTCTAGGAGATATACTTTATATATGTATGTATATATCTATATCTATTTAGATACATGCTATGTTTTCATATCGCGTTCCTCGTTCACGGCCGCTTTAGTTGCAATGGATCCGCCGGCGCCCTCTAGAGGCGTAAAACAAGCACTGCGGCCAAATGTGTGTCAGGCCAGCAATAACCGACGAAAACTAAATTAGCTGAAACCCAGGTGGATAAAAAAAGGTAAATGATCGCAATTCACAATCATCACAAATTATCAAGATGTGAGTAAAAACTATTTTGATTTTAGATACATATATTTATATACATACAAATACAGGTGTTAAGTCAAAAAGGCCTGACAAAGAATCAGAATTAGCATAGCCGCTAACGCCTTAAAGAGACGTCCAATTGGTCCCGATCAATGTGTCGCAGCGGGGCGTCACGCCAGGCGTACCTTCGCAGCCGCGCTCGATCTGCCCGCTGCGGAAAAGCGCGTCGTTTATGAGGTCCGGCAGCCGCCCGTTGAGGTCGACGGAGGCCAGGCAGCCCTGGAAGCCCTCGCGGGAAACCACCAGCTTCGGGAGGTTCTGGTACATGTTGGGCCCCAAACCTCCGATGAACAGATCACCTGGAGGAGGAGAGGACGGGGGGGTAGTTAGGAAGAAATAAAGACGGACGAAGACACACGCACACACACACACAAACACACACCTACTAGGGTCTATTGACATTGCTGAATTTGGATGGATGGATGGATGGATGGATGGATATTGTGTTTATCCCAGACACACAGACATACTAGGATTTATTGTTATAGCTGTATTTTGCTTAACCTTGATTTAAAGGTCCAATCATGGGACGGATGGTCACACACACACACACACACACACAAATACACACATACACACAGAATGGGATATCTACATATGTATACGTATATACAGGACTGTCTCAGAATATTAGAATATTTTGATAAAGTTCTTTATCTTCTGTAATGCAATTACAAAAACAAAAATGTCATACATTCTAGATTCATTACAAATCAACTGAGATACTGCAAGCCTTTTATTATTTTAATATTGATAATTATAGCTTACATCTTGAGAAAACTCAAAAATACTATCTCAAAATATTAGAATACCACGAAAAAGTAATTTTGTTTTTTTAACTGCATTACAGAAGATAAAGAACTTTATCACAATATTCTAATTTTCTGAGACAGTCCTGTATATGTATGTATGTACACACACACATACACACTACATTTATACAAATGTAAACATATGCATACAGAACTATAATACTTGGTAGTAGTGTAACTACATTGATTTTAGATTTGAAAAAATACGTTTGTTATACGTTAATAACAGAAGAAGCCTCTTTGATGAAAGATGACATTTCTCCAAGGGCAGAAAATCAGGTCCCACGAGAAGAATATTTTGATAATAAATATAATGTTTTTAATCAAATATTATTGGAGGTTATTCATTTTCATGATATGCATGCAGATGTTCTAATAAAACATGTTGACAGCGTGTTTATACCACCATTTATGGTGTTATGAGGCACTGCATGACTAACTTTAAATTTAAACCAGGCAGTTTATTTAAAATTGAAAAAAAAGCTGTTTTTTTTTTTTTTTTTTTTTTTTTTTGGCTTTTATGGCAAAAGTGACATTGGTTTTTTCCCGGTATGCGAGATATCCCAGAAATGTACGCCCTCTGCTGCGTTATCACCTTTCAAGTCGAGATTCTTGGCTCCGTTCACGTTCTGCGTGACGGACTTCTTGTCCACCTTCAGCGTGTGCGTGTTGGCGGCGTCACGCGTGATCACCACGTCGTGCCACTGGTTGTCATTCAGCGGGCTGTCGCTGTTCCCCTTCAGCAGGCTGGGGCCGTTCCCCAGGTCGAACACGTAGTGGATGAACCTGGCGGACGAGCGAAAGGACGGGTGATTCGTCGGCGCGGTTCAAAACGAACGGACGTTTCGACGACCCCGTCGGCCTCACCCCTTGACCAGCTCCACGGCGATGAAGTCGTTGCCGTCGCCGCTGTTGAAGAGGATGAAGCCGTCCGGGGAGGTGGTCTTGAACTGGAAGAAGAGGTGCATGGTGGTGTAGGCCTGCAGCGTGGCCAGGCCCAGGTAGCTGCCCTTGGTCTTGAAGGTCACGGGGTCGGCGACGATGAAGCGCAGGCCGAAGCGGGCGTTGAGCTCGCAAAAGTCGATGTCGCCGTTCTTGCACATGTCGATGTACTGCATGCCGTTGAACTTGAGGCTCTGCGGTCGGGGGTTGTATTATCCGGATTTAATTATCAGAAACAAACGGGATCCTCTCGCTTTTTGGCCGATCGTACCTGCAGGTGGCCGATGAAGGGCGAAGGGGCGGAGGAGACGAAACGCCGCTCCGTCAGGATCCCCGTCTCCACGTTGTTGAACTCGAGGCGGCTGTGATCGCCCGCCATTTGACCTGGGATCGGAAAGACAGCGGGCTAGCCGAGGTTCTGTTAGCCCGTGAGGACGCGGGAAGCACGTAAGCGCGTACCTTCGGCCATGTCCTCGTCCACGATGAGCTTGAAGTTCTTCCCGCGCCGGACGACTCGGACCGAGTGCCACTCGTTGTCGTTGAGCTTTTGGCCGGCGTAAAGAACCTCGGGGCCTTTGCCTGAAGAGGAGGGCGAGTTAGTCAGGGGACGGAGAAACACAGTTATTTAAAAAAAATAATGGAAATAATTTCATTGGAATAGAAAGAAACACAACGAAAATTCAAATTTCACAGAAATCTGTTTTGAAGGTATCCAAGCGTGAAAACGAAATCACAGCTGGCAATTTATCAGTTTTATTTTATTTATCGTTCGGTTGCTGATATTTGGCCTTGAATAACAAATGCTAGATTTTTTTTTTTTCTTAAATATATTATTCATTCCGTTTTTTTTAAGGTTTTTTAATATTTTGTGTAAGCATCTTGTATCGTGGCTGCAGTAAAAGTAAAGCATTAAAAATTGAACTAATTTTAACCTAATTTATTTATGCATTTAACTATTCACTGATGAATGCAATTTTTTCATTTATTCATCCATACATCCATTCATTCATTCATCTAGTCATCCATTTATTTACCTATTTTTTATTTATTCATTGAATCAATTAGAGAATGGCAGAATTTATGCTGCTTTTTTATTTATCATTTATATTCAATTTTGTTGCTTTGCAAGTGAAGTGCCATCCGGCCAGCAGATGGCGTTACTGCCCCAGCGATGGGACCCGGCGGAGCCTCATGAGACCAAAATTGTCATTTCTGGAGGAGATTATTGGTGAATAATTTCTCTAAATATTTCCTAACCTGCGTGGGATTTAAAAGCGAATATTTATTGGGCAGAACATGAATTGAATAATTTCATTTTTTACTAAAGGTACTAGTTACTGAGAGAATGATCATCACGGTGTCTTTTAAAAGTTTGTGTTTGTGGATGCGTGCATGTTTGCGAGGGCCCGTCTCACTTTGGCGAAAGGGACGCGCACATCCTTGGCCTCGCACCTCGAATATCCCCGAAAAAGAAAGGGAACGACGCGTAAATAGCCGAATCGGGATGCGGATCACGAATCCAGATGTGAATCACAAATAAAGCGAACGCTCGGTCAGTGACCGCGCCGGAGAAAGATTTTAGAAGTAGTCTCCTCCACTGAATTAATTTGAAAAAGTGGTGCCGTTTAGAAATATATAGAGAACATTAAGTCAGATTTGCATAACCTTGATCTCCGGTTATTACTTTCTCCCCTCTTATCTGAAAAATCCTCTTATCAGCCCCACACATGCACCCCCATCCTCCCTCCCTCCCCCACATCCAGCAACAGCGGCCACAATCAAGCATTCACCGAAGCAAAAAAGAGGCTCCACAAGAAGAATGTTGACTTACTGGCGTTACAGTTTATCCTGACACAGTCTAGACGTTGTGGGAACGGAGGGGGGGAGAATAAGTGACAGATGAAATTGCATCCTTCAAGGTTACAGCTGCAGACATCCAAGAATCAGATATTTATATATATAAATGTATATATAAAAAAAAGCCACCTTCTGGGGACGGTCACATGACACCGGCGGCCGTTCTGACCGAATTTGGGCGCTTGACGTCGAGAGGATGCTAGAATGATTTTCTGAATAGCGGATGATTGTCGAAATGGCCGTTTGTACTACAGCTCCAAATGATTCTTTGGTTGTTGTTATTTTCTAAAAAAAAAAAAAAAAATGTGGCCGGCGAGGTCATGTGCCGTCAACCGCAGCAGAAGAAGTGGAAGCAAACAGCCTCGAGCCACGAAGCATCAGCGCCGCACCGAGGCCTGTGGGTGATTGGGCGGGCGGAGGACGTGGGGAAAAGCCCCAAAATTCCCTCCCGACAACACAAGGCTACATGTGTTTCACGCCCTTAGCCGCTATGCTAACATGCTACTTTCCTTTACGTCGTTCCCTTTGGTGCGAACCGATGAGATCGGCTAATGCGAAGCTAACGCCCCAAGTGTTAGCGGGGTTAGCACGCCGCCACCCACAGGACACGCCGGTTGCCGTGGCGTCGGGCTGTTTGCCAGGCGGGCCGCAGGCTTGGGGCCTTTGAAGGGGTGAGTGCCATCTTTGAACACAGGGTGGGAGATGGAGGAGGGTGAGCGAGACCGATGGTGTCACTAATGGAAAGAGAGAAGATGTGACGGGAAGACAGACGCTAAACGGTGAAACCGCAGCACTTACCTGCAGGTCCAAAAAGATGGCGGCTAGTTAAATCTAAAACCTAGCCGTTTGAATAAAGTGCATCTGACGCCATCTAGTACGTGCCGGCGACGTGAAATGCAATGCCGTTGGAAAAAGCAAAAGCCGGCGACGTGTTTGAAATTAAAATAAAATGGCTAAAATGATCTGTGAGCCGCTCAGAAGACGTGCGAGGCGGCGCCGGATTCTTTGTTCGGCCCGATGGACGTGAAAGCTTTGCCAACATCGAAGCATCAGATGGAGGAAGGAAAGAAAAACAAAGCAGTCCAGGCAAGTCGACATGCAACTCCCGAGATGGGCGACAAAAAAAAATAAGTAAAAAAATGAAAAATAAAAAAATGGACTGCGGGGCTGGACCAGGAAGAAGAAATGGTGCACCAAGCCAAAAAAGAAAAATATATAAATTAAAAAAAAAAAAATCAGGCGCCCTCCCTCCCCCCTGTGATCGACGTGGAGGCCGGCTACCGGAGGCGGTTCATACGATACCTAGGTTGACCGTCAACTTCACCCTCCCGTTGTCCAGCTCCAGCCGCAGCGTGTCGGCCGACTCGCGGGACGTGGCGGCCATGAGGAGGCCGAACGCCCGCTGGGACATGAAGCGCAGGGAGACGTCCTCGGCCTCGGTGTGCACCGCCGCAGGGATCACCACCTTCATGTACATGCTGCCGTCGTACGACAACACCGATGCCTCTGCGGAGAGAGGGTGGGATTAAACGGGCTGCGGCTCGAAGCGAATCTGCAAGTGGATGCACGGCGGTTCGAATCGCGTCACCTGCCGCGTGCATGTTGACGCAACCTTGGGCAATTCACCTACAAGCTGCTCCCTATGGCCAGGTAAGCGCCCATGAAGGCATCTCTACCGCTATTTGTGGGTATCAATGGGTGATTCCTATACTGGCTTTCACTGTCTACATGCCAAAGTGTCGTTCCACAAGACATTGAACCCCAAGTTGTTCCTTTTGGCCTGGTTAGCGCCCTGCAAAACAGCTCTGCCACCATCGGTGTGTTTCAACCCATTATTCCGTCCCCAATTCCTTCTTACTCCATGCATACATGTCTTGCCCCAGTGTCCTTGGGCACACTGAACACCCCTGTTGCTTCCAGTAGCCTGATGAGCACCTTGCAAGGGACCTCCAGGGTGCTCATTCCTGCATGCTTGAGTATCCTTGGGCAAGAAACTGAACCCCCAACTTCCTCTGTATGGCCTTGTTAGCGCCTTGGAGGCGCATGGAGGCTCTTCCACAATGGATGTCTGTGAATGGGTGATTGCCGTCACGTGTAAAGGGAAGCCACGAGGTGTTAACACGCTCGATAAGTTGAGACCCTTTTTTCAGGGGGTGGCAGAAGCAGACACCCCCGACCTGTAACGCAAATAAACATTCGCACCTGGAACATGAATGAGCAGTTTATGTGCAGCCCCTTTCTGTAAATCAATGGGAAACACACACACTGGGGCGGGGTTGGCGGTGGTGGGGCTGTATCCATCACCATGGCGACAGGCTAAATGTCGGCGAGCTCTGGAGACGTGGTGCTCGTGCACGCTGCTCAGCGTGCGGAAAATTGAATCATCACCCCCGCCCTCCCACCCCCGCACGGAAAAACTCACCTCTACTCATTTGTTTGGTGTTTTTTTTTTTTCTTTTCTGCACTCTAAGCTGAAAACCTCCCCACAGGAACACACAGTCAGTGCACGCTCACGTGCATGAGTTTGTGCGCGCGTAAGCCTCAGTCACCCGATACCTGTGGTTTCCTTTTAGCAGAGCTTTCAAATGACCCCCACCTTCATCTATCCTGCTATTTCAAATAACTGTGAAGTCAGTCAGATGCTCGCGGGCCGAGTGCGACGCCACCACACACACACACATATGCACGCACACACACTCTTTTGCTCGGCAGAGCATCAACCATCGCTCACAAGTGTCGGAACCCGACGTGCAAATCAATTGTGGGGTGGGTACAAAGCACACCTGTCGTCAGCGTGAGCATTAACAGGATGGCCGTCTGACATTTTGACCCTCTGCCTCCATCCTGCCCGGCTGCAGAGGAGAAACCCAAAGTGAAGGTGCAGGGCAGAGTTTGGGGCAGCCTCATCGGACCGGTTGAGGAGACACCCAAGCAGGCTGGGTGGTGCTGGATGGATGGATGGATGGATGGATGGATGGATGGATGGATGGATGGATGGATGGATGGATGGATGGATGGATGGATGGACGTCTTCTGATTAAACACTAGTTAACTGAACTGTGGACAGATGGACGTCCATAAATGTAAGTGTAATGAATTCTGGACAGATTGGTGGATGGATTCATGGATGGAGGGATGGATGGAAGGGTGGATCGACGGACGTTCTCCAATTAACTGCATGTTGACTGTACTGTGGATCGATGGATTGATGCCCACCACTTAAATTCAAGTTAAATAAATAGTAGATGGATGGATGGAAGGATTTAGAGGATGGATGGATTGCTGGTTGGCTGTTGGCTGATCATATGGTTCTCGGATGGATGGATGGATGGATGGATGGATGGATGGATGGATTGACAAACAATTGATAGATGCATGGATAGATACATGGAGTAATGGTTGGATTGATGGATGGACAGACAGACGAATGGACTGATGGACTGATGGATGGATGGATGGATGGATGGATGGATGGATGGATGGATGGATGGATGGATGGATGGATGGATGGATGGATGGATGGATGGATGGACAAACATCTGCCACTAAAACCCAAGTTAACTGCGGGCAATAAGCTGAGATCAGAAGGAGGTTTCTGTACGGGGTAAACGTTAGCCATCGTGCCACAACAACTTGTGGGGCTGCAGACGGAAAGTTCTAAGAATCCTTGGAGCCTCTATCACGGCATCAAACTAAGCGAAGTCCGACTCCCCTGGAGTACTGAGAGTTTACAACAAGCCCGACATCCCCGCGCCTCCTGCTAAACTGCTAGATGGCGAAGCCAGCTGCTGTAATTACACGCGCCGCGCCCCGCCTTGGGCTGATACGAGTGCTTTTGAAGATAGCGAAGGGGCAGCGACCGCCAGTGTTCCCCGCCGTTTAGCGCACAGCGGGGCCCTCCGCTCCGTCAGAACCGCCATGCGGCGCGGCCCGAGCCGTCAGCGAGGGCCGACGTCGCCTCGGACGGAAATCCGATCACGTTTCTGGAAAACGCCGTACAGCGCGGAGTCGTTCAAACGCCGCAAGCTACTTGCCCTCTTACGGCGGCACCCACTCCCGACTCCCCTCGGTGGCGACGGCGTGGGATTATTTGATCCCCCCTCTTCCTCACCCCCCCCCTCCCATCTCGCCAACTGGAGTGACAAGCTTTTGTCTCGCTAAACAAACCCACAAAGGCCCTGACTGTCACTGTGGCTTTTTGCATGAATGCCTGTCAAGACTTCTCCCTGGCAAAAAAAAAAAAAAAAAAAACGAGCTGGCGCACTCCACGCCGCCATCGACGACTTAAGCGAAACAAACAAAGCGATGAATAAATGAAAGGAAAAAAAATAAAAAAAATCACCCCGCCATCCTGACTGGATAAAACACAAACCCCGGTGTGTAACCCTGCTTCATTATTCATCCAAAGCCGCGAGAAATATAAGAAAATGTTTACGTTAACCCACTTTCTTTTTATTATCACACATATTCAGCTGAGCGTGGCGGCAGGATGGCACAAAGGTTCTACAATTCCACCTCGCGGCAAGAAAAGTCCCGGGTTTCGTTCTGACAGATTCTCTCGTTGCCTTTAGGCTTCCTCCGGTTTCCTCCCACGGCACAAAAACATGCAGGAGGTTCATTGGAGACGTCTGGATGAGAAGGTGAATAGCGGCTATATCGCAATAGGATGTGCTTATGAGAGAGTGAATTGGTTGAGTGTCTCTACATGACATGTGAAAGAGTTAATGTTTATATATGAATGTATCTGACGGGTGAATGAGCGAGTGAAAGGTTGTGTGTCGATCTGAAGTCCCAGGACTACAGATGGAAATTAGCTATGAGCTACAGTCGGGTACAAACATCTCTGCCTCTGTGCTTAATGTAATTGTACACTGTCCTAGTTAATATTTAAACGAAAAAAACTAAACTGAATGTGAATGAAAGGGTGCTTTTTGTGTCCCTACATGCCGTTTGAATGAAAGTGAATGTTGTTTGCGCCCCACCAGCTTCATAAGCGCATTCCCCGAACCCCTCTTTATTGGAAAAATAAAATGTGATTTTTTTTACATATTTAAGACATAGGTTTCACTGGTGCACGAAATGTTCAAGGAACAAAACAGGCAAAACTGGATTTTCACACAAAAACAAAAACAGTTAGGACGCTCCATTAACAGGTATTGCACATTTTTTACTTGAAACTCTGGCACAACAATTTCCTTCGGGATTAATAAAGTTGTTCTCATCTCATCTCATCTCATCTCATACCTACAGGAATGTCTTAGAAAATTAGAATACTGTGATAAAGTTCTTTATCTTCTGTAATGCAATTAGAAAAACAAAAATGTCAGACATTCTGGATTCATTACAAACCAACTGAAATATTGCAAGTGTTTTATTACTTTAATATTGCTGATTATGGCTCACATCTTAAGAAAACTCAAAAAATCCTATCTCAAAATATTAGAATATCATGGAAAAGTTTTTTGTTTTTTTTTTTTTACATTACATTGCATTTGGCAGATGCTTTTATCCAAAGCGACTTACAATAGAGGACATAGGGACTGCAAATACACTTGCAAATACACAAAGCACAGGAAATATACAGAACAGTAAGCTTGGGACAGAACAGTAAGCTTTTTTTAATTGCATTACAGAAGATAAAGAACTTTATCACAATATTCTAATTTTCTGAGACAGTCCTGTATTGCTTGACGTAATTAGTATGAAGGGATTGATATATTAAGAAAGAAATCGCACGACATACCATCACGACAGTCGCAAGTGGACTTCAAGGATTGGCCAAGCTATGGAGCGCGATCACCTGCGGCCGGCGACGGCCCGGCGAGGCACAGCATCGCGGATTATAAGCGTCAGGTTTGTGTCTTGACCTCCGCCGAACCCCTTGGGTTCGATCGAAACCCAGGCTAAGAACAAGTTCCTCAATTTCCATACATGTGAGAGAAAGGGTGAATCATATGTTTCTATATGAAGTGTGAATGAGAGAGTAAATGTCTTTGGGTGTCTATATGTGATGGGCTTGTGAATGGTCATCCAGTGACAGCTGGGATGGACTCCAGCATCACCGACACCCCGAGCGCGGGATGAGCGGCAGGGATCAAAAAATGAAAAAATGAATGCATCTCGCTAAGCTGGGCTGACTCATCGGGGCTCCGAACAAAGATACGACTTTATTGGAAGAAAACACCTTCGTAGAAAAGAAACAACGGGCTGATTGTGAATGGCTTCGGCGTCTCCAGCTTCCTGTCTGTTGCGTAAGGGTAAATATATATATTTATGATTCTTTCTGTTGTTGAAAAAATACTCCAATCTGCACAGGAAACCAAATAATACGCCAGGGAGATGCGAATTCCCGGCCGACACCGAATCTCAGCGAGAGGTTAGTATTTTCAGGGATTAACAAAGAGCCTCGCTCTGCCTAAGCGGGTCGAGATGAATTTATTTGGATGGTGGAGAAAAAAAACAAAAAAAAAAAACACAAGGGGTGGCGAAGGGTTGCGCTGAAACAGTAAGCTGTTGTGAGCATACGACATATTGAATAGGCTTTACTGGGGGGAAGGAGGTAATTCCAAAGGGTTTTATCAACACGTGACAGGCATAATCAGTATCGGGGCTAATAAAAAAACAAGCTCGGTGAAATCAAGGGTCATCGTCTGTCTTTGCTTCGATCCCGCGGGCTTTCCTTTCCTTTCCACCGTATCTTCAGAGGGCGAGGAATCTGAGGCGGCGTTCTCTCGGGGAGCCCCATCCGCCTCTTTTTTAAAGGAAAATCTAGCGTCTTTCTGAAATCCTCCAGTCATTGCCTGCTGAGCCAGGTGCAGGGTTGGAGGGTGCGGGGGGGGGGGGGGGGGGGGGGGGGGGGGTTCGGCGCCACTAAGTCAGTGGGGATCAAACACGCCGCTGCGATCTTAAAAGAGTACTCGGATAAGTCAAGTCAGACTTCATTTATTCGCCGCCAAATCGCAACCCAGTCGTGTGAAGACAATTTCCACGCCGAGCAGCTGTGGACCGGCTCTTTGAGATGATTGACAGAATCCCGGAATTTCTGGTGAGGAAAATTTGATGGGCGTAAACTTCGGCGGGCTCAATGCGGAAGACCGAAAAGAGACGGAGCGACAGGAAGCAAGAGCGAGACGGGTGCTGTGAGAGTAGAGGTAATAGCGACAAGCTAATAGCTATACGCTAACGGCTGACATGATGCGATAACAGCTTTTATATTCATATAAGAAAAGTCAATGGCGGACGTCTGCGGCGGATTAAGCCGCGCCCACCGGGAGCCTCGGGAGCCGGGCATCCCTCCAATAATTTGAGAACCGCTAGCTGTGAACGCGCCGCGTACGTGGAGGCCATTTTCCGGGAAGACACTGCAGCTGAACTCATAACCGCGGGTTCACGTGTCAGTCAGGCGCCGCGACGACACTTCAAGGCCTCCCGGAGGTTCGGATCAACCCCTGCGAGAGGGGATTCGCGAAGGGAAGCGGCGAGTTCTTAACAGAGCGTTGTTTCGGACGACCTCTCTCTTCGGTCGGGAGCGGGAAAAGCGGCAAAATCAGGACGGGGAGGGAACGTGCTGGCGCGAAAAGAAAGGAAAAAATAAAAAGTGTGCTTGTGGAAGAAGACGAAAGAAGAAACGGATACGGCGCGCTCGCATCCTCCGTTGCCGTCTCTCCACGTAATGTGGCGTGATGGGAGCCGGGTTTACATAACCCCGACACACTTTTAATTACGAACGGGGATTAAGGGAGCCACGTTGTAGCAGAGTAGAAGGAGGAGGGAAAAAGCCGGTCTTCTCGTTTTTCTGCGTCCACGTGCCGTCCCTTCCTCCTCTCTGTTTTCGCGCCGCGTGTGAATTAGCATAGCTGAGGAATTAGCACGGCGGAGTTGCGTCAGGCAGCGGCGGAGTGGATGCCGGCGCGCCGTCTCATCCGCTCGCCGCGGGCGGGAAACACCATTTTCCCAACGGGGGTCGACTCTCGTATCCTCTGAAGGGCGGGGATGGAAGGAGGAGAAGCAATGTTTCCTTTCAGGTGTTCTCGGAAATTACCCGAGCCGGCGAATTCAGTCTGCACACTCTCTCTTTCTGCAAACCGTCTGCAAACGGAAAGGGAAGGACCCGGGACAACTCCATCCGGGAGTGAAAAAGTAGAAAAAAAAAAAAAGAAATAAATAAATGAATGAATGGGCGAGCAACGCTTGATAATGTGGGAGATACCAAACTCATTATTCCGCTCGGTTCGACGGCGATTCAGCGGCGGGGAGCTGATAAGCGTTGAAAGTCAAATGGAACGAAGCGGTGATGCGGAGTGTGTTAAACAGTTTTTTTTTTTTTTCTTGTTGTTGAAGCACGGAAATAAAAAAAAACAAAAAAATGGAAGTCTATGTGCGGCACGATCCAGCCTCGGAGTAGATTGGATTAATTCGCTGTGCCTTTTTTTTTTTTTTTTTTTTTTTTTTTTTCCCCCCGCCGGGCTGTTAAAAGACAAAAATAACAGAAAAAAAAAAAGAAAAAAAAAAAAAAAAAGTTTGGCTGTGGCGACGGTTTGTGCCTCCGCACGTCGACATTTAAAAGAGAAAAGTGTCAACATGGCGGGCGCCGTCGTCACCTTGAAAGAACACGCATGATTGGAGGTAGCTGTGATAGCGGCTAGCGCTTCAGTCTCAAACCATCACGTGTGAATGAATGGTTTCACGTCTCTAAATCACATTTGAATAAGAGGGTGAATAGTCCTTCGTCTCGATGTCTCGTGAACGACAGAGTGAAAAATCGTCTCATATGACATATGAATGGGTGTGTGAATGGTTGCGTGTGTAAACAATAACATGTGAATGAGAGGGTGAATAATTGTATCTGTATGACATGAATGCACGGATGAGAGTAAGTAGTTGCATATTTATATCAAATATAAATGAGAGAGCGAATAATTGTCTCTATGCAACATTAATGAGTGGTATGTTTATATGACATTTGAATGAAAAAGTGAATAATTGTATCTGTATGACATGAATGAGTGCGAATGGTCATTCGCTGCATGGATGAGAGCGAGTTGCGTGTTTCTATATCACATTTAAATGAGAGGGTGTATGTAATTTGTCTCTATATGACATTTGAATGAGAGGGTGAATGAATGCATGTGTGAATGAAAGAGTGAATAATTGTCTCTTTGCAACATTAATGAGTGTATGTCTCTATATGACATTTGAATGAAAAGGGGAATTATTGTATCTGTATGACATGAATGAGTGCGAATAGTCATTCGCTGCATGGATGAGAGCGAGTCGTTGCGTGTTTCTATATCACATTTAAATGAGAGGGTATTTAGTAATTTGTCTCTATGTGACATGTGAATGAGAAAGTGAATAATTGTCTCTTTGCAACATTAATGAGCGTATGTCTCTATATGACATTTGAATGAGAGGGTGAATGAATGCATGTGTGAATGAAAGAGTGAATAATTCTGTGAATGGGTGAATGACGGGTCTTGTGTTGGGTGATTGACAGCTGCCGCTTCTTGAATGAGAGGGTGAAAAAGTCGTGCGTCTCCACGCGACGTGTGAACGACAGAGCGAATCGCTTTTTCTGCACGACACGTGAATGAGGGTATGAATGGTTTCGTTTCGATTGATCGGACGAAGGTGAGAGAACACCCTTCAGCAACAGATAAACAGGAAAGTTACTGTTGCCGTGGAGATGCAGGCGTTGCGATGTGGCGGCGTGTTTTTTTTTTTTTTTGGCTCTTCCCGCCGGTTCAGTCGGCCAGAAGCCCCTCGGATTCCTCCTCTGCCTCGGCGGGCGCGTGCCACACGCTAGAATCTCATCAGGCCGAGCGGTATGAGTCAATTTATCTCGCTCGGCCACGGTAGCTTTTCTCATTTGCCGACAGAACAGAGCTGAAAGAGAGGAAGCGAAAGAGAAGAAAGGGAGAGAGGAGGGGAGACGAGGCCGCCCCGGCGCCGTAAACCAGCGGGGAGGGATTTGATCAAGCCGTATTGTCGAAAGGGCTGACAGAGGCCGTAAAAAAAGAAACGGCAGCAACAACAAAACAAAAGAACCGTCACACATGGCGGCGCCCGGCCAAACCGGTGCCCTTCGTCACACGGACGATTTAAGAAACGGTTCCCTATTTGGTTTCGGTGGAAAGGAACGGCAGAGGCTCTGGAGGCGGAGACGGAGATTCACGCTTTTAAGTAAATTGATTGAGACGGACTTGAAAAGCACGTGAGCGCAAGAAAACACTGTCAAATAGGTTTGTGATGATATACGCTGTCACAACTGACTCACAACCAATGATTAAAATTATACAGAGAGAATTTCCATATCTACCCACCCAACAATCCTGCCCTCTTCCATCCATCCATCCATCCATCCATCCATCCATCCATCCATCCATCCATCCATCCACCTGTTCTTCATCTGTCCGTCCATCTATCAATCCAACCATTTGTCCATGCATTTGTCCGTCCATCTTATGCATCTATCAATATTTCTGTCAATCCATCCATCCATCCATCCATCCATCCATCCATCCATCCATCCATCCATCCATCCATCAATCCAACCATTAGTCCATGCATTTGTCCATCCATCTATCTATCAATATGTCTGTCCATCCATCCATCCATCCATCCATCCATCCATCCATCCATCCATCCATCCACCTAACCATTGGTCCATCCGCCCATCCATCCCTCCATCCATCAGTCCGTTCACCCATTCATCTTCCCACCTATCTTCCCACCTATCTATCTATCTATCTATCTATCTATCTATCTATCTATCTATCTATCTATCTATCTATCTATCTATCTATCTATACAGCCACACATTAATCCGTCCATCCACCCATCCATGCGTCCATCAACACATCCAGCCATTCATCTGTCCATCTATCAACCCTTCAATCCAACAATCGATCAATCCCTCTGTCTATCTGTTCATCTATACGTCCATCCACCCACTCAGCAATCTAACTATTTGTCCGTCCACCCACCAATCTGTCCTTCCATCTATCAATCCAACCAAACGTTCGTCCAATCATCCATTTATCTGTCCAGCCATCCATCCATCCATCCATCCATCCCTCCTGGTGTTGCTTCACAATTCAGTGCAATGTGAGGATCTGCTAATGCGATATTGAATTCCTTTTTTTTCCCCCCTGCAGTGAATTATATATGATTTCTTGTTTTATATATATATATATATATATATATATGTCTACCCTGTGTAAGTATGTACAAACCTTCACATGGGATGCGGAACACGTGCTCGATATAAATGTTTAAGCGCAGTGTTTTATAGTTTGCCCTGAGGCTCATGTTTGGAAAATCATGATCACATGACCGCTCTCTTTAAAGAATGCGTGCAGCGTCCACGGCCCACTAACATTTCTCTAACTTCACCTCCGGGGGTTTGGCGATGGGGATGGGGATGGGGATGGGGGGGGGACGGGTGGAGGGGGAGGGTCTTTGCACGGAAAGAATCGCGTGCCACAGTTTTGTTTGTTGTTGTGTCTGGATGCGGAGTGGACCCGCGGCCTCGGGGAGGACGGGGAACACGGCCACCGTCTGTATGCAGGTGGTGGCATCTTGTCAGGGAAAATGCAATATGCATTAGACACAATCCAATCTGTCTCCAGTGGCTTTGTGAGTGTGTGTGTGTGTGTGTGTGTGTGTGTATGTGACAGAAATGGGAGAGTCTCAGCAGGATCGCGTGGCACCGGCCTGGCACACCATCAGACAAACACACTTCATCATGGCCCCATTTACCTGATTAACTGAGCTACTTTAAGAGTGCCAGCAGCACTCAGTAACATCCCGCTGTCAGCAGAACGCTGGAGTCTGGAAGACGCGCTGCGTTCGCTGAGACGATCATCTCAGTTTACAAACAAACGGGTTGAACCGCCCATTCCTTGGTGTCGTAGAGAAGATCCACGGCTCCTGGCAGGGCAGATGTTCCCTCCTATCGGCTTCATTTGGAAATGACCTGCGCGCTCCTGTGATGTGTCCGTACTGAACAATGACATGTTGTCACACACACCAAGGTCCTGGTAACACACACTAGGTCCTGGTAACACACACTGGGTCCTGGTAACACACACCAGGTCACCATGTCACACACTGGGTGCTGGTAACAGACACCGGTACTGGTAACACACACCAGGTTACCATGTCACACCAAGGTCCTGGTATCACACACTGGGTCCTGGTAACACACATGGGGTCACCATGTCACACACTGGGTCCTGGTAACACACACCTGTCCTGGTAACACACAACGGTCCTGGAAACACACGAGGTTTCCATGTCACACACTGGGTCCTGGTAACACACACCGGTCCTGCTAACACACATGGGGTCACCATGTCACACACTGGGTCCTGGTAACACACACCGGTCCTGGTAACACACACTGGGTCCTGGTAACACACACTAGGTCCTGGTAACACACACCGGGTCCTGGTAACACACACGGGGTCACCATGTCACACACTGTGTCCTAGTAACACACACACCCGGTCCTGGTAACACACACCAGTCCTGGTAACACACACAGGGTCCTGGTAATACACACTGGGTCCTAGTAACACACACCAGGTTACCATGTCATACCAAGGTCCTGGTAACACACACAGGGTCCTTGTAACACACACAAGTCCAGGTAACACACACCAGGTTATCATGTCACACCCAAGGTCCTGGTAACATATGCAGGGTTCTGTAACACACAAGCGGTCCTGGCAACACACATGGGGTCCTGGTAACACACACACACACACACAGGCTGAGAATTGCATACACTATCCTACCGTTACACACAGGGTCCTTGTGTCACACACATGATCCGAGCATCACACAAAGAGTGCAAGCATCACACATTTGGTCACAAAATCACACACAGGGTTCTTGAGTAACACACAGCGTCCCAGTCTCACAACCAGCACACGGGGTTGTAATGTCACACACAACGGGTCCCGTTATCACACACAGGGTCCAAATATAACACACAGGATCTTAGTGTTACACACACACACACACACGGGTCCCGTTATCACACACAGTGTCCTTGTGTGACCGGCACCATCATCCTAGAAATAAACACAAGGTCACAACCTGGTTACACAACAAGAAATGAACCACTGCTGTTCACTGCATTAAAATAAAGATTATCGAAGCACGCACACACACATGCACACACACACACCCTGCTATCTCCCCTGCTGATCCTCAAGCTGTGTGTGTGATGCCAAAACCGAGCTCCACTCACCGGTGATGTCATGTGGGTCGAACCAAACCCCCCAGCACTAAGTGGGACATAGCAGGATGAGGAGGGGAATAAAAAGGCCTTATCGAAGACGAGTGGCTGCGGGAGGGGTGGGTGTGTGTGTGTGTGTGTGTGTGTGTGTGTGTGTGTCTACAATAGCTAAGTGACACCAGACGAAAACTGAAGTTTCTGAATGTGACCCCTATACTTCACTGTATGTGGGACACACACACAAACATACCCGTATGTGTGATATGTGTGTGTGTGTGTGTGTGTGTGTGTGTGTGTGTGTGTGTGTGTGTGTGTGTGTGTGTCTTCAGTTTCATAAAGGGACCTCACTCCTTCTCTGTATGTAGCTGGAGATATTTTCTGTTTATATATACCATGTGTGTATAAACACACACACACACACACACACACACACACACACACACACACGCTACACCTGGGTGGCTCTGAATCCCCCTGTTGCCACGCCAACAGTCATCGTACCCAACCACAATAAGGAGAGTTGAGCTCAATGTGTGTGTGTGTGTGTGTGTGTGTGTGTGTGTGTGTGTGTCTGAGTGACTCACCCTTCACCGCTAACATGGAGCACTGTGACTCCAAACTACCCCTAACCACATGCACGCATGCGTGTGCACACACACACAGACACACACACACACACACACACACACACACTTAAGTTGAATGAGATCAGTACAAAAACAGAGTTAATAACAGCCGCGTACCCTGTTATTGACTCTTGGAACAGCTAATGCTAAACATAGCGAGCCCTGATTAGCCCCTGAGCCGGCCCGTCTGGGCACGGTTTTTCACAATTTCTGAGAAAACACACGTTGTACCCACCATCTGTGACTCCGTTGTGTTTTGTCGTTTCCCATTTGTTTGTTCGGCACGGTCAGAAATTCGAAAATCTGCAGAAGGACACCGGCCTTCCGAGGCAGACCGGTGTCCTTCTGCAGATGTTCTACCGGTTTGGTGGAAGTGTGGGGCGCCCACTCCCGTGCGGAGTTGCGCTGGGGAGGCAGCGTCGAGATGAGGTTCGCCTCACACCTGGACAGGCCGGTAATAGGGGGCTCTGAGCTGGATGGTAGGATTCCTGCTGCAGAGCGTCGGGCGGCGAGCGGGCTCCTGTCAATCATGGGTAATCCAATGCAACCACAGCACGGCTGCATCTCCAGGCAGAAGAAGAGCTCCGTTTATGCTAAACGTTAAATATTAATACAGACGGAGCCGCACGGCTATACGTGTGGCTGTATTTGCAGGCCTCTACACTCATTCATTCATGATCTATACTGCCTATCTTGCACTCGGGGTGGAAGGTTGCAGTCCCAGCGGTGACGGGAAGAGAGCCGTGAACCCCTGGACAGGTGATCACAGGTCCACATACAGAGACGCAACCATTCCTTCTGTCATTCGTATGCTGCTCCTTAATTCTAGTTATTGACCTGATTTTGGTTGATACTGCAGGAACTGTGCATTTCTACTTGGGGATGAATAAAGCACCTTCCTACCTGCATAACTACCCAATGACCCACCTACCGACCTCGCCTCCGAACCACCTACCTGCCTACCTACCTCCCTAAAGAGCTACCAACCAACCTACCTGCTTACCAGCCTACCCGTCCAGCAACAGACTGAACAGCCAACCAACCGGCCAAATGACCAACCTACCAACCTGCCTTCCTGCCTAGCCACCAACCCAATGACCAGCCTACTGACCTACATATCTACCCACCTACCCACCAAACCTTCTTATCTATCTACCTCTCTATCCACTTACCTCCCTCCATTCCAAGCTACCTACCTACCAACCAATATACCTATCTACCTACAGACTGACCAGCCAACCAAAAAACCAACCGACCAATTGACCTCCGTACCAACCTGCTTAGCTACCAACCTGCCAACCGACTGGTCCACCAACCTACCTACCTACCCATCTACCTACTAACCTACTTATCTATCGACCTCCCGACATAGTGACCTACCTCCCTGACTAGCTACCTACCTAGCTACCTTACTGCCTGCTTAGCTATCAACCTGCCTACCGACCAACCGGCCTACCAACCTACCTACCTACAGGTCTCCCTTCTAACCTACCTACCAACCCACCTACCTACTAACCTACTTATTATTCGACCTCCCGACCTAGCGACCTACCTCCCTGCCTAGCTACCAACCTAGCTACCTAACTGCCTACCAATCTACCTACAGATTGACCGGCCAACCAACCAACCGACCGACCGACCAACTGACCTACCAACCTACCTGCTTAGCTATCAACCTACCTACCTACAGACCGGCCTACCAACCTACCTACCTACAGGCCTCCCTTCCAACCTACCTACCAACCCACCTACCTACTAACCTACTTATCTATCGACCTCCCGACCTAGCAACTTACCTCCCTGACTAGCTACCAACCTAGCTACCTAACTGCCAACCAATCTACCTACAGATTGACCGTCCAACCAACCAACCAACCGACCAACTGACCTACCAACCTACCTGCTTAGCTATCAACCTACCTACCGACCGACCAGCCTACCAACCTACCTACCTGCAGGCCTCCCTTCCAACCTACCCACCAACCCACCTACCTACTAACCTACTTATCTATCGACCTCCCGACCTAGCGACTTACCTCCCTGCCTAGCTACCTACCTAGCTACCTAACTGCCTACCAATCTACCTACAGATTGACCGGCCAACCAACCAACCGACCGACCGACCAACTGACCTACCAACCTACCTGCTTAGCTATCAACCTACCTACCGACCGACCGGCCTACCAACCTACCTACCTACAGGCCTCCCTTCCAACCTACCTACCAACCCACCTACCTCGCTAGCTACCTACCTGACTACCCATCAACCTACAGACCAACTGACCAACCAACCACCTGACTGACTGGCCTACCTGCCCATAGGTATTTGGTAGGTCATGACCTATATACCAACCTGTAGATCCACCAATCTGCCGTCCAACCTACCAACCAACCAACCAACCTACCTACCCGCCTACCAACCTACCTACATCACTACCCAGCTTCCTACTTTTCCTTCCTACTTTACCTCGCTACCCGCCACGTTTAAATCATCTAAAAGCGCAGATGTAACTTCAAAATGACGCACAGCCGCTGAGGTGCTGCTGTCTCAGATAGCAAGTTGGTAAAGAAAGGATTAAATACATTCCTGGAAAATGTCAAGGATTGACAGCAATAATGAATAAACTTCACGCTGGCTGTCGGGTCGGGAGCGGCGCGTCTGTTTAGAGAACCCAGCTGTCGGGTCACCGCCGCACTCAGGTGCAAGCGGGCGGCAAAGAAGCAGTCATTTATTTAAAGAACCCGACCGACGTAATTACCGCGCCGCAGTAAAGCGGAATTTCAAACTCGCCGCTAAGTCGATGTCGGTTTGCGCGTCCGTCTAGAAAATGATCTTGGGTTTTTCTCTCGTCTTCCAAGTCATTACCCGGAGCGCTCTGCTTCAGGTGGAGGAGGAACGTCTGACGCTCGGAGTCATGATGTCGGACTTTCACCGAGGAAATTAGCATCGCAATGGACGTCTTTTTTTTTTTTTTCTTTGCTGCGCGCTGGTTTTTCATTTTACGACCTGACACGCGATTTTACACAAACAAACCTCATGTAAATCAGGATCGCGGACTCGGGAAACCTTTTCCCCGGAGACCGAGAATCCATTACGACGCCTCTTTCATGCCGTAATGATGTAATAACCCAAGAGTGCCTCTTTAATTCCTTCTTCAAACTTTTTCTTCTTAGCCATCACATCTTGATATGCGTAGCCTGATGAGAGATAACTCCCATCCACCTGCTACGCTGAAGGAGCGTAACATCGGCGAGATCCATCACGAAGCGTTTGTACAATGCGTAATAACTCCTTTATAAAGCATTTTGTATACAAGAATAAACTCTAGCGTGTAAAAAAAAATGCTTAAAAAGACTTGTTTCTGACTAAATAGGATATATTGCTTTTTTTTTTTTTTTTTCAATGACTGTATTTTTGTGTTTTATAAATGATTAATCCAGCATTCCTAAAAAATCTGTATATTCTGGCTTAAGGCGTTTTATTTTGCAGGTGCTAAATAAAAATGGGAGCAATTCTTAAAATTAAATTAATCATTTAAGGGCCATTCAGGTAGAAAAACCACACTCAGTGATGCAGGCATGGATGAACATAAGTGGGTGTGTTCAGAGATGCTTTTTTGACACATTGAATAATACAAGAAGCAGCTGCATGTTTTAGTGCTTCCTCTCATTGGGGAGGAGGAAATAAATGATTGAATGATTGAATGAATGAATGAATGAATTAGTGAATGAATGGCAAAGAAAGAAGTAGGATGGTGTGTTTATGCGAGGATTTAGAAAAAAGTACTACTAAAGGCAAATTGTGTTACCAATTTACAATACGAGTAATATTCTGTACAATTCCTTATATAAACATGTATTATCAACAAACATATGTATGTGTGTGCATGTGTATATATATACAGAGATCTATTATAAATGTATGTGTGTACATACATACATACATACATACACACACACCATACATAGATACATATATATATGTATATATGTGTATATATAGATATATACACCGTAAATTTCAGACGATAAGCCGCAACTTTTTTCACACGCTTTGAACACTACGGCTTCAACAACTACAACGATGCGGCTAACTTTTGGATTTTTTTGTGAAGGGCCCTAGAAGCTCCACGCCGCTAAAAACATTTATCCTCGTCACCGATGAAATGACCGGGAAATTCTGAGGCCGTTCAACTCTGACACTGAAGAAGACGACTTTGAAGGTTTTAGCACGCAGGAGGAAGCCCAAGATAGCCATCGGCTAGCCGGTGTGGTTTATATTCAGATGCACTGAATATTCAGTCCGGAAATTACGGCATATAGATATATATTGATACATACATACCTATATATATATAGACTAATATGTATATATCTCTATGTCTATACATATAACTATATAACTATATATAACTATATATATAACTGCTGATGTTGTTGTCGTCTGCTGTCTATTTATTCGTGGATTTTTTTTTTGTCTTGCTATCTTCGGTCTTCTGCCTTTGTATTTATATTTATATTCATATCCATAAGGAATTTCCCCTATGGGGGTCAATAAAGTTTATCTTATCTTATGTCTATACATATACATATACATATATAAACAATTATAAACACACACACACATACATATATACACACACACACATGCAGACAACTTGGCTGACTTCACCTCTATCTTCTTCATCTTCCCTTTCATTCTGCCTGTACCACCACAGACATTTTTCTCCACCTGCTCCAAGCTGCTTTTCTCACCTTTTCTCCACCCTCTCCATTGCTCTGGACTGTTGACCCAAAGTACTTCAACTCGTCCACCGTCCTTATCTCCGCTCCCTGTAGTCACATCATTCCACTCCACACATATATTCTGTCTTGCAGCAGCAAACCTTCATTCCTCTGCCTGCTCTCACTATAGATCACTGTGTCATCTGCATAACATTGCAGTCCAAGGATTAACAAGAGGGGGTTTAGGGCTGATCCCTGATGTAGCCCCCTTCCACTTTAAACCCCTCTGTCACACCAACATCACACCTCGTTATCTCACAGCTATCATACAAGTCCTGCACCACCTAGGTACTCTTTTCTGCCGCTCTGGACTTCCTCATGCAACCATAGTTCCATAGAGCCTCTAGTATGCCTTTTCTAGATTTGCAAAGGCACAATGCGGCTGCGTCCGACCTTCTCAGTACTTCTCTATCTACATCCCGATACTCTAAGCTTGTTGCGACAACTGTCTCTTCACCCTCCGGTACATCTTCGGCAATTCTATAAAAGCAATCGTCGTCCATCCTAGCACAGGGAAAATCTCATAAAGCAGCAAAAAAGCAAAGAGTGACCTGAACCACGGGAAACGCGCCCGCCCTCCGACGGCTCCGTATCTCCCGGTCCCCTCTGCCTCGTAAAAACTTAATGTGTCCCAGCTCTTAAAACTCAAGACAAGAGGAGCCCTTCTTATTTTATTGTTTTATTTCACCAGGAAGGAATTTCGGAATATTTCGCAACATAAAATAAAACTACTTGGCAGAAAAAGTAAAATCCCATTACATTATTTCGGCGAAACCTCTGTGAAGACAGGAGGGCAAATCATACCGATGCGCAGCAATGCACTTGACGGGAACGACTATTGTTCGACTCAACGGCTACATCCCGGCACTCCGAGGGGCAGAAGATACAACCCTTGCTTCTAACATGTTTATACATGTTAATACCCCTCCTGAAGCGCAGGAGGAAGGGAAGGGGCTCACCTCGCTCGCAGGTACTGTCCCAGAAGCCGGTGCCGGTGCAGTCGCAGATGTAGCGGTTCCAGCCCTCCTTGCACGCCCCGTTGTTCTTGCAGGGCTTGCTGTCGCACTGCTTTCCCTGCACCTTGCTGCAGGACGACTTGATGCCCGTCACGTTCTGGGCGAGGGCGATCTGGCGGATGTCCTTGCTCCGCCCGTCTATGAAGAGATCCCGGATGCAGCCCACGTAGCCGTAATTCAGCATGGCGGTCCACAGCTCGGTGGGCAGCACCAGCCTCCCACGGTTCTCAGGTAGGCCTCCGAGATAAAGATCCCCCTCCAGGTCCAATATCTCATTTTCTCCACTGGCTGTGAACGGGGTCCGCCGGCTATTTACTGAGATGATGCCTGAAGGAAGATAAACCGCCGATTAATCCGCTAAGCCTATTATTAGCATCCACACTCGGCACCACGAATAAAAGTGATGCCAAATTAGTGTCGGCGTGTAATTTTAGATCCGTCTATTTAGAATAAACTTGCATCCTGTTTAAATCCAAAGTCACAATTCCCCCCCCCCCGATGCTGTTTTTGCTTGTGACACTAAAGTGAGCGCTTAGCGCCTCTGCGCAGACAGAAGGTCCCTGGTTCAGTTCCGATAAGGAGCCTCTCTGTGTGGAGTTTCCATGTTCACCTCCATGTCTGCCTGGGGCTTCGTCCACTGTCTACCAGAAACGGGAGGGTGAGTGGTCGTATCTCACGTGTGAATGGATGAGGTAATCGATATGGATATTTGTGTGACCGATCAATGAACGAGTGAATAGTTGTATGTCTATACGATGTGAAATTTGAGAGGGTGAATGGTTGAATATCCCTACATGTTGCGTGAATGAGAGTGAATGGTTTTATGTTCGGTGTGAATGAATGAGTGAATGATTGTATGTCTCTATATGACATGTGAATGGGAGGGTGAATTATTCCATGTCTCTATATGACCTGTGAATGAACGAGTGAATGGCTGGATGTCTACGTGTGACACCTGGATGAGAAGGTGAATGTGTATATCTAAGTTATGCAAATGAGAGGGTAAATTGTTTTATGTCTATTCCATGTGAATGGTTTGATGCGTCATGTGAATGAATGAGGGAATCAATATATGTCTCTATATGACCTGTCAATGAATGAGTGAATGGTTGGATGTCTATATTACACACGAATGAGAGGGTGAATTGTTTGATCTGTCGTGTGAATGAACGAGGGAACCGATATGTGGCTATGTGACATGTCAATGAAAGAGTGAATGATGGGGTGAATAGTTGGACTCTCGGTGTTAATGAATAAGTTAATGAATAAATAGTTTGTCTCTAGATGACATATGAATGAGAGGGTGAATGGTTGAATGTCTCCACATGTCATGAATGAGAGGGTGAATAGGGGTTTGTCTTCGTTATGCAAGTGAGCGGGTGAATTGTTGCCTGTCCCTGTACAGGACTGTGTCAGAAAATTAGAATATTGTGATAAAATTCTTTATCTTCTGTAATTGCTATTAGAAAAACAAAAAATACTTTTTCATGATATTCTAATATTTTGAGATAGGATTTTTGAGTTTTCTTAAGATGTGAGTCATAATCAGCAATATCAAAATAATTAAAGGCTTGCAATATTTCAGTTGATTTGTAATGAATCCAGAATGTATGACATTTTTGTTTTCGTAATTGCATTACAGAAGATAAAGATCTGTATCACAATATCCTAACTTTTTTGAGACGGTCCTGTATGGACAATATGGATTCACCTGTTAACGGAACATCCTAACTGTTTATGTGTGAAAATCCTGTTTTGCCAGTTTTGTTCTTTGACCATTTTGTGCACCAGTGAAACCTGTCTTAAATGTGAAAAAAAAAAAAAAGTATTTATCCAGAATATGTGACATTTTTGTTTTTGTAACTGCATTACAGAAAATAAAGAACTTTATCACAATATTCTAATTTTCTGAGACAGTCCTGTATGCTGTGTGAATGAGAGCGAATGGTTTTATGCGTCGTGTGAATCAAAATGTCTCTATATAACATGTCAATGAACAAGTGAATGATAGAGTGAATAGTTGGATGTTCAGTGTGAGTGAATAAGTGAATTCATGTATGTCTATATAATAGTGAAGTGTATGGGGGATTCATAGGGACTTCAGCACCAGAGACACATGCTAAGCTAAGTTTCTCTATGTCACTGTCTTTGCCAGAGCAGTCCGTCCAATCGCATTTAGTTTTACTGCTCGCTCCTCCCTGACAACCACTCCTCACAGGCGTCCCTAGGTTTCCACGTGACCCTTTGTAAAGCGAAAGGATGTTGTTTCCGGATCGTTTGCGGCGACCTAGTTTGAGCCACAAGCTAATAATCAAAATGTTGACGCTTATGCTAATTAGGGTCGAATGCTAATTTAAGGGTGTTGGATGATGGGCGGAAAAAAAAACCCACGGGACTTATTGAACCCGTGAAAAGGATCTGGTATTCCTCAGAAGAACTCAGCTGAGGCTCCAATCAATGACGGCGAGAAAAACTACGCCTTTTTTTAATAAAGCCGGGAAAATTAGCCCGCTCGACAACACATTCATCTGGATTGTCTTGATGGACCGGCGCCGGGGGAAGTACACTCTGGAAGGCGTTGTCTTTCTTTCTTCCTTTTTTTTTTTTTTTAGGGTGAGAAATTTAATTGACTCGCAACGAACATTTCACTCTAAACCGCAAGTGTGATTACGTTTGTTCTTCGCCATCCCTCAGTCCAGTATCCATACATCAGTCTCGTTCCTTCTATTTCCCAGGGAGAACGCCGCTCTCGTTACCGCTATCGTGTGTGTGTGTGTGTGTGGGTGATTCATCAAGGTGGCGAGTTCTGACACGCGGCTAAATTGGCTGCTCTAACCTGATATATACCGGCGAGCGGGAAGCGGCGGCTAACACGGCGCCACTCCCTGGAGAATCCCAACTAATGTTGGGATTGAGTCCTGTCTGGAGCTTAAGGCAATGAAAGTTTCCAATCCTTCCTTTTTTTCCTTCTCCTTCTAATATAATCCTCTCACCCTCCGCCCTCCAAAAATCCAGAGGGAGGGATGCAAGAAGAAGAAGAACAGCATCTTCACTCCGGACATAAATCATTAGGAGGGAACATTTTCTTGGTGGGGATGTTTACGCTCTGTTGTGGGTTTTGGGAGCTTCATGGGGCTCATTCAAAAACAAAACTGACCGGAGTCAACATGGTAATAACTCCTTTATATGTCAGTATGTGTGTGTGTGTGTGTGTGTGTGTGTGTGTGTGTGTGTGTGTGTGTGTGTTAACAGGTCTTATTCACTTGTTTAAAACCCTTGATTCATTGTCAGTTTTGCACAATGACAAAACCGACCCGATTCCCAGTCTCAACTCACAACTGTGGTTGGTTTGGTTTTAATTTTTGTTTTTCTTCCAAGTTCAACACGGTTCAAGATGCGTATAAAGATGCCAGAATCTGTTTTATCTGCTTATTGTTACCGTTTTTGTAATGCATGTTTTTCTTGTACGTCCTGTGTGTTTTTTTTTGTTTTTTTTTTGCGTTGCTCCCAGTTGCCTCATCTGCGATTTTTAAATTACGTCAATATTTAAGTCTCCAAGTTTCGGGGCTGCCTTGCGCCTGTTTCATGTCTGATACTAGTAATCCCCCCTCTCACCTCCCTACCCGTCCGTCTCGGGTAGATTTCACTCTCCTAATGTCTGCTGTCATCACCGCCGTCTCGCCGTTCTGTTTGAAACTGTTCTGTTCCCGCCGATGGCGAACTCGACTCGCGCCGTGGTTAAGTGGCTCAGCCTATATTTGAAGCTCGCTCTTTGCCAATTTTAACCTTTCCGTTGCGCCATTTGGGTGTAAAAGATATTGAACTACTTAATAACATCGGCAAGACCGGCTTAAAGAAATAACGTCCGGATCCCGAGCAGTTTCGTGTCGAGCTGAGGCGTCACGCATTAGCTAGCGTCCAGCTAGCATCCAGCTAGCGCAATTGCTACTTTCCTTATCTCCATTAATGGTAGTTAGCGGTGGAGGGGGTAGTGCAATCTTCTCCGGTACCAATACACTGAACCCATAACTCAGTGGTTCTTAACCTGGGTTTGATTGAACCCCAGGGATTCAGTGAGTCAGTCTCAAGGGTTCGGCGGCGGTCAAGACACAGACACGATTCATGTAATTCGTGATGACGCGCCCCATTCGGCCGTCGCTGGCTGCAGGTGATCACGCTAGCTTGATTTATCTGTGCTGCGGGGATTTTGGTGCGCTCGGTAGTCGACTTGTGCCCTTCCCTAATCCCTTCATACTAGTTATGTAAAGCAAAAAAAGAAAGAGGTCGGATGAATATGTACAATATGGATCCACATGTAGAACGGAAAGCAACGGGAGTCAACGTCCTAACTTCGTAATTTGCAATGCAATTTTTGAGAAATTCTAGTCTGACATTGGCAAAACCCTCCCTTGTTCCTTTCTACTCATTATTATGTGTTTGGGTGAAAATCATTTTGCTGCTTTTCTTGTTTGAACACAGCGATTGTTGATGCACGGTTCATTTTGTGCACCAATAAAACATATATCTACGTCTTGAATTTGAAAAACAATCACACTTTATTTTTCCAATGAATAATTTGATTTACATATGACACTGGTGGCGTTCAGTGCCTCCAACAAGGTTAAGAACCACTGCCCTGACTGCTCCCCTGACGCCGGTGGACGGCAGCCCACTGCTCATGGTTCTTCCCTGACGGGTTCATTGCAGAGAATGAATTTCCCAACGGGGGTTAATAAAGTATAAATTATTATTATTATGCTAATGAAACCCATAAAAATACATGTAGAACCATCTCCTGGCTCACACCGTGTTCTGGAATTCCACGCTCATCCTCACCTGAGCGCCCGTCCCTCTGGATGTCCACGTGGTGCCACGCGCCGTCGTTGACCTTCGCCAGGGTGGCTTTGACCTTGATGGTCCCGGAGCCCATGTCCAGCACCAGGTACAGCGTCCCGTCCAGGAGCTCCACGGCGAAGAAGTCCACCTTGTTGACCTTCTGGGACTTGGCGTCCCGCCGGTCCTGGGGTTTGCCGTGGGTGAAGAGGATCAGGCCGTTGGGCTCGGACGTGCGGAAGTCGAAGGAGATGGAGCCCACGCGCTTGGTGTTCCACTTGGGCAGCGCCAGGAAGGAGTCGGGACTCTCGAAGTTGATGGGGTCCAGCGTGGGGACGTTTTCGCACTTGAAGACCACGTCGCCCTGGAGCTTCATCTTGGGATCGACAATGCGGGCCAGACGGGACAGCTCCAGACGGATGTCGTTGTTCTTATACACCACCTGCGGACGCAGAAAGGAATCCGACCAATGGGGCGCGTGCCGCGTTCGCGTGCCGTAAAGCCTACCGGTCAACACTGGATTTACCCAGAATGCAATTCTCCCCGAACCACCCGGTTCATTTATAAAAGGGAGCATCGGTGATAAACGGAATGGAGACGATGGGAATCCGCTTGAGATAAAAAACGGTACCCTCTCATGGATGGCCAGGGCCTTTTCCCAGAATTTAGGGCAGTGTGTACACAGGAAACTCCCGACACCGCGAGACAGAGCACAGCTGTCAGCAAACAGATTTTACTGCTGCGGGATTACCGATAATCCTTGAAGATTTGACAGTAAATCAACACAGGTGACCCCGGCAGGGAGCGGAATGGGCCGGGGGGGGGGTGAGGGAAAGATGCGGAGATGAGCGGCCGCGGGACGGAGGGAGGAAACCAAACAAGACAGTTTGTAGAGAAAAGGGGATTAAGATCTTGAAGATTAAACACAAGCGGGTCAGTGCGCGCAGCTCGCTGTCAAAATATGCTTTCGTTCAGGTAGGTGTGTGTGTGTGTGTGTGTGTGTTTTCTGTGAGAGACCCAAATATAAGGGCAGCGGTGCCACGGTGAGCACTGGATCTACTTGTGGTGAAGTACACAACACTGGAGTTGATAGCCTGAGGGGGCGGCTGGGATCCTGAACACAAACAAATGCAGAGTCGCTGATAGAGTAGGTCAAAAAAGTTAAATTAAGGAATAATTTGTGATTAAAAAAAATAATAAAAAAATAAATGTATTCATTGATTACATTTAATAATTATTAAATTATGATATTAAATAATAATAATATTTAACAATTAAAGTAAATTAATCAAAAGTAGTAAATTTTATATACAAATAATATAAATTAAATAAATTATTTATATAAATAGCGAGTTAGCGAACGGCTACATCTTCTTTGCAGTTGTTTGTTTTTGAGGCGCTTAAGGTGCACGTCACCGTCGTATGCAGCACGGTGGCTCCTACTGCAAAACCAAGAGGTTGCGCTGGATGAGTACTTCCTGGAGCAAAATTCGAGCCAGACAGCTCTCAGATCTTTTTCATCGTAAGGCAATCATCATCACCAGATGCCATCACCAGAAGCCCAAAACACTAAGTCCTCAAAATCGTGTTCACTGCTCTCACTACAGATCACAATGTCATCTGCAAACTTCGTGATCCATGGAGATTCCCGTCTAATCTCGTCTGTCAGCCTGTCCATCACCACTGCAAACAAGAGGAGGGACAGAGCTGATCCCTGATGGAGTCCCACCTCCATCTTAAACTTCTCTGTCACACCTCACCACTGTCTCACAGCGAGCATACATGTCCTGCACCAGTCTAACATACTTTTCTGCCACTCGAGAATTCCTCATATAAGTGTGTGTCTATATGGTTAAAATGGTTGCCTGTATGTGTTTGAAGCCCAAAACACCATTTCCAAATTCATGAAAAGTCCAAACAGTAGTCAATCAGAGCCAAGGGTGAAGATCTGCAAGACTGTCCCGACTATGTTGCCGTTTGCGGTCTGAATGCTGGGGAGAAAGGTTTTGAAAATTCCTGCATTTTGTAAAAGGCCTGAGAAGTATTTGTCAAATCTTTCGGCCGAAGAAGATTTCAGACAAGGTGCTGCGCGAAAAGACCGGACGTAACTGCATCATCTGCATAGATGGAGAGAAGAAAACCGGGCCACGATCCTCCAATGACCCACGGTATCATCTCGCAAGAAGCTCTCCGTTGGAAAGCGGCAGACCTGGTGCCAGATGACCTGGAGGGCCGTCGTGGCATTGTGTCCCGGCGGGATCAAAAGAGGATAAATAAAACACATGACAAAGATGATTTTGAAAATCGCGTCCTGGAAGGGAAGCCGCAGCCATCGCGTCAGGACACGAGATTTATTTTTGGTTGGGCTGCCGCCAGGATTGCTGCGCCTCTCTCCTAAACCTGCCTTTTTTATTTATTTAGTTTTTTAATACTGCTTCTCATCGGGAACAACAAGCTGGGGGGAGGACAAGATGGATTAAAACAGCTGACTTTTGCTGTGCAGACTTATCGCCACGGCCGACCTGCCCTCGTATTGGAGGCCATCTAAAAGACGATTTCTTTTTTAGAGAACTCGTTCATCTCTGCTGATCGTGCAAGGACTTTATTTGGAGGCACAATCACATGTGAGGACCTACTAGGACCGTACCATTATGTGAAAGACGGGGGGGGGGTTGCTTCAGACACAGTACCGACACAAGGCAGTGGTTTTTAGGTAATGTTTGCCTCACAGGATTGCAGCCAGTGGCCTTTCAATGTGGAGAGTCCATGTCCGACCCCCCCGTCAGAGTGGGGTCTTCCAACAACCCAAACACATGCAGGAGGCTCATTGGACACTCGACATTGCCCAGGTGTGTGAATGAAAGGGTGAATGCTGGTATCTCATTGCATGTGCCGATGAGAGAGTGAACTGGTGTGTGAGAGTATCTGATATCTTCTCTCACCACGTTCATAAATCTTCTCGTCTCCGGTTTTCCTCCAGACCTCCTATTCCAGCATCTCGTCTACCAATGTATTCACTCTCCCTCCTCTGTCCATGACCCAAACATCTCAGTCTGGTTTCCCTGACCTTCTCTCCAAAACATCTAACATGTGCTGTTCCTCTGATAGACTAATTCGTGATCCTATCCACCCTGGTCACTCCCAGAGAACCTCAACATCTTCATCTCTGCAGCCTCTAGTTCTGCCTTCTGTCTTTTGGTCATTGACCTTCATATCCTTTCTCATTATGTCCAAATATCTTCTCCTTGGTTTTCCTCTAAACCTCCAATTCCTTCGACCAATATAATCACTATCCCTCCTCTCTACATGACCCAACCATCTCTGACCTTCTCTCCAAAACATCTGACATGTGCCGTCCCTCTGATGGCCTCATTCCTGATCCTGTCCATCCTGGTCACTCCCAAAGAGAACTTCAACATGTCCCTCACTGCGACCTCCAGCTCTGCCTCCTGTCTTTTCGCCATTGTCACTGTTTCTCCGTCATACAGCATTGCTGGTCTCACCACTGTCTTGTCCACCTTTCCTTTCATTCTGGTTGATAGTCTTCCATCTCACGGTACCCTTAACACTTTTCTCCAGCCATTCCAACCTGCTTGAACCTGTTTCTTTACCTCTTTTCCACACTCTCCGCTGCTCTGGACTGGTGACCGCAAGTACTTGAAATCCTCCAACTTCTTGATCTCCACTCCTTATATCCTCACTGTTCAACTCATTCCACCCACTCATTCACTCATACTGTATATTCTGTCCTGCTGTGACTAACTTTCATTCCCCTCCTTTCCAGCGCATACCTCCACCTCTCTAAATTATCCTCCAACTGTCCCCTGCTCTCACAATGTCATCTGCAAACATCATGGTCCATGGAGATTGCTGTCCCACCTCGCCCTTTGACCTCAGCGTGTCCATCACCACTGCAAACAAGAGCTCAGAGCTGATCCCTGGTCTAGCCCACCTCCACCTTGAACTTCTCTGTCACACCCACAGCACACCTCACTGCTGTCTCACAGCGAGCATACATGTCCTGCACCAGTCTAACATACTTTTACTTTTCACTCCAGAATTCCTCGTGTACGTCTCAGTGATGGACTTGTGACCAGTATAGGGTGAACCCCGCCTGTCAGCCAATGACAATGGAGCTCCGAACCCAAATGGGTGCAGGTTAAACGGTAGATCCCATGAACGAATGAAAGGGTAGACCTTACATCCTGGCAACATTGCAGCACTCAAAAACGGGACAAATAACAACAGAGAAGAAAAATCCAATCGGCCAATCCCTGCTGAGGCATCTGGCATTTCCGAGCACCAGCCTGCACTGAAGACTTCTATCCTTATTGATTATTGATTGGAGTATGTTTGTTGTCATCTCAGGGTTTCTGTGTCCAATTTTCAGTTAACAGTCTGAATCGAGTGCTACATCGGTAACAAAAATAGATAAATACGTTTCTGTTTTTTTCAAACTAATGAATAACAGCTCAACAACACATAAACCGTTCATAATTGCAACATTGGACTAAAATAGAAGGTAATACTGGCTGAAGAGTCGTTTGGGAGCCGAGCCAAACGAATCTTTGAAAAGAACCGGCCCTCCCATGGCGACTCCGCGGCTCCCTGCCGGTCCCGCCGCCTTCAAAACGTGTACGATAGTACACGTAGAGTAAAACTGGACTGGCTCAAATCCCTGCGTCTCCTCCTCTTGCCCGGCGGTACAATATTCCCAGACGCAGTAATATCGGAATCATGCCGGATTTGATTCGTTTCGGGATTTCGGTTCCGTCTGTTTTGCCGCGGGCCGATCAATGAGCTAATTAAACGGTGTTATAAAAAGAAAAAACGATTTCTCCAGCTGTGTGTTTGCCTCGCCTCTTTCTCTCTTTTTTTTTTTTTACCGCCGCGCTTTGCTTTCTCAATCGCCCGGCGCATCGACGACCCAGCGGGGCCGATTCATAATTCAGGGGACGGTTACAACTCCATAAAGCCCAGATCGTCCATCTGTGGCCCAGGGAATCGATCAGGTCTGGTTAGCAGCCGGGTAAAACGCATCTGGGCGAGCTTGTGCCCGGCTTGCTCCTCTAATCCGCCCGCGTCCTCTCGGCCTCTCGGGTCGCGGCCGAGGTCAGCTGATGATTTAGCGCCGGAGTCTGCGCTGCTGTTCCTGCTCAAGACCTTCCACCAACCTCCTTTCTTTATGGGAAGATTCACTATCAGCTATCGGGGAACTGCGAGACGGCAAGGTTCGGTGTGAGCGGATCTCACCAGGAAGTGACATCATACCAGGAAGTAAACACGTGCCCAAGACGGGGACTCCTATAACTTCCCAAACAAGGCATCTGACGCAAACAAAACCAAGTATTCCTTTGAAAAGCGCGAGAAGTTGCGTCATATATGTTTGCAACAAGCAGCTTTGAGGCCTCGCTTTGAAATATATCCACGTTGAATCTATAGCTTCGGACCGTGGGATCCGAAGGAGGTCGGGCGTTGTGGAAAAAAAAGAACAGAGAATAAACTGTCTCCGCGTCCTCATCGCCAAGCAACTCACTGTCGAAGTAAACAGGGCTTCGATTCGCCCGATGGAACAGTTTATCTCTGCCGCCGTCGTCGGTGAAAGAATCGCGGAAGAATTTGTTGTCTTTGTTTTTTTTTTTCTTCTTTCCCGCTCCACAGGCTACGTCTCCTCGCCATGGGAACCTTGAAACAACGTGGGCGGGTTAATAATATAGATATATATCAAGAGCTCACGTACTGCAGTCCGACCAATTCCTTTAGCGAAACCGTTGCACGAACCTGGCCAGGTACCATAATGAGGTAAAATGAAATAATTTAATCTTTTTTTAATTTTTTTTTCCTTTTCGCTGCGTCTACGGCCACAGCGATCGTTCACGATCGGCCAAGTCCCGCATCCTTGCGTGCGCCGGAGACCCCGGCCCATCTTTAAATGCATGAGTTAGCGAGCGATACCACTACCTGCCGTCATTGCAATATTAATTTTACGTGTGTGTGTGGATTTAATTCGATATGCTATATATTTTTAATGGTGGCCGGTCAAACATCGCAGGTCCTTCAGAAAACCTCTGCGCTCCCGCTGTTTGATTGGCACGCAAAGGTCCGGGAGTGTAATAACCGGCACTAGTTTTTCAACCGGCGGCTCGGGTTAGCGGCGGGATTACACCGCGGCTCTCGCCGTCCACTTCAAGGCGAGTTCGATGCAGCTGATTTAAATGCATAACGTCGCACCGAAGTACGAGGTCTTTATTTTAAATTCCAGTTTTTCTTTTTTTTTTTTCCCCTGTCTTGAATTGGATTCTATCCTTTTTTTATTCAATGCGTTATTTCATAGGGTGGCACACCGGCTAGCGCTTTAGCCTCGCAGCAAGGAGGTCCCCGGTTTGGGCGGCCTTTCCATTCACACGTCATATTGTCAACTTCTTTAAAATCATTAAAGTGATTTTTTTGAGTTTTTCTGAAAACCATAAAAAATTGAGTGATTTAGGGAAAAAAAAAAAAAATTAAGGTGACAATATAGAGACATGGAACCACTCGCTCACTTATCAATACCTCAAATAGAAACATTCAATCACTCATTCATGTCACGCTCTTATTCACGCCTCACAAAAAATGAAAAACAGTCATTCACATGTCATATAGACACAGATCTTTCCAAATTCAATTCTCCATCACTCATCCACACAATATTAAGACGTACAGCCATTCACTCATTCATAGTATAGAGACATACAAGTGATCATGCTCAAATTCACACATCTGAACGATTTTGGGTTTTCAATGAACGTCCTACATGTTTTTGGACTGTGGGAGGAACCCCTGCACAGAAAGCCCAACCTGGTGGAATTAATCCACCTTCTTGATGTGAGGACAAAGTGTCACCCACTGTCCCATCGTGCTCCGGTATGATCAGAACTATTATTATTATTATTACTAGCGTTATTCAGAAGCACATTTTCGCGTGTGGTCTTGCACCCTCCATCCTTTTACACCGAGGGTGTTAAACTCATTTTCACCGAGGGCCACATCAGCATAATGGGTGCACTCAGAGGGCCACAAAAGCGGTAATAGTATAAATGGAACTAAATGGAATCAAATGTAAGGTAAAATGACGGTAACATCTAAATGTTGAATAAATTTTTGTTTTTTGTTGCTGTGTTTTTGGACATGGGCTTTTGTGAACACATTCTGCCGCCATCGTAGTTTGACTTTTAATTCTTGGACATGTCTGGAAGGCTAACTTTAGCATACTTAGCCCCATGTTTGTTGTCAAAATGCTGATGTAGCTTGTACTCTTTGACAACCAACACTACCTTAGAGCATAAAAAATGTTTGCAAATATAAGTGCTTCCCATCTTTTTTGAAACAGCCTTCCAACGGCATCAACTTTTCTCTTTCTGGGCATTTAGGGATCATTTGTTTTTCTCAATTCCACTTGTTAGAAATGGCATTGTGGATACACTGCAGGTAACATGATCAGCATGAATTATTGGAAATGTAGTTTATTGTCAATGCGCCTGTTTGACTCATTTATTTTAGGACAATAACACTTTTACAGACGTTCTTGCGGGTCACATAAAATCAGTTTTCTTGTGAAAATGAGAATTTTGAGTATGACACTTGAGTTTTTACACATAAGCTGATCTGTTGGATTTTTATTTTAACGATATTTGCATTTCCAAGGTCTCGTAGGTTCTAATAAATATAGGTCTCTTATATATATTCTCTTATGTATAATTTCCTTGGAAATGATACAAATATAAACCGACTCACTCTGATCCCAATAAAAAGGGCCAGAAATTCAAACGTAATGAATCCGGGAAAGAAAAAAAAATGAAATAAATGGGTGGCAGGGGATTTAGAGAAGCAAAGACTTTCAAAAATGTTTAAGGTGAAAACATATATGGGGGCGGAGGAGGAGGAGGGGGTCGGCGGCGTCCCCGGCGCTGCGCAGCGGCATCACGCCGGTTTAATGGAACAACAGCTCCGGCTGATGAATCACGTCCCTGATTCTGTCCGCCCACTGCTCTCCCAGGGGTCGGCTGGAGCTGAGTCACTCACACACACACACACACACACACACACGCGCGCGCGCACACACATGCTCGTGACACGGCGGGTCAGGGTAAATCAAGCCGTCGTATCAAATCGCCTGTCACATTAAAACGGGGATAGTAGGTACAGTGCTTCACGCGGACAATGGATCAAATGACTGTGTGTAATACCAGGGTAGTAACGGGTATTTTAAAAGCCTATAGCTATTATACTATAAGATTTATCGCAGCTCTACTTGCGGCGATAATAGGGGCTATTATTACTTTGAAGGTGACTATCTAGTTCCTGGTACTCGGCGTTCAAGCGGTGATTTATTCTTTTCTTTTTCATATTTATGGGCCCGTCCTTTTCTCCCATACGAGTCCTATGTGAGGGCAACGGGGCCGGTTTTCAAATATTTAACTAAAAGTCCTGATGAAATATTCATATTTCTTTAAATATATTTCTTTCTACAACTGTTTTTTTTTTTTTCTTTTTTAACGATATAAGAATCCATTCCCCAGCCGAATCCCTCGTCGTCATCCGTGACCGTCCTTTATGTCTCCGCAGAGAGTGTGGGAGAATAAAAAAATATATATAAATTTTTTTCTCTTTTCCGCGGCCGAGGAGTTTAAAATATTGCGATGACTCATTCGGCACGCAGGGGCGCGAACTAAATTTATATCCAAATGACTCCTTTCTTTTCTCGCCGCGGTTTCCGCCGTCACGCCCACGTGACCAATGGATGCAACGGATGAGGCGTCCAATAACGAACATTAAGACGCCGTAAATGCCAATCCCCGTTTGAGGTAACTTTGAAAAGAAAGCGGGTTCGTGTGTTGTTATTACACTGCTATTACATTGTTATTACATTGTTATTAAGATGCTAATGCTCATCACAGTAACATAATATGTGCCTGTGTCTATCCTAAACTCCTCCCTCTATCACTCTTGCTTTCCACCCATCCATCTTTTTCTTGCTTTCTCTAGCCCGGTCGAGGCAGAAGACCACCGATGAATCACCAACTTGCGATTTGGCAGCGTGTGAATAAAATCTGATTTGACACTTTGCGGTGAAAAACGCAAGGCGCAAGAGATCGCGTGCATTTATAAGGTGCAGCAGTGTAACTTAATTTATTATTAAAGTCTCCGACGAGGTCGCTCCGGCCGCAGCTTAAGATAAGATAATCCTTTATTAGTCCCCACCCGGCAGACGCCTGCAGCGGCTTTCCAGGTGATACAGTGGGACGGCGGCGCGGTGAAAATAAAACAAAACTAAAGATTTGGACACGAGAGGACGGAGAGGAGACTCGCTCGTTCTCCACGACGCCTGTCCTGCACTCAACAAGAGATGGCGTTTGGCGAAAGACGGGATTCACCCAGTCAGTCACTGGGAGACAAAGAGCCATTGACTCACGTTATAAAATGACATGCAACCATTCACATTTACATCACACAAAATTAGTTCACTAATTCATTCAAATGCTAAAATGTGACGTACAACCAGTCACCTGCTCATTCATTCATCATATTGAGACATAAAACCATTCATTCATTACATGCAACCTCTCATTCACATGAGTTCACTCATTCATTCACATGTTATAAAGCGACATGCAATCATTCACTCTCTCGTTCATTCATTATAAGGACACAAGCAAACATTCACTGGCTCATTTACGCGTCATAAAGCAGCATGCAGCCATTTACCCTCTCAATTGGAGAGAAAAATTCATTCTAGATAATGTAAGGTCGCCAACAAACATCCTGCATGTTTTTGGACTGTGTGAGGAAACCGGAGAACATGGAGGAACAGCTAACCGCTAACTGCTAACTGCTAACATCCTGTGGGGCAAATCCGCCGGGCCCCGGTTTCACCCCCCCTCCCCCCTCCGTGCTTCCTGCTCTCCTCTGTTCGGAGGTTCTCAGCCTGTGGACTTTCTTAACGCACCGGAACAGAAGCGCAGTCAATTTAGCTCAAATAGGGATTATTCTTTAAGTCCTCGGGTCGGAAACAGAAGTCAAATTACAGAGAATAAGACAACCCACCCCAACCCGTCGCTTTCTCCGTACTAAATTGCCCCCAATTTTAACATTTCTTCTCCTCGTCTCGGCGTCCTGCCGGAGAACGCCGACGACCGGGGAAGGTACTTCAGAACGTGGCTCCGTGCACGACACCGCTACACATTTTCAGGGGCAGCTACGCCGGTTGACGGCTGCTTACAGTTTCCTCGGCAACTCAAAACTGTTTTGTTTGAATATAATTGAGCTACTGAGCTTTCCTTGTTATTTATTAGCAGTTGCCAAACAGTGCTGATTTACTATACACACACACAGATACACACACACACACACACACACACGCACACACACGCACACGCGGTGAATGAATGGCGGGACACCGAGGAGCAGCCAAGGATGCAGAAGCACATCTTAATCCCCCCCCACCCTAAATGATACACTTCCTGTAAGTAATACACGATTTACAACAGACTTACAGCTCAAAATCACGTCTAAGTATCTAAGCTTCATAATTCTACATGTACATGTATATATAATGTACATGTACATTGTACATTTACTTTACTTGCCAACAGTCATCACATATATATATGTATATATAAGGGCTATCAAAATGATATTAGATTAATCACAGGGAAGTTGTGGATACATTAGTTACAGTTAACAGCCATTCATTTCATATACACGATGCATATATATATATATATATATATACATGCCCACATATAAACTCATAAATATATATACACATACAAACACACACATATAAATACACCCACACGCATATACATATGCACAGAAACACACACACACATATATATATACACACACAACATATACATATGTATATACACACATACATATATACATTTATATGATGAATGTTTTAAGTATTATACATGTATTTATTTATTTCTCTCTAATTTGCACCATATCATATCTGATATCTGTTGGTTGAAAAAGTGGATATATAAGTGTTTGTATATATATATATATATATATATATATATATACATATATATATAAAAAATCTAATACCATTTTGATAGCCCTTATGTATGTGTGTGTGTGTGTGTGTGTGTATATACATATATATATATATATATATATATATACACACACACATAAATACAGACACACATAAAAATATATACATGTATGAATACTGCTGCTGAGACTGTATATATTTCCCAGAGTTCTGGACACTATAATACAGAATATCTGTATGAGCATCTAATTGTGTCAACTTGTGAGAGTCACTGAAATATTGATTTATGAGAAATGTTAATTTCTCATAAACCAATGAGGTTGAGCACAAAAAATAAAGTAAAAGTCGCGTGACATTCAGGGCCAAAGTCCAAGGTTTAAGGCAGAGTAATTATATTTGCTCCGTGTTTAATTGTACATTTTTAAGTGCGTTCATGACGTAACGTCAATAAACACGTACACATTCATGCTAGCAAAGCTTTTAGCTCACCGTTCTATTATTTACATCATAAATAACCCAAGACGTGAACCTGAAACCGCAGCATCCTTTGCGGGCGGGATGATGCAGCACGCGCTCACGCTTTATGATAACACGTAATCCCTCACAGGCGGTGGACGCTGCCCGTTAGGAGCCGTGGGGGGGGAGGGGGGGCTTTTCCCCCATCGGCTTCATCGAGCTCATCATCGGCTGGATCGGCGGCGGCCGCAGCGCTAACGAGAGCGGAGGCAGCAGAGGAAGAAGAAGGATCTCAATCTAAAAAAAGCCGTGAGACGCCACGTCGACGGCATTAATGGAGGTGCTTCATATTTATAAAGAAACAGCTGCAGCTATTCATCAGCCAGTCGCGCTTCAAACTACTGGAGATACACCTTTTCCACCTTAATGCGGATCCTTCTGGACGTGAGAACCGTCACGTCTCAGACGGAACGGGCTTTGAATGCAACATTTCAGCTTTAGGTGCAGAATGTGAGGCCGAAAAAGGAGAGGCTAAGCTAACCCCGCGCCACATTTAGTAGTATTCCTCCTCTCTCGTCACATCAAGTACTGTAATTTCCACACTATAAGCCGCTACGTCTTTCCACAGTCTTAAACAACAATGTAGCTAATTTATGGATTTTTTTGGGATGACGAGTTTCACGCCGCCAAAACATTTAGTAACATCGGACCAATGAAATTCTGAGGCTGTTCAATTCCGCCACTAAAGGAGACGAATTTAGCTGTTTAAGTGCTGGAGAGGAAGATCGCGATCAGCTGGAGTCAAAGACGGGATAGAAAACAGATAGATGGATGGATCTTTTTCATCAGCCGTGCTATAATCACTGATCAGAAAAAAAGCATTTCCAGTTTGTATTTAACTGAAAATTTTGTTTCTGTGTAACATCTTTCTATGTAAATATGTTACAAAGTGGACACTTGCGGCTTATACGTACATTTATATTTCCTTTTTTTTTGCAGCGCTCAATAGTCTGGAAATTAGAGTATCTCCAACACGGTAGCTTCGATGCTAATGCCTCTGCCCCGCGCAGTGACCTTGGACCGCGGGCTCGACTCAGCCCAAAGTCAAGACTCGGAATCGGGAAACGCTCTTTTCAGAGCGGTGCCGGCATTTCCCCGACCAGACGCCGAGCGGAGGGATGGATCTTTTCGCCTGAGCGACGAGGCAGCGAGTCAGCAGATCGTGTCAGACTGATGAGAGCCGGGAGTTCGGAGCAGCGAGGCGTAGCGCTGGCGGTGACGGGGGGGAAAAGGTTTCGATGAATTTATTATTTAGCGCAGGTAATAGAAGATGCTCAATTCAAACAAATGAAAAAGTTACCAAAAAATTATTTAAAGCCTAGATGATTCTGAACTAGCAAAGTATTCCGTGTTGCTCCGTCGAGCCACAGATGAAGGAGATTTATCCGGACTTTCTGTACCTGAAAGACGAAAATAAAAGAGCTTCATGTTTTGGCTGCAGGCAAAGCGGGCGTCGGGAAGCTGCGTATCATCGGGGGAACGTTCCCTGCTCTGAAGGCCGTGGAAGAAACAAAGCTGGTTTTGAGGGGAACGTCTTCGGGACCGGGGAGGCGGTTCCCGAAACCGAACAATGCCTGTTTGCAAATCAAAACGCCGGAGCCGTTTCTGCGGCTGGAGAGCCTGAGAACAACAACGTCCTGGAACAGAAATCCGCACCCAATCCTTTCGGACAGAACAATTCTAAGAACTGTCCGTCTTGAGTCGTGTTCTAGAAACTACCCTCGTTCAGAAGTACCTTTTGGTTTTGCTTAAAGGACCACAGCACCTTTACCTCTTTCAGGTCAGAAGAGCTAAGACTTCTTCTTCCACCTTCTTCTGACTGGTTCCATGTATTTTGTCCTATGTTGCGAGAAAACAGCCGACTAGTGACCTCAATACTTTTTTAAAGTGGTCCTCCACGAATCGAGTTACGATGAGTTCCACCGATCACCGGAGCCTTCTTCCTTGGAACAGGAGCCAAACTGTTCTAGGAACTAGTTCCATGTAGCCTTTACAACGGCCCGGAAAAGGTTCCTACAATGCAAGAAGCGGCTAACGTTTCTGAGAAAAGCATCTTGGGTTACCCAGCAAGACTCAGCAGAGAAAAAGGGTGAGAGAAGTTTGGCGTCGGAGGCACCGACAGGTCACTCGCTCACCAACTCCAAGGATTCATTAACCAAAAGTCACCGGGTGGTTTTCTTAACCGACAAGTACATGCTTCCAAGTAAAGACACCAGCGGTACGATGAAGAGGAGGCTCTGCACCGGCTTGACATTGCTCTGCTTCACTCAATGTAAGGAAGCATAATTACAATTTTACAAAATCCGTAAACGGCAGAAAGGCCCACGCGTCAGACACACCGGCGTGGCGTGTCGAAGTAATCGTCCGGAACTTGTGCTTTCGGCAGAAACATCACGGAGCCTGAATGACCCGCTCGCTCCGATCCGTGTCCAGCCGTGTTCCACGTCAGTGTTCCCCGGTTTCTGAATCTGGAGAAGTCCCCAGGTGTTGGATGCAGACCGAAGCATCCTTCAAGGAATGAACGGGGTCCGACAACAGCAGGGCTGCATCGTTACCTTAGCAACACAATGAAAATATCGGCCCCAAAACTCATCTCTTTCGTGCAACTTCGGCAGGAAGCCAAAAACTAGATGCCAACCCAAGGTGGACCTTCATCTCCACATGGAAGAAGACCAACGGTACTCGCTTACACTAAGTAAATACCCAGGAAGTGACTGCTAATCTAAGTGATGTCACAGTCTGGTTGTCAATTCCACAAAGCCTAGATCGATGGAGCTGCCCTGAGCACAGCGTCGGTCTTCAGCGGCGTCTCGTCACGGGCTACATCCGTCTGCTCAGTCCAGCGAGCAGCCTGTCGGCCATGACGTTAAGCGCTTTGATACTCCCGGGTTCCCAGTGAAGCCGGAGTATAAAGCTGCTTTCACACGGAAAAGTTCTCAGAGTACAGTTCTGAGAGTCGTCCGGCTCCGGTTTCGTTCCGGGAGCTCCCCTCCTCCCGGTTTCTGCATTCGCACCGGCAGTATGGGAACACAGGAGGGACGTGTACCTTAAGCCGCCACACTCAGAATCAAACCGCCAGGGAAACATGGAAAACATGGAGAGCCAAGTCCCGCGGCTTCCTGTTCTGCATGGCGGTCGTAATAATAATCATGGACCATCAGATGGCTGGAAGTACTTTTCTTTTCTCCCTGCGCCCTTTTGTTGTGTAAAAATACCCTCTGTTAGCGAACTCTGTAAGCGATTTTTGCCAAGATGTTGCGAGCCCTGGAGATCAAGCCAGAAGAGCTTAGACCTCTTCGTCGCTCCGTTCCTCACTTTTTCAGGCCATTTTGTCACAAGAGAACAGCTCACCAGGGACCACAACACAAGGAGGATCTGTTTATGGCTGTCGCTTATAAATTCTGTGGCGGAGGCTCATCCAGGTCACGGTGAACTCTTGTCGAAATCTTCTTGCCTTGGCAACCGGACTTGAAGTTCAAGAAGATTCTTGACAAGAATGAATCAATTTCCAAGCTCTTACGTCGTAAGAGTTCAGACAGACCTGTGAAAAGACCCTGACTAAGAGCAGGCGCTAACCGGACGGTCCCTGGCTGCGATGCTAATGAACGCACAGAAACAATCCGCTCCCTGAAAATGGTTCTCGGAACTGCGAAAGGTTCAAACGGCGCAAAGGCAACTTAAGATTCGGAAACGGGACCCGCGACGTTTTAAAGATGGCAGTTTATGGCAAACAGATGTACTTCGAACCTCCAAACCAGCACGCTCACAACTGCCTCCGTGATCTTGTTGGGTTTGTACATTTTAGTCGTCATCCAAGTTATTTTTGCACCCGACTTCTGTGTTCGTGTTTGCTGCGAGAAAGGGCTGCGTCTTCGCCTCTGTCCAAAAGCAAACCCGGCTAGAAGATTGTTCTGGCGATGAAAGGTCAACCGCCATCGTTCGAGTCGACAAAACAAGAACAAAAACAAACCCAAAACGCCTCCGAATGATTCGTCCGGATTGCGTAGATTTCAAAAAGTTTTGCACCATTTCTCTAATAATCTAATTTTTCTTGGTACCGCTGTCGGCGCGACTCAACATCAAAGTGTTTCTCACTGAGAAAGTACGATGAAGAAATACTCGGTTACGTTTATTTTTACAGAAATATCAATACCTGGACTTACTAGAGCCTTAAAAAGGCTCAGACCGGAGACTTAAGACTCGACACGCACGCGTGCACGCGGGCTCGTGCAGCCCAATCCCGTTTCTGCCGGCGGCGTCTGGACTTGAAGGTATCCAGAAATAACCCCCCTCTGTCCGCATCATAAACATGCCTCCGCCTCTCTCTGGGAAAGACTGACAGAGCTCTGGCTCGGCGCGGCGGCTTTTTACGATCCCGGGCTGTTTTTACAAGCCGTGACCCGATATCGTCTCCTGATCGCTCTGGAAGTTTTGACGTAAAGGCCCAGACATGTTCTTCCGCCACGGCTTCTGTTTATAGCACTGATCTGAGCGCGCACTGTTTGTTTTGGTCGCCCATTTAACTTCCCCGACACGGGACGCCGAAAATGAATTACAGGCGTTCGAATGATCGGTAATTTAACTTCATCGCGGTTCTTAATTGTCCGACGACCTCTACGGACACACGAGACGGGAACGTGTAATATGACCGATGGTCTTCTCGTCCTGAGGATTGTTCTTGCAAAGTCTATGTTTGTTGATGGCCTCTTTATAATTCGTCAACGTTGTTTAGCTAGCTAATCATGCGCGGCGGCAGCATTTCGTACTGCGGTGAAAACAAAGAGCACGATTTGGGAAAATGCCACCCCCAACCCTCTCATCTACACTCCATGAAACGCGTTTACGATGGGTTATTTATTATCTTTACAGAGTTGTGGAGGACCGGAGCCGATCCCAGGCGTCATTAGACAAGAGGCGGAGTCACCGTGGACCGGTTGCCTGTCAATCAAATATATGATTGGAGACATATAAGCATTCACAAGTCATATGGACGCATGAAGTAATTCATTCTCTCATTTACAGATTATATTAAGACACTATCATCATAGAGCCACGTCAAATTGTGACAGACAACAAATCACGCTCTCATTCACATGTCTTGGGTTTGCATTTGAATGTTTTTGGACAGTAAGAGAAACTGGAGAAGCACCACAGACACGGGTGTGAATATGGAAACTCAACACTGAGTCGCCTTCTCCTTGTCTGAGTGGAAACAGGCGACCTTCGAACCGTGCGTCCGAAGCGCTAATCACGCTCATTTTACTCAAAGCGCCGCAACATCTTTGCATGTCGGCACTCGTAAACAGTTCCTGAAAAGACCAAGTGCTTTTCATGGGAAGAGAAAAAAAAACAAAAAAAAACACACACATCCGCTGCCCAGTTAACTTATTGAAATATATTTTGGGAAGCATTTGAGGAAGAGAATATTTTGGCTTGAAACATCATGCTATAAAAAAAAAAAAAAAAATGTCTGTACTCTATGTAAAATGAATAATCTTCATTTTTGGAGCACTCTTGGATTTTTTTGTTTCACACCTCTATTCGGAAGATACCACTCTCAGCCACGCGGGGTGAATTTCCACGGCATTCACTGCCACTCGTACGGAAAGTAGAATTATGTGGGTTAACAACAGGGCGCGTGACCTCAAATCACGTCATGTACCGCATCTGCTTTTGTGTTTTTGGAGGCGCCTCCGACCCGATCTTCCCGTACCCCGGTCGTACCCCCGGTCGGGCTCTGCGTTCCCCTTACCTCTCGGAGGCAGCCCATGAAATTGTTGCTGACCGGGGATCCGGGCAGATCGGCCGTGCTGGGGCTCCCGCCGACGTAGAAGAAATCGTCGGAGCCCAGCATGGTGTAGTCCTCCTGGGTGTAACCGGTGGTGGTGAGGATCCCGTCGACGGAGATAGTAACCTGTCGGCGGGTAACACATAGCCAAAGCCATACCATTAGACCCCGGGATTCGACCGAGTCCTGAGTACCAAACGCACCCCCTTCCTTGGTCTAAATCCAGCCAGTGGACTTTTCTTTGGATGCCCCGGTTGATTTTCGCCAGTTTGGAACTATGTTTTCTTTTTTTGGGGGGGGGAGGGGGGGGGGGGGACAAACGCGGCATTTGGAAATTTTTTGTTAATGGAAATTTTCGCCATAGGATTCACAGGACAGGTAAAGAAAATATGGGAGGGTCATATTTTCTTTATCTTTGATGGGGGGGGAGGGGAGGTAAGAGAATGGATTCAAGGTTTTGCTTTGAAACTTCAGGTTGAGGGAGAGGGTTAGTACAATGTTCAAACCAAGGACAAATTGATCACACTTGTCTTAGGTTTCGGGGTTCATCTCGTCACCGCAGACTGACAATTACATAGAACGCACACACACACACACGCGCACGCACACACAGACGCTCTCCACCGCTCACACACAGACCAGCGTCCCGCAGACGTCGATACGATTATTCACACACGTGCAAAAAGAAAAAGGATTTTTTTTTTTTTTTTTTTTTTTTCAAAACCACACTGAGGTGCAAACCAAGGTTGTATAAGACAACGAAAAAGGGAACGGGTTACATTTATCGGACATTTAAGGGCGGTGGGGAGTAATTGGATCGATGGTGGCGTGCGAAGCGTCAGCGGGTCGCACGGTGTGCGGCGGCTCGTGCACAGTCGAGAACCGGGGGGGCTCGCGTTCCCACGCTTCCTCAGAAAGGGCCGCCGATCTCCGGCGTGGTCCCCGAATTATCCGGGGACCCCGTTCTAATATCCGAGACGGGCGCGCTCGTTCTCAGAGAAGACGTGCACGTGAGCCCCGGCGGTTACGGTCAAGCAGGGGATAGCGAAACAAAAAAAACACACGCACACAGAGAAGAAAAAAAAAAAGAAAAAAAAAAAAGACACACACACACACATATATATATACACACGAATAACACGTTCACCAGCGTGCTACGGAGATAACCAGGGTGAGTGAGCGAGGAGTGAAAGGCGGAGGGTGAGCGGATGAATTATTAGAGTGTTAGTGGTTATTTGGATGGGAGGGTTACATGGGAGCGGATGGGTATGAAAGTGTGTGTGTGTGTGTGTGTGTGTGTGTGTGTGTGTGTGTGTGTGTGTGTGTGAGCGCGCATGTGTGTGTTTGGGCATGCCATGCGCCATAGTGAGTTGGAAACAACTGTCAGAGCTCCCGCAATGAAGGTTTAGTTTTATTTCCTTTTTTTTTTTTTTTTTTTTTTCGTTTTTTTTTTTTTTCCAGGGCCGGTTGCCGAGGTCATCATCTTTGTTGTGGTAAGCTTCTGTCAGTTCTGGACGACAGTCCTCACAAAAAATGGGGACTCTTAGTGTGAACAAATAAAGTTGATTTTTTTATTTTTTTTATTTTATTATTATTTTTATTTTTTTTTGCTTTTAACTTATCGGGTAATCTGCAATAGCGTGGAGGTAAAAGAGGAAAAAGGCAAGAACTAAAGCGGAAAAAAAAAGGAAAATAGAGGATGGGGGATCGTGGGGTAAACGAAAATGTCGTTGGCTGGTCGGGGAGAAGAAATTGGGGGGCGGAAAGAAAAGAAAGAATCGCCTGGTAATACAAACCCATCTCCTCATTTTTTGATAAGAGTGTCTAGGATGGAACTCAAAAAAGAAACAAATAAAAGAAGAGGGGGGGAGAGGGACACACGGCAAACCCAAAAAAAAGACAATAAGAATGATATCTACCAGACAATGTAGTTTGTTTACCATAGCGTGTCCAATGCCTGATTGCTTTCCAGAAAAAAGGGGGGAAGAAAGGAAATCAAAAGAATAGTGAACAAAAAAAGGTTGTTAATAAGGATGGACAGAAAAGAAAAACCAAAAGCAATGATGAGTCAGGATGTTAGTACATTAGTTGGTTAGATATCGGTTAGTATCAAAAACAGGACTTCTGTCATGGATGACTTAAGCCCGACCCGCGATTGCTCTCGAACTTGCTGTCCCAGCCAAATTTTTCTACATCGGAGAGTCCCGCGATGTCCTGGAGAGGAGGGGTGGGAGGGAAGGGGGAGGGACTTCCAGAGGAAAAATTTGCGTAGGACAGCCACGATCGCGACGGTGATTTTTCGTCGCCACGCAAATCGAGGGTTTGAATTGAACCTTCGAGCAGAAGGTAAATCGTTCACGACGGGGAACCTCAATGCTCCGCATCAACCGACTACTGTTCCGGTCCAGATCCATTCAGAACTAGGTTCAGAAAAGTACACGTTTAAGAAACTCTCAGCCGCTATTTTATCGGCGCTATCAAGTACGGTTCCGACGGGCCCGCCGGAGGCGACGCTCCCATTCCGAAACGTTTCGCCCAGTGACGGCATTGGACAGAAACTGTTGAGCGAAGCAGACGTGAAGTTGAATCGGAGCCCCCGTTCACATGACGACGTCTCTAGGTGAAAACACCACACTTGAACCAAGGGCCGCTTTTCGCGGCGCCTCGATAATGGAGTGTTAAAGATCCGCTTCCCTGGCGACAGGGGGAAAAACACAACGCCTTGAAAACGTGCTCGGCGCGGATCGGTTACGTCAACAATACTCCTCGCGATTAGTCGGCGAGAGAGAAATTTCTACGCGTGTGATTGTCGTCAAATGTCGCGAACGAATCGGAACGTCGTCGTGTAAACGGGGCCTCGGGAAGCTTGAGCAGAGAAATCACGATAGGCTAAAAAAACAGGTAGCTAGCATCAGAGAACGTAAATTGCCCCTCGGTAATTCAGCAGAGGAGAAACGAAATCATGACATGAGATCAATGAGAAGGTCGAGTTCTAAGTTGTCACGGAACCGAAGCGATGCAACGAAACCGATGGTTGAAACGTTTCAAACGGCGGCCGTCTTCCCGAAACGTGTCGTCTCCTGCCGCCAAGTAGGAAACAAAAGCACACGGGAAAAAGAATCCACCTGCGTTCAAACGCCGTCCGCCACCGTTACCCTCGGTTACCTGTCTGAGGTTGCGCGTCACTTTGATGTCGTGCCAGGCGTTGTCATTAAATTTGCCGTTGACGGGCTCCACGATGGCCTCGAAGGCCCCGGAGCCCAGGTTGATGACCAGGGAGACGGCGCCGTCCTTCAGCGCCAGGTTGACGTAGTCGGCCGACTTCCCCGTGTGCAGGAGGAGGCCGTTCCTCTGCCACGTCTTAAAGGACAGCGTGATCTCGTCGCTGCTGCTCTGGATGGGGTTCTGCGACAGGTCGTAGCAGAAGTACTCGGAGCCCCGGAAGGTGGCCACGTTCTCCTCCCTCGCTGGAAAAAGACAAGAGAGAGACAGGTTGATGCACTCCCATCCAAAACGCCGAGGGGTTTCCGAGGTAACAACATTTAAAACAATTGTTTTTCACATTTATTGCTCGCAGATTCCCCGGCGTTCGATCAGCCGGCGGCGGGAGGTATTAAAAAACCAAGATTGGGCGCGGGTGAAATAAAGACGTAGCGACCGACGACGACAGAAACAATATCCCGGTGTGGGAAAATCAAGCCGAGCCAGGTTTTATTATCTCCCGTCGCCGCGGCGATGCAGAGCGGCAATTTTTATTTTACAAGTACGCCAAGGTAAGGGAATAAAAACCGGCAGGCCGAGGGGGAGACGGGCGAGTTCCGAGGCCACGGCCGCTCAGGCGGAGCCTCTCGGAGAGAAGGTCAAACTCACGGTTGACCGTTTAACTGTTCGACATCGGCCGTTCACGCACTCATCCACACGCCTGGGTAATCTAGGGTCTTCATTGACCCAGAAAACAAGCGCCAAGGGTTATTTACATTCATTCATTCATTCATTCATTCATGTATTCATTATCTGTGATTAGTTGGGAGGCTTGATTCCCGCCATATTCGTCGCCAGTCGATCAAAGGGCCACATTTAGAGACATACAACCGTTCGCCCTCTTATTCACATATTAAATAGAAACAAACAACCATTCACACACTCACTCAGTCATTTTGACGTACATATTGGCTCGTTCATTCAAAGATCATATAGGAACAGAAAAACATTCACCCTCTCATTTATAGACATTTATTCATTCAGTCTCTAATTCGCACGTCCTATTTAGACCAACAAATATTCACTCACTCATTCCAAGATGATATGGAGACAAATTATTATTCACTCATTCTTTCACAGATCACATCATTCACACGTCTGGATGGTTTGAGATGAGATGTACTTTAATTGTCCCATGCTTGGGAAATTGTTTTGCAGCAGCAGTAAGACATACATGGACAAGAAGAGTTAAAAATATACATAAAAAATAAATAAAATAAATAGACTCTGAAGTCTGAAAGTATAAAGCAGTACCTCAAAAAAAATATATATATATTTACCAATATACAGGAATAAATAATGAGAAAAGTGGCAAAGTGAAGTAGCGCAGTAACTAATTAATGAGTTATTCTATAGGGTTATGTAGGTTTCCATTGAAGCGCGTGCATGTTTTTGGACTATGGCAGGAAACCGGAGAACCCGGAGGAACCCCACGCAGACTCTGCAGTTTTCAGAGAGGCCGACCCTGCAATCAAGAGGTCGGTGGTTCGTTTCCCGGCTCCTCCCGCCCGCATGCCGAAGCGTCCCCGTTCGAGACGCTCAACTCGCCAGCCGCGACCTTCCAGATCGCATTATTTGTCTGATTTCCGCTTCTTTCTGGAATATTTTGTCTTTTTTAGGAATCAAGGAGACGGAGGAACATGACAAAGCACGAGCGGGAGCGACGGCGCTCCGGGATAGCTTCGCTTTCTTGTTCGGTATCGGGCCCCGTGTAAACATGAGGGAGAGATACGGAGGGAAGGGGAAAAAAAAAAAAAAAACGACAATGAAATTACAGGGGAAGAGGCAAAACAAAAAACGAACGGATGTCGAGTGAGGCTGCGGTGATGGGATGTTGATTCCAGTCATGGGAGGGAAAAAAAAAAAAAAAAAAAAGAAATCCCTTTGGCATCTTGATGCAACACGGAGACAAGAGGAAATAGTACGGGAAGCAACAAAAGCTCGACGAAAGCTCTCATCGCCGTGCCAGGGGAATAAATAGAAACCCATTATTACCACGGAGACGGAGTAACACGCAAAACAGAGCCGGCAGTATGCACAGCGGAGAAGGACCCCCCCCCCCCCCCCCCCCAACCACCATCTTCTCTGATTTCATGCATATAATCTTAGACAAGTGTCAAACTCGAGGCCCGCGGGCCAAATGTGGCCCGCCACGTCATTTTCTGCGGCCCGCCAGAACTTATCAAAAGGTCCGATCGTCTTAAAATAAATAAGTCAAACGCGTGCATTGACCATAAACTACATTTCCCACAATTCTTACCGGTCACGAAAAGTGATTGCATCCCGCCTTTAGACCGCAGTGTATCTGTATTTGCCATTTTCAACAAGTGGAATTAAGAAATGATCCTTAAATGTCCCGGAAGAGAAAAGTTGATGCAGATGAACGGGTGTTTCAATATGTAACATTTTGGATTTGAATAACACATTCAGGTATTTAACATTAAAGTAGTTTCATTTATTTTACATGAGGTTAGATGTTGTCACGTTTATACTGTTACCCTTACCTGCGGCTCTTTGAGGGCAAAATTATGCTGATGTGGCCCTCGGTAAGAATGAATTTGACAGTGGCTATCCAAATAACGTTGCTCTCGGAGATGCAAGGCAGCGTGCAATGAAGGTCAGAAACCACGTGTGAAAAATATTTTCTATATTCTACGTTGGAAGGTTGACAGTTTGATTCCTGGATCCTCCTGTCTGCGATTAGCAAGAAAATGAACCCCCAAAGTTACTCCCGAAGGCCTGTTAGCATCTTGCCGGGCCATCGGGGTGTGAGTGAATGGGTGAATGCTATCTTTGAAACCGATAGATGTAAAAGAGCTAAATAACTGGAGACCACTTAGCATTTAGCATGTATTGTGAGTCAATGCGCCTGAGAACGCAGACTGTGATTTAATGAGAAAATGCTAACCGCTACACGCCACAGGAAAATGGCTACATACATACCTACCTGACTACAGTGCAATGTGAGTAATTCTATTTTTTAGTAAGATGTCTTTTGTTTGTAAAAAGGCAGATTGTATTGGAACATGCTAAGTAATATTCTACTTGGGCAAATGGCTAAATATCTAGCTAACTACAGTTCAATGCTAGCAATTCCATTTTTTTTACACTGTCTATAGAAAGGCAGATGTAATAGGAGCGTGCTAACTACTAATTGCCACAGGAAAATGGCCAAATATCTATCCTACCACAGTGCTATGCTAGGAATTCTGTTTTTTTTTGGACCGTCCATAAAGAGGCAGATTTGATGGGAACATGCTAATTAGCATGCACCGCAGGAAAATGGCTAAATAACAACCCGACTTCCGTGATACTCTCATAATTCTATTTTTTTAGACGGTAAAAAGGCAGATTTGATGGGAACATGCTCATTAGCATGCACTGCCGGAAAATGACCGAACATGTACCCAATTACAGCGCTATGCTACTAATTCCTTTGTTTGCTGCCAGAAATTTCATGATCACACTCCAGAAAGTATAGAAAGAAAATACTTTTGGATGGAGCGCGCAGATAACTGTCATGCCGGCAGGTAAAACAAACAACCCAAGCACTGGCCACAGGTCATGTGACAACAGGAGGCTGCAGTAATGAAAGAAATGACAACAATGCATTAAACCAAGTGGAATGGCGGCGCTCCTATAGGAAACAGAAAACGGCAGGTGGCGAGATGGATGAATGGACGCGGCAGAGTGTGACGGTGACCCGGCTGGTTCTTGTTCGTTGGAATTTCAAGTCAGAAAGAAGGAAAGTCAGAAAAAGAGACATAGAGGAAGCAAGATCCGACCCAGTGGACTTGTAGAAAGTCGACGGTGATGGAATTCAAAAGAGACATTTCCTTCTAAAGAGGAAGGGGACAACCCACCGAGTTAGCACGTTAGCATCTGGCGGTTAGTTTTGCATGCTACGAAACAAAGTGCACACCGAGATGCAAAATATTTTTCAAGGCTGCCAGGATACCACTCCCAAAAACAAAACAAAAAAAAAAAAATCAAATGTCAAATAAATGCCAAACTTGAGAGGTCGGGCGGAGGGAGGTGGGGGGGAGGCGGAGTTCGGCGGGGGGGGTCAGCGGGTTGATATTTTGAGGATTAAGGGTTTGGAATCCGTCCGGTGGATCTTCAGATGGCTCAAAGGATTAAGGAGAAGTCTGTCTTGCAGGTGGCATTAAAGCGAAGGTACGGGGGATCAGGCAGGCCGATGGGATTCGCCCTCTACGCAACCATCGGTTGCGCATTAGCTGGACGCCTGAAGTAGCTGCCGATTCATGTTGCTAAAAGTAGCAAAGCAACAAACGCCGTTAGCAAAAATAAGTTAAAACACTGTCGCAAAGCAGTGACTGAATGAAAAATGATGTCATGATACTACGGTACGAACATATTTCCCGCCGAGACGTGCTCTGCACAAATCTGTGGATTTTGTTTTTGTATCGATCAAATCACGAAACTCTTTTCTGGCTGGCGTTTACCGTCGTCATCAATATTTCATGTGGCGAGCAGCCCGGCCCGCTCTATGGGGGACCGGCTTCCATTTCAGACTACAGTAGAAGCAATTAGCTCATTCATTACCGTGAATTTCTTTTTTCCCTTCCCGGGGCCTCGGGGGCCCAGGAGTGTGGCGTTAGAGCATGAATTAGCTGTTAGCATTAGAGACACACGGGGCTGTCAATCATTAAGGCATCAATGCGCAAGGGCGGCACTGTGGCGCGGCGGTTAGCGCTTCCGCCTCACAGCAAGAAGGTCCCTGATTGGATTTTGGCGGGGAGACTTTCTGTGTGGAGTCTCCACGCTCTCCCTCTTCCTCCGGCCTCTCCGGGTTCCTCCCACAGCCCCAAAATTCCTCAATGTGTGAATGAGAAAGTGTATTTTTGAATGTCCCTATATGACAAATGAATAAGAGGGTGAATGCTCTTATGTCTCCATAAGATGTATGAATGAGAGAGTGAATGGTTTTATGTCTGATTTGCAAATGAGTGAGTGAGCGGTTGAAAATATAAAAAAACTATGAATGAATGAGTGAATAGCTGTGCGTCTTTATATGACGTGAAAATGAACAAGCGAATTGTTGCATGCCTTATTTGTATTCCTGTCTGGTCAACGCAGAACCCCACCTTTCCCAAAAAAAAACAGCTGGGATCGGTTTCCACCCCCTTTGACCCTGCTGAGGATTAAATGAATGGATGAATGAGTGCATAAGGGTGCCAGTCGGGGTAGCAGCAGTCCTACTAGTCCCAAGGAGACTGGAAGGAGGGTGCACAATTTGCCATTTGAACCGCCTTGCATGGGAACACACTCACACACACATGTCCTTAAGTTCAAGGCACAGACACGGAAATGCAGCTTTGGCTTCAAGCGTTGATTATGTGACGTCCAAGGGTGTATCGGCGTACAGAACCAACCCAAACCCGAGTCACCTCTTGTCTTCGCCGGCCCTTGTCACTCTGTCACCCGCTTACATGAAATTTGCATGTGCGGCCAATTAGAGGCCATCTACCGGGGCCTGGCTGGTTAACCACGCCGGCGCGTGCACGCCGGGTGGCTCCGAGCTCCGTGGCGAGCCGTGGCGTGTCAGAGGAATTTGGAACAGCGTCGGTGATGTCTCTTTTCTGAGGCGAGCGGCGGCCCCTGACGGGGGGGGGGGGGGTCGGAGGGGGCGCGCAGAAGGCGCGGCGTTATTTAACCAGCCAACAACTATTTCTACACGAGCGAAGCAGAATGCAGAATAATTGCTCGCGTCTGTTACGAAGCCGCAGAAGCGACAGGCCGACTACTTCAAATGCCACGTCCTGACAGCTCCGGAGACGTCACAGGGCTGACAACCCCCCCCCCCCTTGCAAAAAAAAAAAAACTTCCAAAACCCCTCGTCCCCTCCCTCATCCGGCGACGGCGAGCGACCCCGTCTGAGAGCACCTTTGATGTCTGCACGCCACCGACTGAGCGAGGAAGGGTGACAAAAGGAGAGACGGGTAGGGATAAAAATAAACAGAAGTGACAGAGAGGACACGGGAGTCTGGAGACAAAAGGAGGAGGAGAGGGGATGGTGGGGGGGGGTTTGGCGTGACGGAGCAGAAAGGCGGCGCCGGGGAAACCGGGACGGCAGATGGGAGGGAAAAAATAAAAAAATAAAAAAAAAAGAGGCCCGGGTTGCTTCAGACAGCTCTCCGGAGGAAGAAAGTGACAGGGTGAATTCGGAGTTGCTGCGCCGCCGGCTCACGATTTCCAGCGTTTACAAGCCGTATTACGGCACCTGGTAACACACCACACACACACACACACACACAATTTCACACTCTAATTCACACCTTCAAAACACAAGGACGGCCCCGTCAACAGAATGCACTCCGGCTGGGCGAGAGATTGTGGAGTTCGTACGGTCCCGTCGTCTCGTGCGAAGCGTGCGGCGTGGTGGCGACAGGACGCGCTCACCCTGTCACTCCGAGGTCACGCCAGCGCCGAGGGGTGAAATTCTGCTTCTTTTAAAAGCTTTGAAAAATAAGAACAATACTGTATTTTGATGTTTCTCAGAAGTAAATGATTCGTTCATTCATTCAACAATCCTGCGCTCGCCGGCCCAAATATATCGACTATATATTGATTCACTTTCTCATTTGCGCATCATATAGACATTCACGGTATCCAACCGTTCACTCTTATATCCAAACATACAAGCCGTGGAAGCCGTTAAAGGACAGAAAAACAAACATCAAATTCACCGTCTACAGATGAGGAGTTACTTACGTGGCAGCTTCAATCAATCAATCAATCAGTTAATATTACTTGTCATTGTCAAAGACTACACAGTTGGATAACAAGGAGCTATTGTTTTGATTTTCGTCCACTGATAAACTACCTCTATAAAGTGCAACAAGAAGAAGAGGAAGAAAAAGAAAGTGCACAATAGTTCGGCAGATGCAAATTATGATAGAAATACGATATCTATTAGGATAAATAAGCCCCGCATAATGCATGACAGCATCAGGATCCAGCAAGAGCACCACACTTTATATTGTATATAAGAAAATATACACACGTGTATATATACACACTTGTATAAATATATACACACATGGAAATATACATACACATACATACAGGACTGTCTCATAAAAATTAGACTATTGTGATAAAGTTCTTTATCTTCTGTAATGCAATCAAAAAAAAAAAATTACTTTTTCATAATATTCTAATATTTTGAGATAGGATTTTTGAGTTTTCTTAAGATGTAAGCCATAATCAGCAATATTAAAATAAGAAAAGGCTTGCAATATTTCAGTCGATTTGTAATGAATCCAGTGTATTAAATTTTTGTTTTTGTAATTGCATTAAAGAAGATAAAGAACTTTATCACAATATTCTTATTTTCTGAGACAGACCTGTATATATACACATATACGACAGTTTGATTTCACAGAAGTGTGCAATATATATATATTTCACACTTGTGTGAAATCAAAGTGTCGCTTAGATGTCACTTCGGAAGCAGCACTAATTCATTTTGACTTGTTTTAAGGACAGCGCATCAAAGTTGGATCAGCCTGTAGTGCGTTTTTCTAATTTTGAGTGGGACTCATGGGGTCATACATTTGATTTCTATTGAACATTTTTGTGTAATTTTGTTGTCAGCACATTCAACTATGTAAAGAACAAAGAATGTAATAAGAATATTTCATTGATTCAGATCTAGGATGTGTTATATTAGCGTTCCCTTTATATTTTGGAGCAGTAAATATAATATTATATATTTACTTATGTAAGCAGAGATGAATGCCGGCGGGGGGGGGGGTAAAACGAGCAATGAAGCCTTCAGCCAGCAGAAAAAGCTGAGCAAAAGTCAGGGGACGGTGAGAGAGAAGATCCGTAGGTGAGGAACCGGGTCCCGACGACCCGAGACCCCGTTTTTGCAAACAGAAGATGGAGGCACTGGCGGAAGTTTAAAAAGAGATGAGGGATCAGTCAAGGGGGCCTGTGAGGAGAGAAAAGCACCCAGGGTCCACTCCCTCCAACCTCTGCTTCTGCGTCTATAGAGAACGAATGAATGAATGGATGAATGTATGAATGAATGAATGAACATGGCAGCTTCTAAAACCCTTAAGCTGTAAGCGCATCGTTGTTTACATGCTAATCTCCTGCTCTACATAAACATCTCAGTGTTCCTTATCTTCAGCACCGGCGAGTAAAGATCGTCCTCATTGGTCAGTGGACATAAATTTCGTCCAACGGCGAGGCTGTATTTTGGCTATTTGGGAATCACTGCGGGTGAGTAATTCAGCGGGTACCCGTGTTTGTTTGGACCCTGCGCCGGGTTCCGGGTGTGATGAGCCAGACCTCTTGACATCGGTAGAGCTTCTCAGCAAGCGTGCATGTGCGTGTGTGTGTGTGTGCGTGCATCTGTCACAGAAGCGCCTTATTGGCCGGTGACGGCCGGGTCTCCATGGACTGAGTGATGAGGTTTGCAGTGACAGCGCGGGGGGGTTGGCGGGGTGAACGGCTGGAGAGAATGATGGAGGGATGGAGAGTGTCTGAAAAGGAGGACAGGTGCCCGAGGTCCAATCCCATTACCGAGGCAATTGTGTGCAGCGAGGAGACGGGAAGAGCCGGCGTTTGTTAGTATGGAAGCAGGAGAGGGAGCGAGAGGGGCATCTAAATGCAGATTCTCCTCCACAATACCCATAATAGTGCCACACAGCATCTTCAACCCTCCCAGGAGCTACATTTTTGTATTTACGGAAATCTATGAAGCAGTTGTACGTGTATTCATATACATATATATATATTTGTGTTGCAATGTTTGTGAGATACAGTCTTTTTTTTTGCGAAACAGATGAATTATACCAGATCCAGCAGGTTAAATACACCTTGTAAGACCCAAGGGGAAGTTATTCATGCTATTTTGTCATTATCTGCATTTTCCATATAAAAAAAAAAAAAGAAAACAAAAAATCAATACATTTATTAATTCATTCAGTCTCTCTATACCAGGTGTGTCAAACTTATTCTCACCGAGGGCCATGTCAGCATAATGGTGGCCACTTTTAACGGTAAAAGCATGAATGTAACTAAATGTAACCAAATGTAACTTCTCCTTCATGTTAAATAACTCGGAATTTATCTGAATTTTTACTCTGAATCCAAAATGTTACACATGTGTTCCCATCTTTCTTGAAACAACCTTCCATCTGCATCAACTTTTCTCTTCCTGGACATTTAGGGATCATTTGTATTTCTCAATTCCAATTCCCAATTGAAATTGGCATTAATGTGGATATGCTGCGATCTAATGGGGGGGTTTGACCAATTTATTTTAAGACAATTGGACCTTTTAAGACGTTCGAGGGCCGCATAACATGATGAAAATTGTGCCGTACTTGGCCCGCGGGCCTTGAGTTTGACACGTGCAAAGGACTCTTTCGCTGCACGGGACTCAATCCGGACGATTTGCCTGTCAATTCACTCATTCACGCATTATTTAGAAACAGACAAGCATTCGCTCTTTCATTCACACCTGATACAGACATGCGACACTTCATATAGAGACAAAAAAACAATTCACTTCCTCATTCGAACGTCATATGAAGACATACAAGCATTTACCCTCTATTTCGCATCCTGAAATATGAATAAAGTACAATGTATTCTCCATCCTGACTCCAATCCTCCCCCCCCTCTGTTAGAGGTGGACAAGGCAGATCCAGGAGGAGGAGGTGAAGCTTGCAGACCCGGTGGAGCGACGCCTCAGCATGGTTTTCCCTTCTCATTTCAATTTCTAATTTCAGAGCGCATTGATTGAAGCCCCCCTTCGCTCCTTAAGTCCGGATCCGGTCCGTCTCTCCAGCCTCGCGTTTCGGACACTTTGGACTCTGTTGTGCTTCTTCTTTCTGTTTTGACCGGTTTAACCTTGATAAGTCATCGGCACTCCAGTATTTTCTTCTTCTTCCTCTTGTGTTCTGTTTCCCCTTCGCTGCCTTCGCCTCTCCTGCTTTCCACCTGTTTGTCCATCCTTCTCTGTTTTTCTTCCTCCACGGTTAGTATTCTACCTCCTTCGCCGGCTTGGCTCCCTTCGGTCCCCTCCGCCTTTTTGTTTGTTTTTTCTCTCGCTCGAGTTTCCCGAGTTTCCGTACGGTTTATTGATTTAGCCGTCGGATTAATGGCGTCCCGTGGGAACGCCGTCCGGCGCTGCCAGCGGCTGACCCGTCCTCATCGGTCAAAATATACCACGTGCACGTATTCGCCGGCGCAGAAGGATTATTTAGATAAAAAACAACAAAAAAAAATCATCGGAAGCATAAATTGGGGGGATTAAACCGGCAGAAACTGTCGCCATCATCATTCACATCACTTTTTTTTCCACGCGAGGTCCTAAACTGTTTCTCGGAAATGTCTAAAATTCTCCGTCCTTTCCGAGGCGGGCGCTGAGAGTTCATCCCGGCAGGCTGCGAGTCAAACGGCGGGGTTCTGTTTTATTGACATTATCTGCTTCTTTTTAAAACGCTCTCCCCGCAAGATATCACCGATTAACGTTAATATTTCATGGCGATGGGAGGGCGCGGGTCAAGTGGAATGATTGAAATGTTAAAAAACGGCAGCGGCACAGTGGAGCTGCATGAAGAACCGGGGTTGGCTTTTCTGTGTGGAGTCTCCATGTTCTCCTCGCGGTTCCTCCGGGTTCCTCTCGCCGCCAAAATACAGGTTATTTTTTGAAACAACTCGAACGACATAGCGAATGATTTTGCCATATGACGTGTGAATGGATGAATGTCTATGTGATGTGTGGATGATTCTACGTCTGTATGGTGGGTGAATGGAAAGTGATTTTTTTTTTTTTGGTCTTAAAATAACGTGTAAATGAAAAAGTTTTTTTTTTTTTTGTCTTTATACGACACCTGAATGAAGGAGTGAATTGCTCACCGCCTATATGACGTGTCAATGAGAGTGAATGGTTGACCGTCTCAATGAATTTTTCCACTCTTCTACATGAAGCCCTGTGATTGGTTGATGGCCCGTCTAGCGTGGACCCCCCAACCTCTCGCCCAATAACAGCAGGGATGGACTCCACCCCCTCGGACTTTTACATTTGTTTCACAGATGCCCGCTTTCCCGGTCTAATATCGGCATTTGCCTGCCGATGCGTTCACTGACCGCAGGAATCCGGAGTCCTCCCGTTTTCCAAACGTGGATTACGACTATTCTTTCCCCCTTTTTTTTTTTCCTTTCTAAAAGACCTATCTGCAATCTGCTTCACCTCCATCAGCATACAAATGGTCTCCGACAGGATGATTCCCCCTCACTGTCTGGTGTCTCTTTTCCAAGATAGACAAGAATGTCTTTATTTATGGACTGAAAGAATTGCGCGCCAAGCCATTACGGGTGCTTAAAGCGACACACCCGTGCGTGAGCGTGCCAGGGTTTGCATGTGAGAGGAACAGCAGAGCGAGCAGGTGGGACCTTCCCCGGGGCCTGTCAGTCATCTCGAGTGACGCTCCCTTATTGGCTATTATCTCTCCTGTCAGAATTCTTGCCGGGGTTTCACCTCAGCACATCGGTCTCTGTCAGCTCGCCGGCTGCCTGTGGACGGAACCGTGGAGAACGCCACCCCTTCCTCGCCCCGCCGCCCGTCATGACTCCGGGTGACACGCTCCACTCCAGGCCCGCTGCTCCGCCAATTAATGTAACCTGTTTCATCTGTTTGTTTGTTCCTTTTTCCCTGACAAGACAGCCGGGGCGGTATATTTAATATTTTGTGCGTCTGAAACCGTACCGCGGATGTTTCACAACAGGGAGTTATTTTGAAAAGTCAGCTAAAAGGGGAAAAAAAAATCAAATATTGCTAAAAAGAGAAGTGATAAATTACACAAATGTGCAAAAAACAGCCGGCGCAGAGATATTTGATATTTTGTGCGTCTGAAACCGTACCACGGATGTTTTGCAATAGGAAATTATTTTGAAAATTCAGCTAAAAGCGGAAAAAAAGCAAATATCGCTAGAAAGAGAAGTGAGAAATTAAACAAATGTGCAAAAAAAAGTCTGATTGAAAATTTGCAAGACAGCCAGGACGTTATATTTAATATTTTGTGCATCTGAAACCGTACCAAGGATGTTTTGCAATAAGAAATCATTTTGAAAATTCAGCTAAAAGTGGAAAAAAAGCAAATATCATTAGAAAGAGAAGTGAAAAATTAAACAAATGTGCAAAAAAAAAAGTCTGATTGAAAATTTGCAAGACAGCCGTCGCGGAGATATTCAATATTTTGTGCGTCTGAAACCGTACCACGAATGTTTCGTAACAGGGAGTTATTTTGAAAATTCAGCTAAAAGCGGAAAAAAAGCAAATATCGCTAGAAAGAGAAGTGAGAAATTAAACAAATGTGCAAAAAAAAGTCTGATTGAAAATTTGCAAGACAGCCAGGACGTTATATTTAATATTTTGTGCATCTGAAACCGTACCAAGGATGTTTTGCAATAAGAAATCATTTTGAAAATTCAGCTAAAAGTGGAAAAAAAGCAAATATCATTAGAAAGAGAAGTGAAAAATTAAACAAATGTGCAAAAAAAAAAGTCTGATTGAAAATTTGCAAGACAGCCATCGCGGAGATATTCAATATTTTGTGCGTCTGAAACCGTACCACGAATGTTTCATAACAGGGAGTTATTTTGAAAATTCAGCTAAAAGTGGAAAAAAAGCAAATATCGCTAGAAAGAGAAGTGAGAAATTTAACAAATGTGCAAAAAAAAGGCTAATTGCTAATTGAAAATTAGCAAGACAGCCGGGACGTTATATTTGATATTTTGTGCATCTAAAACTGTACCAAGGATGTTTTGCAACAGGGAGTTATTCTGAAAATTCAGCTAAAAAGGGGAAAATAAAGCAAATATCGCTAAAGACAGAAGTGATTAATTAAACAAATTTGCAAAAAAAGAGGCAAATTGAAAATTAGCAAGACAGCCGGCGCAGAGATATTTGATATTTTGTGCGTCTGAAACCGTACCACGGATGTTTCACAACAGGGAGTTATTTTGAAAAGTCAGCTAAAAGTGGAAATAAAGCAAATATTGCTAAAAAGAAAAGTGATAAATTGAACAAATGTGCAAAAAAAAAAGGCTAATTGTAAACTAGCAAGACAGCCGGGGCGGTATATTTAATATTTTGTGCGTCTGAAACTGTACCACAAATGTTTCGCAACAGGGAGTTATTTAGAAAATGTGGCTAAAAGAGGAGAAAAAAAGCAAACATCACTGAAAGAAGAGTGAGAAATTAAACAAATGTGTGAAAAAAAAGGCTAATTGAAAATTAGCAAGACAGCCGGGGCGTTATATTTAATATTTTGTGCATCTCAAAACGTACCACTGATGTTTTAGATGGAAAGTAATTTTGAAGCTAAAAGGGGTAAAAAAAAAAAGCAAATATCGCTGAGAGAAGAGGGAGGAATTAAACAAATGTGCAAAAAAAAAAAGGCAAATTGAAAATTAGCGAGACAGCTGGGGCGGGATATTTAATATTTTGTGCGTCTCAAACCGTACAACAAATGTCATGCAACAGGGAGTATTTAGAAAATTTGGCTAAAAGGGGGGAAAAAAGCAAATATCTCTGAAAGAAGAGTAAGAAATTAGCCAAATATTAAAAAAAAAAAAAAGGCTAATTGAAAATTAGCAAGACAGCCGGAGCGAGACATTGAATATTTTGTGCGTCTCAAACCATACCACGGATGTTTTGCAACAACGAGTTATCTTGAAAATACAGTAAATATCAACAAAAGAAGAGTGAGAAATGAAACAAATGAAAATCAGCATCCATACAGTGGTCAAAAGCAGGTCTAAGAATAAGGAGCTTTTTATAAATATATCATTAATTTTTTTCATAATCGATACCCCGTGTCCTGCAGCAAGGGTCGTGAGGGGGCGGAGCCTATCCCGGCTGTTATTGGCCAAGAGGAAACACAACCGTTCACGCATTCACTCACCTGTTATATAGACATTTATAGAGATATATCCAACATTCACCCTCTCATTTGTACATCATACAGCCATCTGATTCACCCTATAACACTATATAACATATATATAACCCTATATCATTCACGCATTGCATAGATATTTACAAGCATTAACTCACTCATTCATACATCATTCATTCTCTAATTCACATGTCATAAAGGCAACCATTCTGTCCGCTGATAATTAAGATTGTTATATAAATAACAACATTATGAAATACTGTGCTATATTTATATTGTATTCTGATTATTAATGATTTCCATGTGACCCAGCACAAACTGTAGCCAATCAGAGAATAGCTGGCCGTCTGTGTGATCTGGCCTCTCGCTTCATTTCTCTCTGCTGAGAAAGCTCTATCTGCTCTCACGATGTTTTCTGCAAAGGAGTATTTTATCTCGGGCCCGTGGCTCCGAGTCGGCGTTTACTCAGCGTGATATATGGTGGCTTACACACATAGACACACACACACACACACACACTGGATACCAGTCTGCAAAACTAGTCCGCACCCTTGCCAAATAAAAACAAGGCAAACACCAACGCGTACAGTATCGTCAAATAACTGCAAATGTCCGTCATGAATTATTCACCCTGAGCATGCATATTTAGCGCCGCTCATAAAGCAAATTGGAATCGCTCCCTTAGCCTTTCCCTTAAGAAAATTATGCATTTTATTCAGTTAATAATACATGGCGGTTAAAACGCCGCGGCGCACGCAGGCCCGGGGAAAGGCGGCTGGAGAGAAGCCCCGCCGCTGTTAGCTTCACCTGATGACAGCATGAATTATGCGTTGCTCGAGGGCCCCGAAGACCTTGAAATCCTTCCCCCGGTTTAAACGCCATCGCCATCGTCCCCGGAGGGGAGCGTTTGAGCGTCGCCGTGGGGACCGATTAGCGCGAACGGGCGGACACGGGAAGTCACACACCAACCGGGTGCAAAGGTGAATGAGGAAAAAAGAAAAAAAAACGAAAAAAAAAACAAAACACCCCCATCTTGATCCAGAGCTGTTTTAAAGAGGCGCATTAGCATGCATGTCCTCTAAATGCTGCAAATACTGAACGTGGGGGGCGGTCGTGACTCAGTTCATTATGATAATAACAAATATATTTAGAGCAATTTCATCAAAGCGCTGTACAATGCGCTGTATTTCTTTTGCGTGTGCTGTGGAGAGGGAACCAACGGGTTTAGAGGCTTGCAACGAACACCCGGTCTGTTTTTGAACATCAACAGGAAACCGGGGGGAATCCGGAGGGAACGGGCAAAGAGAACATGCAAGCTGACATGCCAAGAAAAAGGCTCTCCTGTCAGAATTGAACCGGAGACCTCCTGAGCCACCGTTCAGTTTTGCTTCAAGGAATCGGTGGATGTCAGGAGTGAGTCTGTTCCAGACCAGAACCCCGCTAGCCCGGCGCGAGTCCGAGGAAACAACGAAACAGAGAAGATGTTGCGGTGCCATTTACTGTTTTATAGTCCTGAGAGAAGCCCCCCGCCCGGAGTGATGTGTTCGAATTTGCCGGGCTGACGCATTCTGAACAATCTGCAGGCTTTGGATGATTTTCCCAGGCAATGCGGATAAAAGGACATGACGCTAATCCAACCGCAATGTCACGAATGCAAGGATTTAGATCAATGCGTCCTTTCACGACAACAACGGATCACAGCGATGTATCCAAGATGGAAGAAAGCGACTCCGGCGGCCTCTTTAACACGTAGGTTGAAAGAAAGCGCCCCGTCGAACAAACCGGGAACCAAGGACGTCCAAGGACAGAGCGGAGTTGTCGTGAAGGTGACTCATCCCCGCAGGTCCGATGATTATCGGTTCCGTTTTGTCTAAACCCCGAGGCGTGGAATTTGCCAATAACCGGCGCTTATCAGAGTTCATGTGTCGTTGATCCATCTACGTCGTAAAGCAGAAGATCATCTGCAAAGCGGTGAAGGTAGATCTGAAATGAGCACAATCACAAAAAGTTCCTTGACTTAAGAGTTAAATTCCTTCCGAGACCGAGCTTGTAACTCAATGAGCTCGTATATCGAATTTCCCCGTTAAAATGAATTGGAAGGCTATTAATCCCTCCCAGACCTCCATTTTTGTGACGTGTTTTTAAATAAGAAAAATTGAACAAATATCATATAAAAAATGATATATAATATTATAAATAAACTGGTTTAATTTAATGTATTGAATTTGAAGATTGGGTGAAGATGCCAGAAGCCTTTGGGGGGGTTTTTCATTTGGTGCTCTATCACTGAACTTACTCGCTACACACTTTATGCTACCACGTGTTGCTAAATGTAACTTGCACACTTTAATACGCTTTATCACCAAACAAATTTAGTGACGGAATGCAGCTCCTCTTTTATAAAATGATCAGACCGTCCCCGACCGGCTTTGAATGACTCCTCCGATGCCTCGTCCGTGCACACCTCGCTTATGTTTTCCCATGATTTTCATTGTGCCACCTAGCGGCGGGCGGCGCCAGTCTGACGTCAGCAGTGGCTAACCCGGTGTTAAACGCTCATCCTGCTCGCTCAAAACTCTGATTTCAATTTATATCGGTATCTCAGAAAATTCACGCTTGCCAAGGCTCCACTGTATGACGAAAACAGCAGCGACGACATCATGCACTGCAGTCTTTTTTGACTAGAGGCTGAACTGCAAGCGGCTAGCATCCGTTAGCAAATGGGCAGAAAGACAAGCTCTGTATTGTTAATTCTAATCATTAGCACACACAGGTTAGCAATTCAGTCCGCAGGAAAAAAGAATAGGACATAAAATATAATTCAGAGAATTTTAGAAATTCGAATTGACGGCGGAATAAAAAAGGTATTTATTGAGATTAACGGCCTTTTCGAAACTAAACTGAGGAATCTGACGTGTGTGTGGGGGGGGGGGGGGGGGGGCTAAAACAGGCATGGAAAGGATAAGTATGACATTTCACTGGAAGTGAATATCAAACAGTAAGTCACCCGATACTAAACACTGTGCATTTTTATTTTGAATCTTTTATTCAGTCAATTAGTTGACACCCCCCCCTCCTTTTTCCCCCGTTTTAATGACGTAATTACGAGCAGAGACATTAGGCTAATGAGAATGGAGGAAAGCGAAGTCCCTTCTCGGCAGTTGGCACAGATTAGCACGAGCATCTAATATTTATTATGACTATAACCTGCGCTCCCGAGCGCTGCCGGGACGTCGAGCCTCCGGCGACGAGGCGAAGGGTTAAAAACGGAACGGCGGTGCAGTAAAGACAATGAAAGTTACATGAATCATCCCTAAAGAGCACTTTAAGACAGCGGGGCGAGTCAATGATGAAGGGTTTCGACCCTCCGCCAACAGGCCGGCACGTTCAAGGGCCGAAACCTGACACCGGCCCCTTTTATTTACAAAAATAAATAAAATATTTGAATAAAATGCTTCCTGGATTACCGGCCGGCGAGGAGGAAACATGTAAGGTCGCATTCAGTAGAAACGGGGAGGAACAAACAAACGCTGCTGCTTTAAATCCAGCTAGAACCAGTTGTAGCCTGTAGCCAAAACAATATGTGACTCTCACTTTGTGCGTGTGTGTGTGTGAGTGTGTGTCGGGCTTTCGGAAACATTGCGATCCTTCCTGAGAGCAAACGCGGATTATGCTCACCTTTTTTTCCCTTTTTCTACCCCACAGTTACCTCTCGCTGACTAGGGTTTGGTGGGTGTTTGTAGTCGTTCGGTCTGTGTTTCATCAGAAAGTACACACTTGAGAAGATGTATTCTTGGTACAGACAAAAAAGCGCAATTACTTACACGCACGCATTCACGCACAAAATCACACACACCATCCATCATGTGAAAAAACTGATAAGAACGGCCTGGTTGCAAAAGGCCGTTTTCTTTTTTTCTACTCAATATACATCACTTTCTGCCAAGACACTTCACTCTGGGCCCTTCTGTGTATTATCTACTGTGTGTATCTATATCTATCTATATATATATATGTATAGCCACACAACCTTATACACATATATGTATATATGCGCATGCATATATATACACACACACAGACACACATACATACATATATATGTATGTGTGTATATATATACACACATACATATAGATAGATAGATAGATAGATAGATAGATAGATAGATAGATAGATAGACATATATACACACACATATACAAACGTGTATATATATATATATATATATATATATATACACACACACACAAATATACACATACACATATATACACACAAACACACACATATATATCTATATACGTATATATACCGCTTAAACAATGATGTGGTTAATTTATGGATTTTTATGGATTTTTATGGCCTAATGAGCTACAACCTGTCAAAACATTTAGCCTCGTCATATCGGAACAATGAAATGGCCATGAAATTCTGAGGCCGTTCAATTCCGACACTGAAGCAGACGACTTTTATGGTAATAGTGCGCAGGAGGAAGACCAAGATAGCGATCAGCTGGAGTAGGACAAAGCGGGGATAGATAATGGATGGACTTTTCATTGTGTTATTTATTATTCATCTTTTTCATCAGCCATGTTACAGGCACGGTTCAGAAAAAAGAATTTCCAGTACGTATCCGTGGATGTATGTACCAGTACGTATACAATTAAAAGTTAAAAAAAAAAACTGTTTAAATATTTGTGGACGCCTGCGGCCTAGATACATACCCATATATTTATGGAGTTATTTTTAGCCGATGCAGCTTACAGTGTGCTCTCGTCCAGAAATTGCGATACATATTTTTTCCTTCATTATCAATACTGTGTATCCTGTACTCAAAATACACAAGGGGTGCTTACGGAGAGTCTGCCTGTCATTGGCCGAGAGGCAGGGTTCCCCTTGGCTTGGACCAATCAGAGGGCCACATATAGAGACATACAAAAATACATCATATTGTATTGAAATACAACTAATCAGTCACTCATTCACAAATGTAAAGAGGCTTCTTGACCAATCAGTCATATCGTTCACACATCCTATCGGCAAATAACCGTTCATTTAGAGACAAATATAGAGACATAGAAGTCACTGTCATTCACACGTCCTGCTGAGACATAAACTCATTCACCCAGAGACAAACGAACGTTCACTCCTTCGTTCGCACTTCGTATAGATGTACAAACATTCACCCTGTCATCCACACATCCAGGGTCTCCAATGAACCTCTGGAGGTTTTTGGCCTGTGGGAGAAAACTGGAGAACCCGGAGAAAACCCATGCAGACGCGGGGAGGCTTGCTGGAATTAAACCAGGGACCTTCTTTCTGCCAGGCCGAAGCGCTAACCACCTCTAGCGGGTAAATAAACACATACATTTTCTTACAAGACGTCGTATCAAAAGGTGCGTGAATCATCTTCGTATATAGAATCGTATTTACAGGACTGTCTCAGAAAATTAGAATATTGTGATAAAGTTCTTTATCTTCTGTAATGCAATTACAAAAACAAAAATGTCACACCTTCTGGATTCATTACAAATCAACTGAAATATTGCAAGCCTTTTATTATTTTACTATTCCAGATTATGGCTTACGAAAACTCAAAAATCCTATCTCAAAATATTAGAATATTATGAAAATTAATTTTTGCTTTTTTAATTGCATTACAGAAGATAAAGAACTTTATCACAGTATTCTAATTTTCTGAGACAGTCGTGTATAATAATGTTTACACTCTTCCTATTAGCACATACCCAAATGCACTGCGGACAGCCAAGAAGGAATTTTACCGCACAGGAAAACATATTTCAACACCGTAGATGTGACAATAAATGCTTTGAATCTCATATCTGAATCTAATCTCCATCATCATAACCCCGGTGATAAAATGTCGCAGAATAACACGGAGACCAACAGCTTTGAGAAAGAGGAGGATGCTGAGGACGGGGCGATTCTTTTCTATTGATAAGTAAGAGGAAGGTCTCAAAGATGAGAGCAGGCAGGAGCACTTCCTGGCGTCAGCATGCATACAAAAAGCCAAACTTTGCCCCAAAAGTGGGATGGCGGTGGAACGGCGTGCAGTCAGCCAGCCTGTCTGCCTGTCTGGAAAGTCAATAACACAGCACTCTCTCTATCTCTGCTACGGTTATTGGTCTGGAGAGCCTAACAGCTCTTCTCAATGACACTCTGGAGATGAAGGGATAAATCACCGCGCTGAAATGGTGGCTGTGTGTGTGCGTGTGTGAGTAGGAGAATGGCGAAATGAGACGAGGCCGGAGAGGATACACACTCCGGCACGGCGTCGGCAGTGAAGCCGGGGCGCTGTGACATTACGAATTTGTCAGGTGTGTGTTGTCCCGGGCGTTCGGGGTAATGTAGCCAAGCCCGCACCTGCCTGAGCGGCCGAGCACCCCCCACCCCGCCCCAAACTGTCACACTCACTCCACGTCTCAATCCTTCTGCTTACACACACACACACACACACACACAAACACACACACCTGTGTTTTTACTGCCGGCACTTATAACACAGTAGGTACACATTTCTTACTGTGGGGCAATTTCAGAATTTTAGTTTACAATTCGTGATACGATATCATGAGCGTACGCAATCGGATGCCGCCGTATTGTTTCCCTCACGACAACTGAACTGTGACTCTGGTGTATCGATCTCCCCCGACAGGGGTCAAAGGTCACACTGGTCAATACTGGGCCGGAGTCTGACATGCCATTACACAGGTTGGATCACAAAGGTTTTGGGAAAGGAAAAAAAAACAAAAAACTATAAATGCGCAGCTGTCTTCCACCTTCTCACCGACACACACACACACACACACAATATACACATCCAAGATGGCCGACATAGCTGACCTACAAAGCCCATTGATGAGCAGCTGAAATGAGAGGGATGCTACGTCACTGATAGCAACACAGCTAAGACACTAAAACACTGGCGTCCAATAGCAGTCCACCTTGGAGTGGCTGAAACAAGGTTTAAGGATTCGAGCGTAAATATCACTCCTTTTTGGGAATCGCCGCCGGCTTAACCATCAGAAGAGATAATCCGCCGAGGGAGAGACACAGGGGACAATCCCTGATCCCGGGCACGCTAACTCCCTCATCCCCAACCATGAGGGTTGTAGCATAGGCGAACCCCTTCCCAGTACAGGTACCCCTTTCTTCTCTACCTTTGCTGCCACAGGGGAATTAACGGCTACCTTTTCCCTCTGCGCCGGTTCTAGAGCTTTGAATTTCTCGGAGCAGATTTCTGCAGGAGGCTCTGCCGCCAGAGATGATCGCTTGCTTGAGACTGTCCACTTTTACTGCTGCTGCTGCTGCTTGTGCTCGGCCTCCGAGCTGCAAGCCCGTTAACAATTCATATCCAAGCACCAGACCTCAGGTTCACCCCTGAGGGTATCTTTTTTTTTTTTTCCTCTCTCCTGTAGATCCCCCCAGGGCCAATGGCCGGGGGGAAGGTTAGCGGAGACCTTACTTACAAGCCCCGGACAGAACACACCCACGGTGTCTCAGCAGGCCCAGCTAGACGGGTCAGCATCCACTGCTTAAAGATCTGTGTGTGTGTGTGTGTGTGTGTGTGTGTTGCTGTAACACACCAGAGGGTGGCCTAGATTGCTGAGCGGTAGACGCACAAGTCTGTGTGTTTGCGTGTCCGCTGCTATTAAGCTGGCAAGAAACTGATATAGGCCACACATCGGCCCCGAATTTCAAGCAACGGCGTGTCGTCGGTGGCAACGGGGCGACTCCCTGTGGAATTCTGGGTCAATGAGGATCAAGACGAGGAAGACGAGGAGAAAGACGAAATTTAAGCCGGAACAAAACAGTTTTTCCCAGCGAACCCTGCGTGTATTAGAGGACTTCCATATTGGAAGATACCATCTGTCAAGGTGCGAGGGGGGGAGTTTTTTAGGCTACACTCCGACCCACCATAGCAAAAATCACAAATCACCTTTCCCATTCCTTTTTATTTCATTTTTACCCAAAACACCACTACCCTAAAACCCACTTTTTGTTTTTTTAGCATCAGCCATTACACCATAAAGCAGGAGATTTCATGTCCAAGCTTTCTCTCCCAGGTTTCTTATTTCTGGGATAATATGATATGATATTTTGTGGCTTTACATTTGGCCTGCATTATTAGCTATAGTTAGCTACAGTTTGCTATCAGTAGTTATAGATTAGCTTTAGTTAGCTACAGTTAGCTATCAGTAGTTATAGATTACCCACAGTTAGCTATAATTACCTATGGTAAGCCATAGCCGGCGACATTTAACTATAGCTAGCTATTTTAGGTACAGTTAGCTATATGGCTTGAACTTTGCTATCGAAAATCTGCAAGGGGAATGTCTTTATTTACTGAAACACAGTTCGCTGTAGTTACCTATATTTAGAAATAGTTAGCTTTAGTTAGCTACATTAAACTATAGTTAGCTTTATTTAACTATCATTAGGTGTAGTTGGCTACATTTAACTGAAGTTAGCTATAGTTAGCTTGAGCTTGGCTATGCAATCTGCAGGAGGCATGTCTTTCTTAACCCAAACACCGAAAGTTGTATTTACCTATATTTACACATAGTTGCAACATTCTACTATAGTCTGCCATATTTAACTATAGTTAGCTAGACAACTATATTTGGCTATATTGAGCTAGAGTTAGCTAAAGATCACAATAGTTGGCTTGAGCTCAGCTATGCAACTTGCAGAAAGCTAGCTTTATTTACTTAACCACAGTTAGCCGTAGTTAGCTATATTTAGCTTTAGTTAGCTACATTTAAGGAGGGGTGTTTTCTTTACCAAACCAATATACCAAATGTGTTCTGCTAAAACAAGGCTAAGTGAGAGTCTGATGTCTCGTCTTCTGGGTAATTTACCATCACAGGTTTGGACAAGGACTCCCACCATTTTTTGCCGCCGGCCCAAAACGCAATCATCAGCTAAACAACAGAAAACTGAGAGTCAGGCCCCCGATCTGATCCAGAACACAAACATTCCATAGATTTGTAAAATCCTGCTTCTCTTGGGGCCCGGTGGCCATGACGCTCGTTTATTCGGGGCTAAGGAGGTAATTGCTGCATTTTCTTGGGCAAATAAGATGTGGTGAAAAAATGTGGCGGGGGTTGTGAGGGGGGCACAAAAAAAAAATTAAATAACAGCAAAACCAACAAAGTTAAAAGTTGCGGCGCCGTGAATATTCCCCAACCCCGGGCCTCGAGGGCAACACTGCGCGCCTTCCTCTCGCTCCACTCGTTTTGCCACAGCTCGACTTCAAAGAGTCTTGCCGAGTGCAAGTCAGGTGGGGAGGAAAGAGGGTGGAGGTGGAGAGGTGGCGGCGTTCATCGTGCTCATTTATAGACGGGGTAGACACAAGGCCATGATGGAGATGTGGGTTTGAAGGAGGTGGCCGGGATGGCTTCTGTAAGCGTCTATTTCCTGGAAGGCGGGTTAGAAGGTAAACAAACACGGAGGACAGGCTGTTGCTGTTGTTATATAAAGTTAGCTATATTTAGCTGGAGCTTGGCTATACAAGGTGTGTCGTTGTTTACCAAACCAAAGCCAGCAATAGTTAGCTATGATTTGCTATAGTTGCTACATTTAAATATAGTCAGAATGCCTGGAAGGCAGTTGAGAGACTAAACGAACATGGAAGACAAATTGTTGTTGAGATTGCATAGCTAATTGCTGCACTTTAAACTCAGTCACTCATCTCACCCTTCATGCCATCTGCAAAATGTATATAATTTGTCTGTCTATTCATTTTCCCCTTTTTTTATCCTGTACATACTCCAAGTTGGGAGCTCTCAGTGCTAAATGTCACAATGTGACAGTGCTCAATGCCTGCACAATGACGAATAAAAATCTCTACAATTAGCTATAGATAGCTTGAACTCAGATATACAATCTGCAAGAGGTGTGTCTTTGTTTACCGGACCACAGTTAGCTGCAGTTAGTTATATTTAGCTACAGTTAGCTTTACTTAGCTACATTTAACTATAGTTAGCTACTTCCTGGAAGGGGAGTTAGAAGGTAAAAAAATATGAAGTACAACTGTCACTGCTATATACACTTAGCTATGCTTAGCTACAATTAATTTTGGTTAGCTATATTTAGCTATAGTTAGCTTTACTTAGCATTTTCCCGATTACTTAGCATTTACTTAGCATTTTCCCAATTCCCTATAGTTACATTTAACTACAGTTAGCTACCTCCTGGAAGGCAGGTTAGAAGGTAAACAAAAATGGAGTACAAACTGTCACTGCTATATACATTTAGCTATAGTTAGCTACATTCAATTTTGGTTAGCTATATTTAGCTATTGTTAGTTTAACTTAGCTACATTTAACTATAGGTAAAGATAAACAAACATGTAGTACAAGCATGTATAGCTACAATTAGCCACATTTAATTATGTCTTAGCTATATTTAGCTACATAGCTACAGTTAGTTATAGTTAGCTGTGGCTGTAGTCAGTGCCGCTATCTTCTCTTTTGATGTTCGCCGGGGTTGTTTCGGTCGTCCGGCTCCGTCTTCTGACATGCTGTGCTGATCTGTTGCTATCACTCGCGTCATTGCTCTGAAGCGATGCGATGATAAATCTAAATAAAAGGCGAAGAAGGCACCTGTGACTGGGATTGGGGCGAGTAAAAAAAAAATAATTAAAAAATGGCTGACGCTTTCCTTTAGGGCAGAACTATAAATAAATAAAATATGCAAGAAATCCCAGTCTCGGGCCCGTCCTGACGGAGGGCTACAACATGAGAGTCACTCAGTGTATTGGGGGATAAGGCGAAGAGGCATGAAGTGGGGGAGCTATTTCCACGGGGAGTCCTTGGAGAGGCCGGGGCCCAAAATGCTAGTGAGCCCCGGCAATAAAAGCTTCTCCCTGGAGGGGTGGTGGTGGTGGAGAGAGGGGGCTGCAGAGGATAAGAGGCCCCGGCAGAAAACTCTCACGTCAGCACTTCAATCACACCTAATCCCTGCTTAGTACACCCACTGCTACGGCGAGGAGAGAGAGAGCGAGAGAGGGAGGGAGGGATGATGGGACGGGCAAATGCAAAGTGAAAATGATGAGAGAGAGGGGAGGCTAAGAGAAAGAGAGATCAAGAGGAAACACGGGGAGATAAAAAAAGGATGAGAAAGAGAAGAGAGAGAGCGGGAGAGGGGAAAAAAAAAAAAGATTAAGAGCGGAAAAGAGATGAGAAACGTCCTCGGAGGAGCTAATAAAGGTGAGTGTGTGGTGACGGCGTGTGAACGTAATGCAAACGTTGGTGCCGCGGATCCTTCCGGAAAAAGTCTCGGCCGCGAACTTTCCCTCTTTTTTTTCCCCTCATTCGTGACGCTGGAGGGGGAAAAAAAACAAAGCGGCAAATGAAATATTGTGTGACAGGTCACATGACGTGACTTTACATCGTCAAAGGCCTTGTCCATCACCGACTCCCGCGTTGCCGTGGCGACTCCCCGCACTACGCCATCATTCTCTGACAGATATGATTCAAACTGATCAGACAACCCTTTCATATTATTCGTCGTTTAATCGCATTTGAATCATATTTTAATCGCACTTTAATCGCCCTGACGGCGCGACGAAAACCCGGTGACCCAGCCGCCTGGTCGGCGGAGACGACGCCACGGGATCGCGCTCACACCTCTGGGGGTGTTTCTACCCGTGTGTGTGTGTGTATGTATGTGTGTGTGTCTGGGTGCGGATATTGGGTGATGACGAGAGGAAAGTGGGATGGAGATGGAACAGATGGACGGAGGGAGATCAGCAAAAGAGGATTACAGCACGTCAAACCATCAACGCACTCATAAAGTCAGTCCGCCCACACAGCCGGGGGGAAGCGGATTGTGATGGGGAGGTACTTTGAGCCCAATAGTTTTTCCTCCTCTCTTACTACTGTAGTAAACTGCTAAACAAACACTAACCGACTGGAGGAGGGGGTTGAAGGGTGGTGGCGCATGTTTGTCGTCCGTACACGTGTGGAGTGACTGTGGCCCCGAGGGCAGATGGGGGTCGGGGGGGGACGGATCGGAGCGGGGCGCTAATCTCTGGCAGCTCGGGGTATGATCGCTCTTCACGGTCCTTCTAGCCAAACAATGATTTTTTTTTTGTTGTTGTGAGGGAGTGAAGTAGAAAAGAGTATTCAAAAAAAAAAAAAAAAAAAAAGCCGGTCTCGAACTTTGCTCTCCCATTCACAAGTCACTCACTCATTCATACAACATATGGAGACATACAACCATCCACTAATTAATACTCACATTATATCTAGAAATGCAGCCATTCACTCTCTCATTCAAATATCATCTAGAGATCAACCGTTCACTCTCTCATTCACATGTCACATAGAGACATAACATTCACTCGTTCATTCTCATGTCATATTTAGGCGCACAGCTATTCACTCTCAAATTCACATATCATATAGCAACATACAACATTCACTCATTCATTCACACATCATAAAAAGACATACAAGCATTCATTCATTCAAATGTTACCAACAATCCCGCAGTTGGAAGTGAACCAATCAGGTGGAAGCGCAAACCGCCGCGCCCCCGTCTCCCTTGGCAATCATGTTTTTTTATAATCTAGTGCTAATGGCCCACTAGGTGACGCTCTCTCAGTTAGTATTGTATGTACGAGGAGTGAAAGTGATATAAATAGAAAAAGTGGAGTGGCACAGATTCGTGCACAGACGTCCTTCTAGGCGTCCATTCATTTCGTAGCATCAATTAATCATATAAATGAAACTTGGACCGGTGGCAAACCCCCGCTGCCGCCGCCGCCAACACCGCCCCAAGGCTCTGCTCTAAATTTTGCAGTGACTCTGACCTGCATCACCTCCTGCACGGCGCCCAAATCTACACGCCCCGGGGGCCGGGAACCCATTTATACCTGCTCGCTGCTCTAGTTTCTCCCTCTCGCTCTGCGGCGCATCGTCTCAACACCGTCAACGGGATCGGGGGCTGCGGAGCAGATCAGGCCCCTCAACTTCTTCAGGAGGGGGGGGGGCTCCAGATCACTAACGTGGCAAACGAAGACAATGGATAGGAGCTCGAAAGGACGTTCAGGATCACACATGGCGATCCAGAACCATGGACAGGGTCTTAAACAGCCTTTTTTTTTTTCACTGCCATCATCTATTTTTATGTTGCTATCACCTATTTTAATCCTACTGACACTTTTTCTTCTTTAAATGTTGGTGCCCCTTTTTTAATGTGCACTTCTTTGAGACCAGGTCCATGGCCAGAGCCTGGATGACTGTCCAGGACCAGGGACAGAGCTGTCTAGGGCCCATTGAGTAACACAGACATGGCCTCCTCGGGCTGTTCAGGACCATGGACAGCGACCACACCGCTTTTCAGCACCATGGATAGAGTCTATATTGCTTTTCAGCACCATGGACAGAGGCTATATTGCTTTTCAGCACCATGGACAGAGGCTGCGTTGCTTTCCAGGACCATGGACAGCGCCTCTGGGGCGGTTCTGCACCACGGAAAGGCCTTTTCTGGGGCGTTCGGGGTCATTCAGCCCACAAACAATGCCTTTCCCGCCATTTCAGGACAACACAATGGACCTGTCAGGGGCAGACAGGGTCACAGACAAGGCCTTTCAGGACTATAGACAGGATGTCATTGTGAATTAAAAAAAAAAAACATTTGACACGCCGCTATCAAAATATTTCGATGACTTTCTGTCTCAGCTTTTGTTTCTGGTTTGTTTGTTTGTTTTTTTTTTTGTTCTTTCAAAACGTTACAATGATCCCTTTCTAATGAGTTTCTGCATCTCGGCACGTCAGCTCTTGCTGAACAAAAGCGAAGATGATGCAACCTTGGAACCGAGGTGCCGGACAGTAGCGAATATTCAATCGCCCGGAAATAAATCTGAATATTTAACTCTGGGACAAAATTAACCGAACTGGCGGTTCATTCATATTGCCAAATTAACAAAATCATTGCAGCTTCTCACTGACTGAAGCAGCGGTTTCATTCTCCATCCTCTGAGTCGAGGATGAAGGAAACCCTCCGGACGACAACGATGGCCGCGATTCGACTCCCCGGTTCGGCCCTCTCAGATCAGGATCAACATATACGGAGCAGACCTTTAACCGTGGAAATAGATTAACAGGATGCGACAAGAAGCGGTGGGACCCGCGCACGGGCGCCCGTGCACATCCACTCATGTAATATGCATGCTGTGCCGCGCCGCGCAGATTGAGGCTCTTCCCCGGTAGCCATTATGTGCTGACTGCAAGCCCCCAGAGTGACGGTCTCATCTCCTCTTTGAAGGCCTGCCAACAGCAGACAATTTTGTAAACAATCATCCCACCTACCAGCCCCCCCCTCCCCCAACCTCGGAAGGAAGAACTAAATTACAAGTGAGCCGACGGAAGGATACCACCTCCTCCTCATCCCCCGTACATAATTGACTTAAATTACACCACGTGCGCGTAAGTAGTGAAATAATTTTTGTCATCTTGTTTAATGAGCCTCTCTCGCCGACTTCCTGTGAAGCCGCGGCGAGTGAATCTGTGACGGATGCTCCGCGGACGGTCCGATTTCGACGCCGATTGCAACACCCGGGCACGTTTGTGCCTCGCAGAATGTTAATATACGCTAGAAAGAGGGCGAAAAAATAGACAGCGACCCTGCAGACGGTGGGGGCTGATAAGAAAAAAAAAAAAAAAAAAAAGTTCAGCTGCAGACGTTTATAATAAAACTTCTAAACGTTTATCGCACTCGTGTCAAAACCTTAATTTCCTTAAGAAAAGAAAGCGAGATAGAATCTGTCGGCGGGACACGAGTCAGGGGGTCCGGACGGGAAAACAATCGGCTCCGGAGGATGAGCAGCACGTTTTGGGAGGAAAAACAGCAGCGATAAGGTCGCAATTATAGCCGCTTCGTAATTTTAAAGATGTACAGGGCTGATTCCTAATCTCTCTCCCGCTTTCTGTGAGCAAAGGCTAACACGAGCTAGCGTGTAGCATTGAATATGCCGGTCATAGAGGCTGTGGAGTGAGACGGGCTGCAGGTGGTGCAGGCTAAAGGGTGATACGGGTTAAAGGCGAGACAGGCTCGAGATTTTCTCTCGCCCCGGGATTCGGTGCCGCATCTGAGACTCGCTTTGGAAACGACATCCCGAGTTTTTTGAGAGTCTGACTCATCGGGCGGATCCCGTTCACGGCGGTCACGTGTTTGTGTGGCATCAAATAAAAGCGTAGGCCGTGCGTTTTGTCCTGATTTTATTTTTCCCTGCCGGCCTTCCTCTTCAGCTGCTCCCTTCGAGGAGATGCAATCTGTTTTGTGCTCCGGCGCGGCGAGGAGAGAAAAAAAAAAATCTCAACAACGGCGGTTCCAGTCGTTCCCTTCTCCACGGGATCTGAGAGCCGGGCTTTTCCGCCACGGGGCAGACGAGACAAGCGGAAACACGAGATCGGCTCGCAGTTCGGACGGAGAAGATGCGGCGACGGGAAAAAAAAAAAACGTTGTTTTCTTCCAGGGGGCTCGAAGCTGAAAAATGACCCCCCCCCCCCCCTTCTTTTTTCTTACAACCAAGACAAATCGAAATAAAAATGTGAGGACACCGTTTTCCTTTTTCGGCAACGACACGCCTGCCACTCGAGGGGACAGAGGCGTCCGACGGGATAATAGAAAACACAGTACAAACAAGAAACATCGAAAACCCGAACTGAAGAGCAACCAGGTCTGAGGCCACCTTTGCTCCAGAAGACGCAGCCGTCTGTGACTGACAGGCGGCGGTGCTTGTGCTTTTTCCCGCCACAATGGAAATCTAGAAAACCGGTCGGAGGAAGACAAAGATTCATGCACGACAGCGAGGGGAGCGTGCGATTTCGGGGAGCGAGCAAGAAGGTATCGATAACGGTATCCACGTTTTCCGGGCGCCTGCGTGCTCGTCGTGCAGGTCGCTCGTCTCCATACGATGTGCGAGCGATTTAATGTATGACTTTTGAATGAGAGGGTGAACTGCTGTTCGGGTTTGAATGACGTGTGAATGACGGAGTGAAATGGTTGCACGGCTCCGCGATCGACCGGCGACCTGTACAAAGTCGTTCGTCCAGTGACAGTCGAGGTCGGCTTTTGGCTCCTCTGCCAACCAGACTCAAGGAGAAGCGGTTTATGAATGAATATTTGGGGCATTCGACACAAATATCTCACAAATATGGTCTTCGCTTCAAGGCTTACACTCATTGGCACTCACCTCTTCACACACACACACTCATACACACCCATACACTGATGTAAGGCCAGGGAATGGGAGCCCAAAGGCACTGAGGTATTCTGGGAATTGAACCACCAGCCTTCAGACTTTTGACCAACTGAGCCTCAGCCGCCTTGAAAAAAAAAAGGTTTTAAATAATATATTGTATCGTGTTGTAGTATATTTTTATAAATCTCTGTCTCTGTGCTTAATGTAATTGTACACTGTCCTAATAAACGTCTAAACAAACAAAAAAAATAGAAAAAATGTGTGTATATATATATTTTTATCATTCATTTATTTTTTTAATTTATTATTATTATTTTTTATTTATTTATTTATTTATTTATTTATTTTTCAAAAATATGGTCTCTGCTTTGGTAGCACTTTCACACCTTGTGGTTTTTAGTCTTACATTGGATAATATTCACCTGTATACACGCACGCACACATGCACAGACACACACACACATGCGCACACTCACACACACACACACACACACACCTAAGGCTAGGCAATGGGAGCTACTTACAGGACTGTGTCAGTAAATTAGAATATTGTGATACATTCTTTATCTTCTGTAATGCAATTACAAAAACAAAAATGTCATACATTCTGGATTTGTTACAAATCGACCGAAATATTGCAAGCCTTTAATTATTTTAATATTGCTGATTATGGCTTACATCTTAAGAAAACTTAAAAATCCTATCTCAATATCAGGAAATAGTAAGTTTTGTTTTTATAATTGCATTACAGAAGATAAAGAACTTTATTACAATATTCTAATTTTCCGAGACAGTCCTGTAGAGGTATTTACTTCGGCATTCCGGGCATCGAACCACCCACTTTCCGAGCGGAGGGACGACCTTTTAACCGACCGAGCCGCGGTCGCCTCGGGGAAATCAAGAATCTTGTTTTTTGTTTTTTTTAGCTCAACTCTAATCACCTCGTCCCGATCGACTGATTCCAATCACAGACTGATCGCTCCAAAACATCGATTAATTCTTGGTTCAATCTGCTGGCACTTTTCTTTTTTAATTCTCCGGAAACATTCCTATCAGCTTAGCAGGTGGCTCACATTGCATGCATGTCGTTTGTTTTTTTCCCGTTCTTTCCAGGTATTTCTGTAACGCCGGTATCACAGATAAATCAGAGCGGCCGGTCCGTGTACGAGAGAATCATTCATAACGCAGGTATGACACGTCAAACAACGCTAACGGTTACGAATACGTAATCAGAGGGTGTTTTATTTTGAAAATTAAACTTCTTAAAATCACGCGTTCCCATGACCTGGCAGATCTTCTGCTGTCAGATATGATTTACAGAACGGCAGGTGAGAAAAACCTTGTCTGACATTTTCAGCGGCTGGTGGAGCGTGAGGTGGTGGCGAGGACGTTTGCCGCGCCCCCCGGAACCGGTCCTTGACGGCGCCGTCAGATTAAGCCGGCGAATTCTGCACTGTGAATTCATTATGGGATGGCGGCGCGCCCAACCTACAAAACAGCATCCGTTTATAAAGTGCTTTCGAAGCGCTTCGCAACAGATAGCGTTCACGTGCACACACGGGTGACGATGCATGCTAGGAAGCTAACCGGGGCTAACCAGGGATCCGATTCCGAGTTTTCCTCTGGGTTCTCGCGGAGTGTCATGGCGACGAATTCGTCGATCTCAGTTTGAGTCACTAGCTTCCCTTTTTTTGAACATTTATTAGAACAAGTTCCTTGACAGAGTCACACACATTCTTACAAAAACTAGCTTCCCTTTTTGTTGTTAGCTGAGGCTAACATTTGCTCTGCAGCCGTCGGCTAATGTGGTTCCTCATTATAGTTTTATTTTTGCATGCAAGTTTTACAAACAGCGCGGGTCTCGTCCAGCTGACGCCTCCCGGGAACTTCATAATAAAACAAAATGTTCCCAGAAATCTGCCTTCAAATTGTGTGGATTTTTTTTTTATTTTTTTTATTATTGCTGCTTCATTCCACCGCTGTATTGAATCTTGTTTTGTTTTGGGTTTTTTTAGTTTTTTTTGTGCTCTCGCTAGTCTTGCACGTGTGTCCTTCACCCCCAAAACAACTTTAAAACTTTACAGTCGAGGCAGAAACGAGAGACGCGGCCATCAAACTTGCGTTATTCTAAATTTAAAAATCGATAACGTGACTTAACGGCATCCATTCCAATCAAGCATCTCGATGCATCTTTGAATTGATAATTTTCTGCACACCTGGAGCCGACCGAGCCACGGCCGCCATTCTTAACGTGTGTGTGTATGTGTGTGTGTGTGTGTGTGTGTGTCAAATACTTTTCACCAGCGGTTTGGATCCCACCTTCCTCTGAAGCCACAGCCCCGGATCGATGGCGGAAACCGAAACTCTGTTGTCTATCCATTGTTGCGGCGGCATTAAAATTACAACTGCGACATCGAGCCGCTTATCCGTTTTTGGATTCTTATTGGGTTATCAGCTGCGACAATCCAGCGCTGGATGGATTACGCAGTCCACCCGGCCCGACGATAAACCTATACTAGTTTTATCAGCGCAAACAATCCCATCGCGAGAGAACAAAACATCAGACATTTTGGGAATATTTAAAAGGAAAAAAGAAAAAAGCGAGAGGAGGCCGGCAGAGCTTTGGACATGAACGATGAGCTGACATGTAAATTCCCCATGAGGTGCAAACGTGACCCTTTTTTTTTATTTTTTTCGCAAAAAAGCAGAGAGAGATATGTGAGGGTTTCCATGCAGGAATATTTGGAAAAAAAGGTGATAATAATGTCATCGCTGGTTTTCGGAGAGAAAAGTTCTCAGAATTGTCATTCCAGGACCGAGCCTCCACCTGGGGAACTTTTTAGTTTTGCATTCCCACGGGCAGAAGGGACCAACGTGAGGATCGCCATGACACTGTGCACCGCACGCCGTTCGCCCTGTTTACGCCGTACTTATTTTTGGCATAACATTCGCCTGCGAGTCCTGGAAACCCCTGCAAGGCGTAGGAGGCCAGAAGAGAGAGATTGTATCGCTAGATTGAATCTGTGTGCACTTCATATTCTATAGGTTCTTTGTTTGTTTACTCTGCAATTTACTACTTATGTGCACTCTATTGTTGTTTGGTTAATCTCATGTCACCCTGAAAAAGTGGGAAATATCTTCTTGATTCCTCTGTAAACGTGGAGAAATTGACAATAAAACTGACTTGGATTTTGCTTCATCCATTTCTCGCAGGTTCTGTCTATTGTTACAAGACTGCTGACTGACCACGGCAGCTTTAAAAACAGCGCTCCGTATCTGCTATTGGGCGCGGCTTATAAGTTCCACCGCTCACCAAGAGCCGTCGAAAGAGTTCCTATGGTTCTGTAAAAAACCCTGCTTCGTAAGGTGGAGCTAAGATGGAGCTGATGGTTCTTCTGCCGTTTTTTTTATTAAAAAAAAGTGTGACAATCGCAGAGGTGTTTAAACGTAAACAGGTATTGTTTTCCAGAAAGTCACACATAACCAAAAGTTAACCTTTTCTGGGATCTTGACAGAAAAAAAAAAAAAAAAAAAAAAAAAAAAATCAGATAAAAGATAATAACATTGTTAATGAATAATGTCTTTGTGTCATTTCTTGACAGTTGATACAAACAGCCTTTTCTTTGAATTTAACAAAAAAATAATTGTTTGTCCACTGCAGGTTAAATGCCCTGCATTCTGAATCTATTTTTCTCTTCCCTTATCTTTTCGCCATTATTCCGTGTTATTTGACAGGGGTGTGTCCAGAACTTAATTTTTTGAGGGAGGGGTTTCAGATAAGGCACAGATTGCAGAAGAGTGAAGTAGAATGTTACGTTCTATGCGTTTTATTGGTTCTATTGGTTCTATTGGTCAGGGGCCGGGCAAAATGTGGAGGTGGGACCACTGCTTTAGTGGGTCCTGGGTGTCCCCCGGGGGCCTCCTCCCTATCCTGGAGGCGTCTCGTTCAGATGCCCAGGGCCTCCTCATCTGGCACCTTTGGACACTGGAGGAGCAAGACTTGTACTTCTCATCCTGTCCCTAAGAGGAGTCCGGCAACTCATTTTTGCTTATACCCGTGATCTGGCTCTTCCGGTTGCCGGCCGCAGCTTGCCAGCACACGGATTGACCTGTAAATCTATAGATCCGCCTCTCAACGCCATCTCCCCCAATGAAGAGTCCTCATCCCTGCTGCATTTATCCACACGTCGATCTCAAGGGAAGCTCCTAAACGCCACGCGGCTGGTCGTCCATCTCCCCCGACGACGCGCGGATTCAGATTCCGGTGGCGCCCGACCCCCCACCCACGTGTTTGAAACGGTGAAGCCGACGCCGCTGTCCCGGCCGTAGCAGATACCTAATGATGGATACCCCGAAATAATCTCCTGGTAAGACGGATGGGACGCCGCCCGTCTGCAACCGAGCGGGAAAATGAGCTCCGGTTTTATCCGACATCGGCAACACGTGGTTGATTGATGTTATGTGAGCGTCGTATATCTGGAATATTTAATACGCCATCTCTAACTATTTCCCCAATGCACACACACACACACAGTAATAGTTAATTAAGCTTCCATTACAATTTGCCGTTGTGTAACCGGTTGCAGGCAAGGCAGAAAATTAATTAGGTGAGGGAAGCGTTAATGAGGACCGGCAAGTGAGTGGCAGGGGTTAAACAGAGGTGAGGACTGGTGAGGAACAATGATTAAGAGCCAGGAAAGAACAGTTCCCCGAGTCCAGAATGCCATTTGAAAGATGACATCGGGAGCCCTTTTGGCACTGCCGGAACTTTTCCTAGAACCTTTTCAGGAAGCAGGCTTTTTATCCGTGCTTCGCACAGCATCGGAACCGGGGACCTTCTTAGCTCCGACTCCAAGGCAGGGCCTTTTTCCGGTTCCGCGGAAACTCATATGATGGACGTGCTTGGTGATCGGTGGCCCGTTACCGGATAGTTCTCATCGGGCGGTATTTCTTTATATTTATGTTTAGCTGTTTTCTTGCAACTTGCGACAACAGACCGCTTTCTCACTGTTTGTTGTGCCTGGAACTTTTTTCAGCGACTAGGATGTATTTTTGTGCATTCCGACAGCGAAGCAGGGACAAGGACCTCAGTTCTTTCCAACAATTTACCTCAGAATTTTTTTTGTGGAACTCTTATGATCTGGGATCGGTAGAACTCATAAACCTCGGCCATCGCCAGATACTTTGCAGGATTTAAAAAAAAAAACACTGCGGTCACCGGTCAGGTGTTTTCTTGTGACAAAACGAAGAGCCATTGAGAAACGGACCAACGAAGAAGTCCGGGCTCTTCTGTCCCATATAGAACGAGCAAAATAAGTTTCTCTTCTAACTTCTGTTGTACAAAGCCGGGACGTCGAAACCGCCCAATGCAAAATCAAGACAAATCATAGGGACGAAGGAGAACGCAGATCCATCCACCTTTTTGTCACTGTAGGAACTTTTTGCAGTTCTGAGAACCTTTTCAAGAACGAGGTAGTTTCTTCATGCGTTCAGACACCAGAGGAACCAGGACCCATTTTAGCTCCTGTTGATGGTGCTCGGTAGAACTCATACACCACTCCCAGTGCCTTTTTTAAAACTACCATTGTCACTGGTCATCTGTTTTCTTGCACCAAAATGGACAAAACCGGTGAGAAATGGACCGACAAAAAAGTCCGATCTCACCAAGGGGTGTCCGGGGCTGGCGGAGGAACATCAACAATTCGGCCAAAATCTTCTTGTCATGGCGACTGGACTCGAACTTCTTCACTTGAAGACGTGTCAGCCCTCATCCCAGAGGCTTCTTCAGTTCCAATGACCCGTGGGGAGTTTCCCGATATATCTGCCAGGGTTTTGGAGGTTATCTAGGTTATGGTGGCTTGTTGTGTAAATGGAAGAGTTGATCTGCAGAAACTGGGTCTAAGGCGGTTGTTATGCTAATGGGGGTGTCTCTGTTTCTGTTTTGAGCAGAAAAAACATCTCTGAACAGAGGAGGAGGCCTCAAACACAACCTTTCACAAACGTATAACGCCGTACCGGGATCAATACCAAGACGGATTTGCACACACAGACCAGAACCGACCGTAGCCACCAAACAACCAGGAAAGATTCACCGCCAGACCCAGCATGAAATGTTTTCAAGTGAAGAAATTCAAGTCCGGTTGCCACGACAAGAAGATTTCGACAAGATTTCACCATAACCTGGATGGCTGAGAGCCTCCATAGATAAGTCCGGACGTAGCATACGACCTAATTCTTCACACGGAGAAAACAAAAACACTTCACCCCATCTGATAGTTGTTATTCCCGCCGTGGAGAAAATGAATACAAGATACTTGTAGACGTCACACAGGTGGTCCACGACTGCCTGTGCCCATGCAAAGCTCAAAAAGGCTGGTTCCTGGAACCAAATCCGGTTCTTAGAACCCAGCTCTTAGAATTTTTCCATCTGAAAGCGTCTTTAGAAACCATTCCTCTGTGTCTTGAGGGGTTTTTCTACTCGCAAGAATTGTCCGTCCCACCATGTCGGCATGAACGGTGATGCAATGATCGCAGAGCTCTCGCCCAAGTCCAACCCCACGCAAAACAACATGTCAAGGGCGGCGGGGCGACCGGCCTGGGGATATTTGTCAGCTGATTCATGTTTGGCGCCGCGCTCCAAGGAACCTGACCTCCGAAGGTCAACCCCCCGCCCTCCCCTCCCCAGGTGCGCGGGAGCGCATCCGCCCCCGAGCTACGCGTTGCTATTTCGACGTTTATGTGTGAGCGAGAGCGTGGAAAAAAAAAAAAAAAAAAAAAAGGACAAATTACGAAAATAAAACAGAAGGGCGATGCACCTGCAGCACAAAAGCGCCCGCAACCCTCCTGGAAAAAAAAAAAAAAAAAAAAAAGATGAAAGACGGGAGGCAAATGAAATGCCACTCCGGCTAATCGAGCTAGCATCCGGAAACCAGGTCAGTTGAATTACAGGGGATGTTCTTGAGTGGCTTTGGCCCGAGGCCGCGTGTATTCAAGCTTCATTTTCAAGCTCTGATAATAGAACTTGCACACACACATACCCCTATGTGTATGAATGTGTGTGTGTGTGTGCGCGCCAATGTGGCGTATTTATTTATTATAAATCCACACGCATTCATTAGCAGGTGAAAACACATCTCTGTCCTTTATGTTTTCATGCGATTTATCCAGGAAGTAGACGATGACGCCGAGCCGTGGGATATTCCTATTGTTTTTTTCACGCAGCGTTCTCTGACCTCTTCCTCTTTTTGCGCACAGCCTCCACCCCCCCACCCCATCTCCCTGACCTGGATTACAACCCCCCCCCCCCCCACCCCCAACTCCCTGAGCTGAACATTACACTCCGGTGTATTAGCATGCAGTGTAGCGGAAAAGAAAAAAAAAAAAAAAAAAAAAAAAAAAAGAAAATCCTGCTGGAGCCCTTATTCTTTGTGGCTGTTTCTCTCCCCCATGGCCTCCATCTATTCTTTCCCTCGCTCTTTCCCGTCTTTGCGGCCACTCATTTGCTTTCTCTTTATCCAAAAAAAAAAAAAAAAAGGGTCTCCATTCCATCTTCACCATTCCATTGTTCCCTCCTCTCGGGAACTTTGCAGTTCGCACCCCCCCCGCCCGCTAAATCTCCTCCGATCCTTCGCCCCCCCCGGCCGTCCACACTTCACCGCCATGTCGCTGATCGCTTCGAGGGGAGGGGGGGGGGCATTATGCTTCATTTAATGACAATAATTAATTCTCCCTCTCGCGATCTTAATGAGGCGAATCGGTCATGAGCCCAGAAAAAGAGGAGAGAGCATTCCGGGGGGGGGGGGCAGCTCTCGTCCCGGAGACCTCGATCGCTCGAGAGTAAGTTCCCACCTATTTCCAGAAACACACACACACACACACACACACACAATAGGTATCTTGATCAGTAAATGGAACTGAATCCCGATCGGATTGTTGTTTAATTCTGGGTTTTTGAGTTCTCCCCTCAGGTCTGAAGGGGGTTTTTCCTCTGAGTAAATGTCCAAAAAGTGTGTGAGTGGATGAGTGAGAGGGTGAAGGGTTGTTTGTCCACTAAATTCACACACACACATGATAATGATCCCGCGATCATATGGATTTTGAATGAGAGCGAATGGTTTTATATCCTTGTTGTCATTTCATTCTCACCCTGTTTATTTTTATCCTGGTTGTTGTCATTCTATTATCTATTTTTATCCTCGTTATTGTCTTCGTCCTTTTAATTGTCTCTTTTATTTAAATTTATATTCACCCGCACCGCCGTGACTCCAGGATCAGCTGCATAGATCATAAATGAATGGATGAAATCCGTTTTTTGAGGAAAACAACTCATTATTGCCTTTTCTGTTTCAATAATACCGAGCACAGGATGCCGGGCCCGACGCTGCGGCGCCGAGTGACAGCATCTTGTTTTACATCCCTGGTAAGCAGGCTGAAGATAACGAACTGCGCCACGGCAATTAGCTTGGACACGCATCCAGAGCCGTAACTTGACTGGTTGCGTTTTTTTTTTTGTTTTTTTTTATGAGGCTTCATTACCGATGCAGGACATCCGGCACCTTCTCTTCTTCGCATCGCAAACAATCGGAAAACCTTGCCTCTGCTATCATCCATTCCAATGAACAGGCAGCTGCCGCGCATGCAAATCAGCGCCGCGGAGAAAGCCTGGGAGTTATTTTGGATTTCACCGAGAGCGCGCGTCTTAGCGAGCCGCAACAACTTGTGGGCAAAAGTAGCCACTGACTGATTCGGCAGTCACCGGGTTAACACTTTTCCTATCCTGTCATGCCCCGTGATAGCAACCTTATGTCTTCTCTTCTCACTCATTTTGCAGGTTCGGCCTAATCTGCAGGCGCCCAGCATTATTTCATAAACAAATATTAATGCCATTATTGTGAGATGCCGGATAGACCGAAGAGTTACTCTAGATTAGGGGTGGGCAAACTTTTTGGCTCAGGGGCGGCATTGACTTTTAAAATTTGACAGACTGGCCGGGTCACCACAAGATACGATACATATATACGTTTTTTTCCCTTGCAGCTTCACGTGCAGCTCATTCATGGTGTCCGTACGTCCATTACATTACATTACAGTCATTTAGCGGACGCTTTTATCCAAAGGGACTCACAAAAATTGCAATTCAATAACCGAAGATCCAGTAGTCGTTATAAAGAAGTCACCACTCTACCAAATAGCCATCTCAAAAACATATACATACATTAATTTCTTGTTTTTTTGTTTTTTTGGCTAGATGCTAAAGGCTAAATCACAAAGCCAATCTGTCATTCAGTTCAGGAATATTCTCAAGTAGCTCCAAAAATGACATCATCTCTTGTTTGAGCTCCCACATTCATTGAAGTATGAATTCTGTACCAATCTTTGGCGGGCCGGATGAAAAAGACCAACGGGCCGGATGTGGCCCGCGGGCCGTAGTTTGCCCTCCCCTGCTCGAGATACAAGAGTTTTTATTGTCATTATGCCTACATTACATTTTTTTAGAGACTCGCTGCTTAAGGTATGCTTAAAATTTAGCACAAAAAATTAAATACACATATTTTACACTGCTTAGCTGCTTCCACATTAGCTGCTTCCGTCACACTCTTGCTTTCAAGGCAGAAAGCCGCCCGCATTAAGCCCGGTAAAAGGCAGCACTGTCGCCAAGTGCTCTCTCATGGGAGAATATCGGGGTTTCTGTAGGTCATTTTTAAGTGTGGTCCAGAACTGCTCGACATGGAAAGTATCTGGGTTGTAAAAAATAAAATCTGACTAAACAAGTTATCACCGTGACCGAATGAACTCGCTTAGAATGCGACATCCCACTCTTCGAGCCACCGGCCGCACACGCTGACTCAAGGCCGCGAGCGGTCGGGAGCGGCGGCGTGGACTCTGCCGAGAAAAACGCGCAACAGAAAAGGTCCCAGGTTTCGGAAAAATGTCACACTCCGGCCGGCGAGGGAAAACCGCCGCGGGCGTGACTCGCCGAGCGAAACCGAGGGAGCCGCCTCAGCTGCGCGTTGAGCTTTTGAAGAGGAAACACAATCATCGGAGACCCGGCTTTTCGGCATACGGGGTTGCCATGGCAACAGTCGTCACTAAAGTTTCGTATTCTTGCCGCTATCACTTAACTGAGTGTAATTACAACTCGTACTCTAACTAGCCATTGCAGTCGTTAATGACTAGCTAGCTATCAGCGCAGTCGTGCTACATGCTACGTGCTACGATTCTCAGACCTCGGGGGGACGAGGCCACGTAGGATAGGGGAAAAGAGCCCTCGCAAGAATCCTGCGCGCAGCCCACCGTCTTAATGCTGACATTTCAATCTGTTAAACACGACACCCGGGGTCAGGGATGACGTCCCGCTGCCAAAGCCGGAGCCATTACGTTGCTTGAAAACCAATGATTATGTTGGCAGGCCGGCGAGACAAAAACACAGGGGCTCGAACAATAGCGGGAGGTCACCTTGATACGGCTGCCTGCTGGAGACAGGGCCGGGACGAGGAGAAAATGACTAAATTACGAGCGGGAGAGCTGAGAAGGGGGGCTTGGGGAGGAGGTGGGGGCGGCTGACACGCCGGCGAAAATGGAAAATGTGAAGAATAAAGGAAACGTAGCGTTTTTGAAAAGAGTGTCCTCGTTCGGTTACAGACGAGCAACGCTGCCCTGCCGGAGGGGGGAAGGGCGGGGAATCTGTAAACCAGATTACTGGTTTCTGCTCGGGTCAGGATTCCGTGATGAACACCTGAGTTGATTCAGCTTAGTGCTACATGCTAAATATTCATAGGAATGAATCGTGAAGGATATTCAAACAAAGCACTGCTTATTTGCAAGACCACAGGTGCCTGGTTTATGTCTGGCACGTGAATTGTATGCTCAGATTTTTCTTTTATTTGCTCGATAAAAACCCGACCCTTCAGGTTTTTATCGAGTAAGACATCAACGAACAAACAAATAAATACAGTTTGATGCAGATTTACCAGCTTTACCGGATCAGAGCAGCTGACATTAACATTATGACGATACTAGCCAAGCATGCTAGTGTGCTTGGACATGCAGAAATTCTCACAACAAAGGCTAATATGTTACTGGATAGTTTTGCACAGGTTTGGCGCTGTATACAGCCAAATTGTGACGACGCTACACCTTTGACGTCCATTGCAACATATGCAAGAAGCCCCTGGAAGATTCCGGAGTCCTTGAGCTACATTGCTCGTATCCTTCCGGTTCCTGACCCCAACTGTGCTACGCCGCTAACGTCCTTCCGGTTCCTGACCCTCAACTGTGCTACGCTGCTAACGTCCTTCCCGTTCCTGACCTCCCTGCGCTACGTTGCCAGCATCCACCATGATCCCGCCCCCCCATGCTACGTGGCCGGTGTTTGTCCGATCCCTGACCCCCCCATATGGCTAACATCCTTCATCTTCCTGGCCCCCCCGTGCTGCATTGCTAACGTCCTTTCTCTTCTTGACCCCGCCGTGTTACATTGCCGGTATCTTTCCAGTCCATGACTCCCCCTGTGCCACGATGCCAAAATCCTTCCTCTTCCTGACTCCTCCTGTGCTACGTTGCCAAGATATTTCCAGCTCCTGCCCCTCTGTGCTACGTGACCAACATCCATGTGCTGCAAGGCTGAAATAAGTCCAGTTCCTCGCCCCCTTGTACCACTGTCTACTCCCTGTAACCCAGCTAATCTGTGTTTTGGGTCCGTTGAATAATCATCCATCGGCAGCTCGATGGTTGAAACTTGATTCCCATTTGTTTTAAGCAGAATTAAGAAAAATAAATCAGTATTGCAATCGTACCGTTTCTCATTTGGTCCCTGGTTTGTTGGGGCAGCAGAATAACAAAGCATGATGTTCAGTTTACATTAGTGCTAGTTAAGGGAAATGTTCTTTGCTAAGTTAGACCTGTGGGGCGGAGGGTGAGATTAGGATACATGAAACGATCAACCTGGATCCACTTTCACCTTGTGAGAGCAGACGGAGCAGGAAGAGCGACAGGAGGGCCGACTTCAGGCGAACCACGCGTTAAAAGACATGTCGCGAGCCACACCGATGCTCCGGCAGCTTGTGATCTTTTACAAAAGCGGCATCAAAGCAGACATTCTGCCTCAACTCCTTCCCGGGGGACTTCCTGTCACCCGTTCGTCTCGGCTTCAACTACTTTCTCGATGGGCGAGGTGTGTACAGACGCGGAGGATGCACGTTCTCCAGCCCGGCCCTTATTATGACTTCCTACCCGCTCTATTACGTTGGGGAATCCAGAACCCGCAGACCAGATGTGGCAAAAGACACTGCCACCTCCCTGCTTGCGTCAAGGTCACTCGATGACCTTGAAACAATAATTTGAATCCCCCCCCCCTCTTTCCTCACAGCTGAACGAGTGGCTACCGGCTACCATCTGCTGTGGACATCTGAAGGACAGTCAATACCAGCTCTCTGAGCTAGTTTTCTACTCCTTCCATGGAAGCCTTGGGTCTTGTGAACCGTCCCCGTGGTTCCACTCTGAAAGGCATCCGCCATGAGGAGCCCAACCAGATCTAACCTGCATGACAACGGTGGGCCGCTTTCACTTGGAGGAGCCTGAAACCCCAAGAGGGTCGAGTTCTTTGACACAAATTGACTCCATCAACCAAACGCAGCGCTTCCGTTCCTCTACCCGGTTCCTGTTTACTCAACACAACTTATGTCGCCATCAAGTTGAGAGGTCGAAGGTCAGAAGGTCACCCCACATTTGATGGAGTGACAACTCCGCACGAGTAGACCCGCGGATGTTTCCGTCGTTTGATGTCGGCAGAGCTCTGCAGAGGACCCGAGACACTGCGACTGCATCAGCGAATTGGTGCAGCGGCCCGCCTCAGGGCAGGGGGTGGACGGAGGCACGAGAGGAATGTCGGAAGACTGAACAAGCAGATAAAGAGATCACTCTCTGTCCTTGATTGTCCCTTGAACCCTGTGGAGGAGGGACGATGGCCACGCATCCATCCATCCTGAACTACCCCCGTCCCCGGCAGGAGGCTCGGGGAGATGGTCACGAGTACCGCGGCGGGTCTTTTGTCCCGTCAGCAGCCGGGACTTTACAAGAGCAGCAGACTGTGACGCCGGACTCTGCCCTCCATCAACCATAAAACAAGCCCGGATTCGCTCCCGGATCGTGTAACCATAATCTTTCACAAGTGCGCCATCGCTTGCCGCGTTCAGGCAGAAAAGTTTTAAGAACGCAGTTCCACGAACTTTCCGGCTTGAGTTTCGTTCCAGGAAGTACCCTCCTCCAGGGGAACTTTTTAGTTTTGCGCTTGCACAGGCGGTAAGGGACCAAGATAGGGATGTGTACTTGAGGCACCACATTCAGCAATCACAAAGAGGAGGGGGAAGACCGAGACAAACTAGAAAGTGAAGTGGCCGCGGTATTCTTGTTCTGCACGGCGGGAATAATAACCATCAGATAGGTTGAAGTCTTTTTATTTTCTCCCTGCACTGCTTCACTGTGTGAAGGACCGGGTTGTTAGCTACCTCCGTACATATTTTGGTCAAAATGCTAAGAGACCTGCTGTGAGCGCTGGAAACTCAATGGTGTGATTGGCCAGAAGAGTTTGGACCTCTTCGTCGGCCCATTTCTTGCAGGTTCTGTCCACTGTTGTATCAAATAAGGGGCAAGGCTTATGAGTTGCTCCAATTCACCGAGCGCTTATGTCGCATGAGTTCCGATGGAACCGTAAAAAACACCCTGCGTCGGAAATGGTTCTAAGAACTGAGGTTTGTGGTCCCCGATGCCTGTGCTGTATGAATCCATGAATACAAGCCATGGACTACAAAAGGCTCCTGCAATGTGGATCTAATTTCTCCTTTTAGGGGCTTTAAATTGTGCTTAAAGACTAACACACACACACACACTTATATATATAGATTTATGTATAAATATATGCAGACACATATAAACATATATACATACATACATTACATATACACACACACACACACACACAATTTATACATATATATATATATAGAGAGAGAGAGACACACACATCCACACACACATACATACATACATACACATTTTGTAGATAGATAAATAGATATACACACACATAGATACATATACATGCATGCATATGTATGTGCGTATATATGTATGTATACATAAATAAATACGCGCACACACACACACACACACACACACACACACACACACACACACACATATATATACAAGTATATATACACACACACATATACACACATATACCTACATGCGCACAAATACACACACATACGCACGCACACACACAAATACGTACATACATATATACACACACACATGGATACGTGTGTGTATATATACATACATAGAGATAGATATTAAGTATAATCATGTAATTCCACTTTTTAAATACCAAATACAACCAACCAAATACAACAACGTAACAGGGAGCCGGTCTCTGGAGCTAAAATGGTTACGGGAGCACGGGTTCGTGGCTCTTGGTTCCTACGGTGTCCGAACGCAGGAAAAAACGGTTTTGTCCCTGAAAAAGATCCGGGAACTAAATGAGTTTCTTCAAAGTGAAAACTCGTCTTGGTCTTCACTTAAGGCAGCAACTCCACGCTTTACAAAAGGCCGCTGTGTTATCTGAGGTCTGTTTAAGGGCCTGATGTATCCTCGTAAGGGTGGCGGTACTGCGAGGGTCTTAGCTGTGTAATTTAACACATTTAATTAGGCGAATCCCGCCGAGACCGGTCTCGTTTGGAAGTGGCGCGGAATTAAAAACACGCAAGAGCTCGTCGTCTTGATAGGAGGCCGAGGGGAATAACGATAAAATGGCGAGCGCTCACAACATGGCCGCGGTTGACGGCGAGGACGTGGCACAGCTACGCCAAGCTCAAATATCCGCCGCGCGAGGAGGGAAAAAATTAATTCATAAAAAAAAAAAAAAAAAAAAAAAAATACAGATTATCACATTAAAACCCAGAGTGCCGGTCGCGTTTTCCTTTCCCCTCCTCATCCTCCTCCTCGACAAACAAAACTTCCTCTCGACAGCTTCCCCAGAGGGTCAGCACTGTGTAGGCTAATCTATAAAGCTTGTCTTGTGCCCCAGGCTAGCATGGGGCTTTAGCGCCCGCGCACACACACACACTCACACTCACACACATACACGTGTGTAGACAGAGGTTTTATTGGCTGAAAAAGTGAATAGCCAATCCTCATAGACTGAAACTTTTCAGGTGCAACACTGTGTGTGTATGTGTGTGTGTGTGTATACATAAAGTACATGTGCACATTTGCTGACACAAACACCCTTTTTTTTTCCATATTACCCGGCCTTGAGAGACACTATAGGTTTGCTGGACAGTAGACGAGATGTGGCATTTTTATGAATAAAAAAAAAAAAAAAGAAGGCCGCTCTCCGCGAAAAAGGAGAAAATGTGGCTGATGATCTCCTCGCTTTTTGGCGTATTTTTCTCTGACCGTGCAGCCGGATTTATCGGTGGGGATGGTTAAGGGAGGGTGGGGGGTTGGGGGGTGCTGAGCTCACTCCGGCTCGGCGATCCGGCCGTGACCCCATTCTGCCAGGAAAGCCAATTACTTAGCGTTTCAAACCCCTTCTGAGTGCCCGGGGAGAGAGAAAGGGAGAGAGAGAGAGAGAGAGGGAGGGAGAAAAAGAGTGAAGGCCCATCATTTATCCATGAGACGCTCCGACTCCCCCGCCCCTGACGCGCAGATTGACACATACCGAGGGGGACGGCGGCGTTGACGTCTAAACATCTGTAAATTCAGAATCAGTCGCGGGGGACTTCGCCGTTTACGATGATTTCCCACCAGGGTTGAGGGGGCGGAGGGGCTCCGAGCCCGAGAGAACGACTTTAAAACGAGAGTTACTTCAGCTGACGCGCTACTCACTCACAGAAACACACACGTATAGACGCACTCGCTCAAACGCGCACAGAAGCGCACACCTACTCACACCCTTCTCTCAGACACACTAACCCACTCACACACAAAGCCGCTCCGACGCTCATCCATTCACTCCGAGTGACTTCAGCCTGCGAGGACAAACCGAGGGACTGCGCGAAGGCTGTGACATCAGCCGTGACATCGCCTCATCCGAAGATCTGCTGATAAAGCAAACATCGCTCATAATTCAGCAGGGCGCCCTCTCATCCCCGTCGATCATATCTTGACACGCTAACGCTAAGATACCCATAAATCGGGAGGACGAACCTGTGCGGGCGCTCGGGTTATTATAGGGGTGGGACTCGATTTAAGAATAAATAGTCGATTTATTAAAGGCTAGCGGCAAGGCGGCGCAGCAGTTAGCATGCCGGCCTCACGACCAATGAAATCTCCGGTTTGACTCCTAGAGTCAAAATCAGGTTCCTTAGAGACCCTAAAATGCCCCGATGTGTGAATGAAAGAGTCCATTTTTGCATCCCTATGACACGTTAATGAGTGAGTGAATGGTTTTACGTCGACCGTATTTTGCGGACCAAAAGGCGCATCGCGTTATAAGGGGTAATAGCGATGAACGGGATGATTTGCACGCATAAGGCGCAACGCATTATAAGGTGCATGGTAAAACATACAGGACTGTCTCTAAAAATTAGAATATTGTGATAAAGTTCTTTGAAGTAAAGTTCTTTCTTTGTTCTCTGTAATGCAATTACAAAAACAAAAATGTCATACATTCTGGATACATTACAAATCAACTGAAATATTGCAAGCCTTTTATTATTTTAACATTGCTGATTATGGTTTACATCTGAAGAAAACTCAAAAATCCTATCTCAAAATATTAGAATATCATCAAAAAGTAATTTTTGTTTCTTTAATTGCGTTACAGAAGATAAAGAACTTTATCACAATATTCTAATTTTCTGAGGCAGTCCTGTATGTATATTACATATATTTTTGGCCTGGATGTCGCCTGGATGTTGAAAAGAAAAAAAAAACACCTTTTTAAAAAATATTTGTTTTTCTTTTCTCATTCATTTATTCACCCATTCACTCATTCATTTTTTTTTATTCAAATACATTATGTTTCCGTCAATTCATTTGATCAGATTTTTGCTGGTATTTTTTCTTTATTTTGTCTATTTTCTCCCTTTTTTTTTGTTCATTTTGCTGTCTATTTTTTGTGGATATCTTTTTCTATCATTTAATTGTCTCATTTATTTACATTTATACTCATATTTATTGATATTGTCATTGATGCACTGCTGTAACACAATAATTTTCCCTATGGGGATCAATTAAGTATTATCTTATCTTATCTTATCTCAAAATATTAGAATATCATGAAAAAGTAATTTCTGTTTTTTTAATTGCATTACAGAAGATAGAGAACTTATCACAACATTCAGATTTTCTAAGACAGTCCTGTAAAGCGAAACAAAATAGTTCGTTTAGTCGGACGTCGTTCAAGTCATTCACTCGTCCAATGACCGACTGTTCAATTTCGTCCTCTAACTGTGGCCATCTCTCTTCCTTCCCTCGGAAACTCAGTTTTTCTTTACTTGTCGCACATCATCTGCTTGTTTCCTCCACTTCGATACCATTGATTCAGCGGCAGAGGTAAGCGTGCTACGTCCTGTTCTCTGATCGGTTTATCGTCGCCAGCGATAGCGGACACCTGAGGTTTGGACAACGTTGTATTCCAGCACTATATCATTAGTTATCTAACGTTGTCTGACATTGCAACCCATATTCAACCAAGGACCCACTTTAATCCAACGTCCCCCCGTCAGGTGGGAACGGTCCGACAATCAATCAAGAAGAGCGGCTTTGTCACTTTCCAAAGTCGCACTAAAACATTTTGACAGATTTTTGAGGTCAGTAAGCACAACAAGAATTGATACATAAGACGCACGGCTGATTTTTGAAAAAAATTACGGATTTTAAGTGTGCCTTATAGTGCGGAAAATACAGAATATTTGGCCCTGTGATCAGTTGACGACCAATTCCAGAGTGAACCCCGCCTTTCGACCGCCTTTCAGCCTTGCAGCCGTAATTGCAGGATAAGCAGTATAGATAATGACTGGATGATTAGAGACTTTTTTTAAATCATTAATAGAAATTGATCACATTCTAATTGCATTTCAATATTTGACACGAAAAGAATGAGATGGATGACTCTGTATGCCATCCTCCTCCAGCTGCAGGATTGGGTTTGACAGTTTCTTTATGGTCAGCAGTTCCTAATTCTCATCTTCGTGAGCTCGTATTAGCAATGCTATTATCATATGCAGCAAAGTTAACCATCACGACAGGCATGCTAGTACAAAACCAAATTTTACTGACCTGCACACTAGTATAAAGCTAATATCAACGACCCCTGCACTAGAACAAAGCTAATATTACCAAGCTGCATGCTAGCACAAAGGTAATATTAACAACCTGCACGCTAGAAGAAAGCTAATGTTACTGACCTGCATGCAAGTGCAAAAATCTAATATTATAAACCCGCATGCTAGTACAAAGCTAATATCATCAACCTACACACTAATACAAATGTAATATTAACGACCTTCGCGCTAGAACGAAGCTAATAATACTGATCTGCGTGTTCATATAAAGCTCATATTATCAACCAGCAAGCTCTTACAAAGCTAATACAATCAATTTGCGTGCTAGTATAAAGCTAATATTATCAATCTGCATACTAGTACAAAGTTAATATTATTCACCTAAACGCTAGTACATAGCTAATATAAGCAACCTGCATGCTAGTACAAAGCTAATGTTACTGACCTACACGCTAGCACAGAGCTAATATTACCAACCTGCATGCTAGTACAAAGCTAATATTACCGACCTGCATGCTAGTACAAAGGTAACATTACTGATCTACACACTAGTACAAAGCTTATATTACCAACCTGCATGCTAGCACAAAGTTAACATTACTCACCTACACGTTTGTACAAAGCTTATATTACCAACCTGTATGCTAGTACAAAGTTAACATTACTCACCTACACGCTAGTGCAAAGCTTATATGTCCAATCTGCATGCTAGTAGAAAGCTAATATTACCAATCTGCGTGCTAATACAAAGCAAACATTGCCAACTTACGCACTAGTGCAAAGCTAAAATTGCCAACCGCTGTGCTATCAGTATCATGTTCGTTTCTCCTTCCATCTACAAGTTTTTTTAGATTTAAATTTCCCCATAACCAGCTTGGTCTCATCTTGCCATCACACGGTGCGCCGGTGTATTATGTCCCCCTGGAACTTGTGCACTGCGGTGCAGATTAAAATGTGATTTAAATGCATTTAAAAAAAAATCTGTAATTAATGAATCTACATGAACACGTGAAAGTCCCAGCCCTACTTTATTATCATTGAAAAGTACAATACAATGGATTTAAGGATTTAATGATTACGGCTAAAGTTTGACTAATTCTTCGGATGGCAAATGAAAAAGGTGAGAAGAAGGCGTGACTTTCTACTAAAATTGAAAAAGGAAAAATGAGTTTCCTCATTGAGACGCGGTCGAGAACGAGGAATTACGAAGAGACTTCATTCTCAGGATAATTGCAATAATTGACTCTGTGCTGTTCGAGGGCCGTGACGACACCCAGTCGACGAGATCCGTCCAATTCTCAATTCCCTTTGGTTGGTGGTGATGGAGGCCCTTAAGGGCCAAAGGTAGCCAAAGATTCCCTTCAAGGTGCTAGTTAATGGAAATAAATGCTATTTTCTTTAAAAAGTCCATATATTTTGTTTATTCTATGCAATGTCGCTCGAGAAAAAAAAAAAAAATCAAGCAACACGGGGAGAAAACATCACACCTCCAAGCCTCCTTGGACAGGCTTGTTGAGTTTTTGCACACACACAAAAAAAAATAAAAAATAAAAAATTAAAAAAAAAAAAAGGATGGCAGGCACTCACACCTGCCGGGATCTACTGCAGGATCGGAGCGCGCGTTCCCACGGTGACAGCTCTCAGCCGCGGCGCATTTCCATGCAAATGACCGGCCAATTACAAGACCAGTTATTGCTTCTCGCGGATCCGTCAGGCTCTGCAGGGTGTGTGTGTGTGTGTGTGTGTGTGTGTGTGTGTGTGTGTGTGTGTGTGTTGGGGGTGGGGAGGGGATCAATTGGATGTGTTCGTCTGAGCAACACACACACGTTTGCACAGCGCTGAAAGGGAGATGATGATCAAACGCCATCAAATGCCTATTCCATTCTCTCAGCGGACCCCCCCCCCCCCTTCTCCGCCCCCCTTCAGGTGCAGAAGCAATGAGGGTTAATGGGTTTCGCTGCTGCGCTTTGAGATGGCCCTGCAAGAACATGCAAGCGGAATCCATTAACCGCTCGGCTGTGGCCGGTTTGAAAAATGATTAAAGGGAGGGGGAGCGAAAGCCAAAACCAGGAGGCCGTTTCTGCTCCGGAGCGAAGGTCGGGAACGGGGGGACGGACCTGGAAAACCCGGAGGGGGGAGGACGCGCGACTTCGCTGGCGAAATCAGACGAGTCGGTCAAAGGCGACGGATCGACTGGTTGTCGGAGCGACGAGGGAGGGGCGAAGAAGGTGAGGGAGCGACGTCCGACGAAGGGGAGGCAATTCGCCTCAGGCGTCGACGATTATGAGGTATGAACGGCGTGGGTGAAACAGGAAGTATGGATGGAGGCGGTGTAATTGGTCCCGCGGTAACTTGAGCGCGGGGCCAGACGGCCGATCAAAGAATGCACTTTACGTTAAAAAAAAAAAAAAAAAAATCAAATCCATTTTTTCATGTAATTATCTTGATTATCTAGCCGTGCACAGCTGCCTCACAGCAAGAAGCCCCTTGCACGAGTCTAACAGGGAGAAATCTCCTTGTTTTCCCCCTTGACTGCGTGCAGGTTCCCCCCCTACGTATAAACGCATGCTAGAGGTTCATAGGAGACCCAAAACTGCACAGAACTTTGAATGAGAGGATGATTATGAAAATATAATTTATATTTCATTAATCCCTCGTGGATGAACCACAAGCAGTTGGCTGCCGTCTATCAGCTCCAGGGGGGTTCGGTGTCTTGCTCACTTCGACACACCGGGAGGAGCCGGGAATCAGACCAGGAATGTCCGGTTCCAAAGAACCGGACTCTACAACCCGTGATTAAGAATGTATATATACTGCTCAAAAAAATAATGGGAACACTTGAACAACACAATGTAACTCCAAGTCAATCACACTTCTGTGAAATCATAGCGTCCACTCAGGAAGCAACACAGATTCATTTTGACTTGTTTTAAGGACATTACATCAAAGTTGGAACAGCCTGGACTTTAATTTTGAGTGTGATTCCTAATCCAGACCTCCATGTGTTGATACAATTGATTCCCATTGATCATTTTTGTGTGATTTTGTTGTCAGCACATTCAACTGTGTAAAGAGCAAAGTATTTCATAAGAATATTTCATTCATTTAGATCTAGGATGTGTTTTTTTAAGTGTTCCCTTTATTTTTTTGAGCAGTGTATGTGTATGTCCCTATCTATTGCGTGAAAGCTGGCATGTCTCCATACGACGTGTGAATGGTTGTTTGCCGACCCAGGAAGATCCCTGCCTCTCGCCCAATCACAGCTGGGATTGGATCAATCCCCCCCCACACGACCCTGAGTGCTGGATAAGCAGTGTAGATAATGAATGAATCAATAAAGACCATCCCTTTTCTGCATTTTCTTAACAAATGGCTGATTACATTCGACATCTATGAATCTCTTGGTGTGAACTGGATTTTGGTGTGCTTCATTTATGACCTTCACATTGCTCCACGCCGCCTAGCCGTTCAAAGACGCCGCTCCTGAACGCAGCTCGGTCGAAACCGACAGATTCGGATCTACGAGGCTTTGGATTACTTGGAATATCACCTTCAAACATCCAGGCCTTGCTAGGGTTTTTTCACTAAATGTAGTTCTCTTCTTCCCTTTGACTGCCCGTCGCTAAGCGCTCGCCGCTTTCATCAGGGTTCCCGGGTCAAAAGGTCACAAACGAGCAGGTTTGATATGGATTAAGGTCGCGACGACGCCACGGCATCAGCATCAGATGGCGATGGATCTGGATCCAAGCGGGCGGAACAGCGATCCTTGAGGATTTAAAGTTCATTCATTCATTCATTCATTCATTTTCATTTATCCTGGGGCCAATCCTGGCTGTCATTGGGCGAGAGGGGGGGCGTCAACCTGGACCAGCCGGCCAATCACAGAACTTTCTCGCCCAATGACGGATAAATAGATGAATGAATGACGTCTCAAACTGCACAAGTATTCAAGGACTCGTGTGCTTCGTGTACTATATACATCCAGAATTTCAGTTTTAAGGTTACTAACGTGCCCGGTTACCGGCTCTAGCGTTCATGGTCACAGAATAAAAAATGACATTCAGGACATTTTTTGTGAATTTCACTGGAGTGGCGGCACCGTTCAGGTTCTCAGTCGTCCAGGTCATGGTGAATTCTTGTCTACTTGAAGAAGTTTCATCCGGGAGGCTTCCTCAGCTCTAATGACTTGTGGGGAGTTCCCGAATATAACCACCGGGGTTTTGAGCGGCTCTAGGTTACGGTGGCTTGTTTTATAAAAGCTAGATCTGCAGAAACTAGCTCTAAGGGGGTTGTTAGGCTAATGTGGTGTCACTCATTGGAACAAAAGAGCAACTTTGTGGGATTACCTGGATTGGAATGCGAGTAGGTGAAGCTGAACAAAAGGGTGAAACCTGTTGGATGGCATGAACTGAGGCTCATGTGGACGTGATCGGGACCGGGTTCTGGTGGTGGGTCTTTCCTTGTTTGGAAGGTGCAGATATGCAGGTTACAATGACCAAAAGACAGCAGGCAGAACTAGAGGTTGCAGAGATGAGGATGTTGAGGTTCTCTTTGGGAGTGACCAGGATGGATAGGATCAGGAATGAGTCCATCAGAGGAACAGCACATGTTAGATGTTTTGGAGAGAAGGTCAGAGAAGCCAGACTGAGATGGTTGGGTCACGGACAGAGGAGGGATAGTGAATATATCGCTAGACGGATGCTGGAATTGGAGCTGCCAGGCAAGAGAAGACCTAAGAGAAGATTTATGGACGTAGTGAGAGAGGATATGAAGCTAGTTTGTGTGAGAGAGGAAGATACAGAGAATAGGGCTAGATGGTAAAAGTTGACTCACTGTGGCGACCCCTGACGGGAAAAGCCGAAAGAAGAAGAGGAGAAGAGGAAGATGGTTCTGGTTCGTGGGTGAAAATCCGTCTTTGTATCAATCTCAGATCTGTGTTATGCATTTGTGAAAGATCGTGTCTGAGGCCCCTCTTCTGTTCAGAGATGTTTTTTTTCTGTTTTGACCAAAACGGCTTCTGTTTTAGATCGTTTGTTTCCCAACACTTGGACTTATGACAATATCGAACACGTCAAATATCACCGCAAGTCTTTCAGTCTTTACGGTGACGGAACAGAATCACCAATCAATAGGTGAGATCTGACAATCTGGTAGACAAACAATCACCCAAGATGGTATTTGTTGGGAACGGGAGCGTCCCGATCACTATGTAGACGGGGGAGGGGATAGCGGGGCTGTAGGCAGAACAGCTCGGCTTGGACGATGTCAACTCTCCGACGTATCACGACCCGAGTGCAGAAGGAAAAGCGACGGAATGAAACAGCAGAAGCTTTGCAGAAAGACGGAGAAACATTGCATGGAGAGAAAAAAAAAATGCTGAGCAGGTGTGCGGTGACAGTTTCTTTTCCAAATCTTTTCCAATTCCCCCCTGATTTATGCTAGCATTAGATTTCCAGAGCGCGAATTTGGCAGAATTGCACGTCGGCGCCGGTAATCCGCAAAAAATTTAGCGAAAAGCGAGCGTTTCTACGATCGGGGGGGTCAACTTTGCCTTTCGAATGACTGAAAAATAGACGTGTTGAACTCTGGGACGTTTTTACCGGATTACAACTCGGCGCTTTCGCTCGGCGAGCGAACAAACACATTCAGTCTTGAATAAAGAAGGAGGGAAGAGAGGAAAGAGGAGCAGAGGAGCAAGAGGCGGCGAGCTCCGGCAGCGCATGTGTTCCTCTACTCCTGCCATGTTTGTTTACTTTCTTCCTAGTGTGAACATCTATGCATGGCTGCAGCCATCACATCTACCCATGTCACCGCTTTGCACAGTCACACACACACACACACACATGCTACCATGTATACCATGTATTCCTAAATGTTCCCGACCTATTTCTTTCTCCTGATTTTCTGGTGCATTCGATCAGTGCGTCCAACAAAAATGTTATAATATTGTATTTTTAATTATTTAAATTTTTTTTTTTTTTCCCTCAACTTGCATGACTCAATGACCGGAAGCGAGATCCACTCTGCTGAGAACACACACACACATAAACACACATGCACGCACGCACGCACGCCCACGTCCACACGCGTGCTGAGATAGCGGGTGAAGAATTACCGGCCGCCCCGCCGAGTCGCCGTAAACAGCCGACATCTCGGCATATCCAGAGAAAATATTCCCTCCGGCAGGTCTTTTGACTGTGATGGATTAGACTGCCGCTGCTCCAAATTTAGAGGTTTAGAATCCAGTGCATCCCCTTGTTTTTTTTTTAAAAAAAAAACAAACAAAAAAAACATTAATTTTTATTTTATTTTTTGATGTGCTCCATCTTCTTGCCAGCTCCGAGCATGTTTATGTAATTAGCAGGCGCGCTTCGTATGCACGGGGCCAAACGGCGAAGACGACAATCGAGGCGCCAAACCCAAAACCCGGCCATATTGAAAACACTTCTTGCCGATGAGCAGCGGCGGTGCAAAAAAAAAAAAAAAAAAAAAAAAAAAAAAAACGCCTCCCTCCCTCCTGCTCCCTCGCTCGGTATCTCTGTTGCGTAACCGCTGACGCACTCGTGATCCGTGAAAAAAAAAAAAAAAAAAACCCGCATCAGATTTGCTTGGTTGATCCGGGAGGTCAACAGCGGCGGTGAAGGCGAGCAGAGGGAAGGCGGGCGGTGGAGAACGTGAGGCCGGCAAGAGAAAGAAAGAAAGAGAGAGATTGGTGATATTCGCCGCTGTGGAAACCTTGGCTGACATGTTTCTTAACCCCGGGGCAGAACACGAGGAAGGCAGAACCACCGCCGAGGGGGGGAAATTAAAAGAAAAAAAAAAAACGGACATTCTGGAGAATCTAGAAATCGCGTGCACGCTCCCTTTCCGCCCGGTCGTGATTGAGCGGTCGCCGGCAAGATCGGTTCAACCGGTGACCTCAATTTGAGCAACGGGTCGAATCCACCTCCAACCCCCCACACCAGTCTTCCAGCCCAGGTAATGAACAGATAACGCCCCAAACTCAATTTCAGGATTAGCATCACGACGCTAATTGCGGTTTATCGGCCGAGGGGAACGGCTGACGGCGGGGCCGGGTTCCGTCACCTGCAGGCCGTTTGAGGAAAGGGGAGACCGCTTTGTCTCAGCGACGGCAGGATATCCGATCTTAGGTGCCACAATGTCGAGATAATCTGAATGAAAGGGTGAATGGTTGTAAATCTATGTGGATGAATGAGTGTGAATGGATGTATATCTCAACATAACATGTAAATGGTTGTTTCTCTAAATGTGGCCCCGAGGGAATCCCGCCTCCAGCACCCTGGTGCAGGATAAAGGTTTTAGATAATGAATGAATGAATAAAGAGGAACATTTTCAGAATATCCACGAATTCTTGATGGAATTTAAAGACCGGCATTTTTTTTTTTTTGTCCCCCAGACAATCAGGATGTGACATTGAGGTTCTCCTTTTGAAAAATGAAATGTTATCATCGTTCGCAAATCCACCGCGTCATAAAGCAGGTATTGCTCAGAGTATGCCGACTAACAAAAAAAAAAATAGAAAAAAAATGTATTCTTCTCCCTTTTCCTGCGTGAAAGAAATTCCTCTTGCATATTCCAGAGATCTCAGGTTGCTGCTGCGCGTGGGCGAGACGTCCTTTTTGAAAACAGATATTTAACTCACAACCAACTATGTGAAACTAGTCATCTACTTCTGCTGCAGAAGCATCATTTTTATGAAGCGCAAATGGATCAATATTTTTGTTAATGCCGGTGGAAATCATCCCTCTGAACTTGTATTCGCCTACAAGTGGAAAGACATGATTATATCTCGTATCCATTTTTACATCCATCTAGTGGCTTTCGCACAACAGAAACCTCTCGCAGTTCCCAGAAACTTTTCAGGAAGGAGGCAGCTGAGCTTGTTCAGCTCAGGCCAGGCAGTACCGCGCCCTCCCAGGATATATCGGGTGGAATTGCTTCTTTAAGTGAAGACCAAGAGCTGCATTTGCACTGTAGGAATATTTTGCAGTTCCCAGAGCCTTTTCAGCTATGAGTTGGTCTTTTGGTCCATTCAAGCACCAGAGGGACCAGTGTCCAGTTCCAAGAACCGTTGTAGCCCCCACACCAAGGCAGGGTCTTTATCACAGTTCCATATGAACTCATGTGACCGAGGTGTTTGGTAATTGGTGGAACTCATCAGCTACGCCCCTTACCGGCTACTTCTCACAGATAGCCATTTTTAAGAACTATTGCGTCACTGTACATGTTTTCTTGCAGCAGCATGGGCAGAACCAGTGAGAAAGAAGAGCAACGAAGAGGTCCAAGATCATCTGGCAAGCTATTCACCGATGGAGTGTTCAGAGCTTGCAGAGGAATGTCAACATTTTGGCCAAAATAAGTATGGAGCTAGATGACTGTGGATTTTTGACAAGGCAAAGCAGTGTATGGAGAAAATGAAAACATGTTAACCCACCTTTCTTTTCTGCTTTTCCCTTCAGTGTTCACCACAGGAAATAAACCCTCCATCGAACCCTATTCTCTGTATCCTCTCCTCTAGACCTCCAATTGTCTACCAATATATTCACTGTCCCTCCTCTGTACATGACCCAACCATCTCAGTCTGGTTTCTCTGACCTTCTCTCCAAAACATCTGACATGCACCGTCCCTCTGATAGACTCATTCCTGATCCTATCCATCCTGGTCACTCCCAAAGAGAACTTCAGCATCTTCCTCTCTGCAACCTCCAGCTCTGCTTCCTGTCTTTTCTTCAATGCCACTGCGTCAAAACCATGCAGCATCGGTGCATGTGGCTTCTGTGGCTGATACTCTTCTATCACACATCACCCCTGACACTTTTTTCCACCCGCCCCAACCTGCTTCAGTCAATTTCTTCACCTCTTTTACACATTCTCAATTGCTCTGAACTGTTGACCTTAAGCTATCTCCACTCCCCATATCCTCACTGCTCCACGAGGGTCCCTCTCATTCACACATATTCAGGCTTCCTGCAACAACCTTCATTCCTCTCCTTTCCAGCACGTACTTCCACCTTTCTAGATTTTCCTCCGCATGTTGCCTGCTCTCACTACAGATCACAATGTCATCTGCAAACATCATGGTCCATGGAGATTCCTATCTCACCTCATCTGTCGGCCTGTCCATCACCGGTGCAAACAAGAAGGGGTTGCAAGCAAAAGCTGATCCCTGGTGTAGCCCCACAGCCACCTTGAACTTCTCTGTTACCCCTACAGCACACCTCATCACTGTCTCACAGCTAGCATACATGTCCTGCACCAGTCTAACATACTTCTCTGCCACTCCAGATTTCCTCTGACAATACCAGAGTTCCTCTCTTGGCACCCTGTCGTATGCTTTTTCTAGGTCTACAAAGGTACAATGCAGCTCCCTCTGACATTCTCTACCTGTTTACCAGCATTCTTAAAGCAAATATACTAAAAATACTACATCTGTAGTACTCTCTCTAGGCATGAAACCATACTGCTGCTTGCAAATGCTGATTTCCGCTCCCAGTCAGGCTTCCACTACTCTTTCCCATAACTTGATTGTATGTCTCATCAACTTTCCTCCTCTAATTACCACAATTCTCCACATCCCCCTTATTGTTAGAAATGGGCACCATCACATTTTTCTCAAGTCCTCAGGCATCTTCTCACTCTCTAAGATCCTGTTGAACAGCCTTATCCACAGGTATATCATCCGGGTCAACTGCCTTTCTACTCTTCATCCTTGTCAACCCCTTCCACATTTCACTTTTACTAATCTCTGCTACTTTGCGTTCTACAATAGTCACCTCTTCTACCCTTCCCTCTTGTTTATTTTCCTCATTCATCAGCTCCTCTGAGTACGCTTTCCATCCTCCCATCACTCTTCGAGCATTTGCCAATACATTTCCATCTCTTTCCTTAATCAACCGAGCCTGCTGTACATCCTTTCCATCTTTATCCCCCTTGTTTCGCCAACCTGTATAGATCATTCTCTCCTTTCTTATTGTCCAACCGAGCATACAAGTCATCCTACAACCCGGGGTTTGGCCTTTTGCCCCCTTTAACCCTGTGCTGCATCTCCCACTTCTTCTTTGCCAACAGCTTTCTCTGTATATACTCCTGCACTTCCTCATTCAACCACCAAGTCTACTTTCCTTCCAGATGTCACACCAAGTACTCTCCTACCTGTCCCCTTGATCACATTAGCTGTAGTTGTCCAGTCATCTGGAAGCTCTCCCTGACCACCCAGAGCCTTTTTCAACTCATCCCTGAAAACCAAACAACACCCCTCCCTTTTCAGCTTCCACCACTTTGTCCTCTGTTCTGCCTTTGTCCTCTTGATGTTCCTGGTCACCAGAGTCATCCTACAAACCACCATCCTATGCTGTCTGGTTACACTCTCAACTACCACTGCGTTTTAGTCACTGATCTCCTTCAGACTACATTGTCTATACATGATGTAGTCTACCTGCATGCTCCTACCTTCTCTTTAGCCATTTCCATTCCTTTTGAACCCTGCAGGTTATCAGCACCAATGGCAGTCGTTAACCCAGGCCTTGACCGATCCGGTACGAGAATTTTTACGCCGCATGCCCTTCCTGGCGCAACCTTCTACATTTATTCGAGCTTGGTTTCAGCTAAGAGAGACACTAGCTTGTGCTCCCTGCGGCTGCATTGTCAACCCATCTGATGGTCTACGGCTATTATTTCCGCCTTGCAGAATATGAGCTCTGTGGCAACTGGGCTCTCCGAGTTGTACGGGTCGTCTTTGTCTTCTTCGCAGCGGTTTGTTTTTGAGTGTGGTGCTTAAGGTGCGCGTCACAAAAGTCCATACCTTGGTCCCTCGCTGCTTGTAAGACTGCAAAACTAAAAGGTTTTCCTGGAGAAAGGGAGTTCATGGAACAAAATTTAAGCTGGACAGTTCTGAGAATTTTTTTTTTTTTTTGCCCAAAAAAGCAGCTATTCATGAACTCCTTGAGAATCGGTTCGATGCCGATGACGTAAATATTCTTTCCTTGAGGCGACAGGAGGATATTCCACATGACAAAATCGAAATCACTCAGACTAGATGGAGGCGGAGGACATGAAGGCGCCGTGAGAGTTATAAAAATTCAACGCCGGGGACGACAGAGGTAAACCGAATTTACAAAGGAGGAAAAAGTAAAAGGTGGAGAAAATGCACGGGGAGAAAGAGCGAGGATGAGAGCCATGGAGGGAGAGAGGGCGCGAGGAGCAGAAAGAGAGAAAGACGGCGTCTGTTTGAACTTTACTTCAGCACTTTGAAGGGATAATTAGGAAGAGTGACTCCAGAAATGGAGAATAAGTTCTCAGTCGTAAGCCCTCGTGCGGAGGGATTAGACTGAACTCCTCACTCCTCCCTGGAAACGGACCGCTCACCTCGCCTCCCCCCGCCAAGTGTCGGGGGGGGGAATCCAACCCTGGTGCGACAACATAACATCGTCCGCCGGCGTGCTAAAACCCACGTAATGACATATTCTGGTTTTCAGCCGGAGAGACCGCGAGGACGACTCAGCCCATCCTCCGTCTGCAGAGCATCCGACTCCTTCTACGCTTTCCATTCCGTTTACGAAAGAGAGGTCGGCGCCGAACGCCCGGGAGCGCGCGAAACTTGATAGTTAGCCTCCTCCGACCATCTGGCCACCGCGTGGGGCTGCAGCTGGTCTCCCGCTGGCAAGAGGGTTCTCCACAGGCAGGAGGTGAACGGGTGGTTTGATCGTCCCACATGTGCGGGAACTGTAACGCCGCCCGCGATGCAAAAACGGCCGCTAACCCTTCACCGACGCATGATGGGCGTCTCACGTCTTCTACCGGGCTCTCTCATTGGGTAGGATCCCAGGGGGCGTGGCTTGATCTACGTTAGTATCTCCCCAGGCGTCCACCATTGTTGTTTCTTTTATGAAACAGGTAAAAACTTTTCTCTTTCAGGACTATTTACTGCGCTGATGCTTGAGCTGCCCCACATCAGGTTAGGCACCAAGTTAGGCTATACAGTGTGTGTGTGTGTGTGTGTACGTTTGTGTACGTCTTTATCAAAAAAAAAAAAAAAAAACCTCACGAACCCAAGCTTACGGTTCTGTATATTTCCTGTGCATCTTGTATTTGCAAGTGTTATTTGCAGTCCTTATGTCCTCTATTGTAAGTCGCTTTGGATAAAAGCGTCTGCCAAATGTAATGTAATGTAATGAATAATAAAACTACTGCATCAAGTCAGCTATTTGCATGTAACTGCTGGCGCTACTATTATTATTACGTATTTTCACGACTATAAGGCGCACATAAAAGTCTTGGATTTTCTTCAAAATGTGCGGCGCGTCCTATAGTGCAGTGCGCCCTGTGTGTGTCGTTGCTGTAAGGCGGACATAGAAGAGAGCACCATGAGAACATTAAAGGGGGAAGTGTGGGCGTTGATTGTATATAAAAGAACAGGTATGTGCGTTATGCAGAACATCGTTGTTTTAACAACCATGAAAACATCGCCAACAAACACATCCAGCCCAGCCACATCACCAACATGGACGGGGTGCCGCTCACTTTCAACATCCCGGTGAGTCACTGTGGAGAAGAAGGGGACCAGCACAATAGCGAGACGCACAACGGGGTACAAAAAGGCTTCTCGGAGACCACAGTTTCACTAAGAGTGGAAGGCAGCGCCGCGCGAGTTACGCCACAATTTGCCAATGGATTGTAGCTGCTCGGGCTAACGTGTCCGCTGGCACCGTCGTTCCAGCTTTCGCTACAGCCGGCATCATTTCCGAAGTGACTCTGACAGTGAAGAAAGTGAACCTGGCATGTTTGATGGAGATTTAGCGCAGCTGTTCAAATTAGACACAGAGGATGAGGACTTCGATGAGTTTGATTGATGATGATTAGCGGTAAAAAAAAAATGTGAATACCAAACTCAGTTTTGCTCCCGCTCTATTTTTAAATACGCAAACTTGTATGCTTCTGTGTGTGCAGTGGAGAACACCATGAGAACGTTAAAGGGGGACGTGTAGGCGTGGAAACCGGCACCCTATAATCAGGTGCGCCTTATGTGCGTGTTAAATACAATAATGGCACACATAACTGAGACTGCGCCTTTTCATGCGATGCGCCTTATGGTCGTGAAAATACGGTAATAGATTATCTTCCTCCAAACCTTGATACGACCTCTGTCTCTATCACACTCTCTCTCTCTCTCCAAGTCGAGGCTACAGGCCATAATACCGACCGTCTGCACCGGTAAAAGGCAGTGTTTCCTCACTGCTGCCGCCAAGTATTCGTTCATGAGTGAATGTCGGGCTCCTCTAGCTCATCCTTAAGTGTGTGTTCCCTTTCTGCCCAACGTGGAAAGTGTCTTCAGACAACTGCAGTTGGGATTCAGCAACGTATGAATAGAAGCTGGCATGAGTTGTTTTAAACAAGTCAGCAAAAGAGAGAAACCAGGGCATCAACGTTGGACTGTGGTTTCCACATAACGGCAAGTGACGCACTTTGAACCCCCCCCCCCACACACACACACACACACACACACACCCACACACATATGTATACATTTATGCAATGGTTTACAACCTTACACCTATCAAGGAATGACTGCAGGGTTTATGTGGAGAAATAAAAGTCTGTCATTCACCATTCCCTGCTGTGGGTGATTCACTGTCCCCAGTCCCTGTCATGCCAGATTTAGATTTAGATGGTTGGGGGGAAACTATAACGGCCGGATTAACCACACACACACGCACACACACACACACACATACACACACATGCAATTGCGTGCAGTTATACTACAACAACATAGCTTGCATGTGGAGAGCACAGTGCGGGATCTGGCCTGATAATTTTAATTGTAATGAATGAAACCATTATGAAAAGGTGCGTGTGTGTGTGTGTGTGTGTGTGTGTGTGTGTGTGTGTGTGGGGGGGGGGGGGGGGGGCAGAAACACCAAAGAGTTAGGATTGTGTCTTTGGCAGTGATAATAAAAGCTGAAAAATTAGCGGCGACAAAAACCCGGCTAATCTTTACTTATCTTGATTAACTTTTGGCGTCGGAACCAAATGAGCCGGGAAAATACCAAACAAAAAAAAATAAAAAATTAAAAAAAAAATGTGAACCCCCAGCTCGGCCCAGTGAGGGCTTTGACAAGCATCCATGGCAACACACACACACACACACACGACACAATGAGGTCGACCAGAATATTGACAAATCAGCATTCCCGCAGGCGAGCCACCGCAACCCATTGGGGACGCCCTCAAGTTTCCATGTGAAGGCGGTGCACGGCACACCGAGGCACGGCTGGAAAGCTGCAATCGCCGCCTCAAACCTCATGTTTGTCAAAAATCAATCTGAATGCAGACACAATGCACGTGTCCTCTTTGTGGCGCCGTCTCCCAGCAACGATATTCACCGCTCGCAAGGACGACCATCCATTGAGACACCTTTGAATCCATCTCAGCGCACAGACATTTGAACAATTGCTTGCCCAGCACGCGTTCACACACACACACACACACACACACATGCGCACACATGCTCTCGCAGGCATATAAAGAGAGTTGCTGTACCTTTGCTTCTACCTAGTTTTTTGGGAGGCGGAGGGATCCGTAGAGTTACAATAAGGTAGGAGGTCGTCGCCGAGCAACACCACAGAGAAAAGACAACAAGAAGTGAGGACAGCCGGGCGTTAGTCGGGAGGTACGTTCTTTACGCGGAAATACTTCCCATGCAAAGAGTTTTCACGACCATGCACGTGCCATGGAGGGGGGGGGGGTGCTGGCGTGCATGCCGGGCCTCGTCTTATCAGTATCTTCGCATTTATCTCATCTCGGATCACGCGGAGGAGAACGGAAGGAAAAAGCCGTGGAGCGAGGGGCGCTGCGGCCAAACAGACGAATTATTTATGCACAAAATGTCGCTCTCGTAAAAATTCCGCTGCAATCAACCCCCCCTCTAATTGGCTGCGGCGCGATGCTCGGTGATCCGTGACGCTTTCAGGGACTGGGAGCGGAGAGCAATATTGAACAGCTCAGTAAGTTTTTTTTTTTGAAGAAGAAATTAATAAAAGATGCTGATGCTCTTTGACATTCGCCTTTTTTTTAAGCTTACGGCCTCTTAAACCTTGAGAGCCTAAAGGTAAATAGATGATGAGTCTGGGAAATACTGACTAGAGTAACAACATCGCAGCAAAGCCAGATGTAGTCGTCACGGTAACGCTGTCTCGTCACCCAGGAATAAACATACATGTGACATCACTTCCTGTGTTGTCACCCAGGCAGCTGCAGCTTATGATAACTTCCATCTTATTAGTTTATTAACACCTCGATGTGTCATTTTGCTTTTTAAATATTATTTTTGTTTTTTCCCTTTATTTTGCCTCAACTCATTATCACGTATCCGCACTTTTTTTTTTTTTTTGTCTGAGTCTCCCTTTCATTTAGAGATGGTTCGGGGAACATTTGCATTTTAATCGAATGTTGATTTTATTAAAAAAGGGCTTTCTAAAGATTGATTGACGGTGTTTTAATCCCAATTAGGACTTTATTTTTGAGATTAACGACTTCAATAAAACCTCGGCGAGGGTCTACGGGAAACCCCCTGTCACTCAATGCGTATTGTCCGCCCGCCCCGCAGGTGCAGCCATTATTTTGAAAAACCCCACAGGGACGCCTCTATTTCACAAGAAAATGGACTTACCCGATCGTACCATTTATTTCCCTCCCCATTTTTCTGCAAAAACCTCACACACACACACACACGCGCACACACATATATAGATATATGCATATGCACGCGCGTAACCGAGGCGGCGAAAAGCACAGGGAGTGCTGTCGCCGCACGTTAGCTTGACAAAACAGAGCATAGTACAGGATTATGCAACGTGCAGGAACCTCGTCGGGGAGACAGAGGTGAGACGGGAACACGACATGCAACTGTGCACACACAAAACTCTCCCCGGCAAGCGTCCAAACCCCCCCTCCCCTCCCACCCCCAAAAAAAATCCTCTGCAGCCACAACAGCAGCATTGCAATGCAAATACATGACAATAAGAAAATAATTATAATCGTAATGATAATAATAATAACTGCATGGGCAGGTAGAGGAGGGCACACAGCGGAAAATTACACAGCAAAGCCAAGCCGAGCGTAGGATGGCGAATAAAATAAATGTAGAAAAGGAAAAAAAGAGAGTACCTTGCTCTGCCTTCAGATGTGCGAGGCCTTGGAGAGAGAAAGGAAATGGACAGAAAAAAAAAAAAAAGAGAGAGAGGACATTTTTAAGAGGTGGCACACCAATACAACGGACGTATTGTCATCATGCATGCTTTGCGCAAAAGGCAAACCATGGCGGGGGCAAACCACACTCAGGGCAAAGTTTTCCCAGGAGCACTGGAAAGCTTTTTTTTCATTTTTGTGGAAAATATATAGAAATGGTCACAAACGGAAGGAGTTATCTGGGAGGAATGTAGGGACTTTTTGCTCGGGAATAAATTACTCACAAATCACTTGAGCAAATATACATAACTCTTGGGACTTTAAATAGAAATGCTAAGCTAGGCTGGGCTAGACTCACCTGGTTTTCTCTGGACTGCTGTGGGGATTCCGGAAGAAAATGAGAAAAATAAAAATAAAAAAAAGAGAGAGAGGGAGAGAGAGACAGCAAAGAGAAGTTCTGAATTAGCAACATGCTGGTTTGGGCATGTGTATGTTTACATGCACAAAGAACCACGCCGCTAACAACGCTAGCTTTCATGTAAGGAGCACGTTAGCTTCCCCCTTGACATGCGCGATCGGAAACACGAGTGCGTCATCGCTGTGGAGAGAAACTCGAAAGTTCCATCTGTCCCGTCGACCTCGGGAGCCAGATCTGGAAAAACACATTTTGTATTATGTTATATTCCCATAATACCCCCCCGCCCCGACCCCCGCACCCACCACCCACCCAATTTCACATCACACACACAGAGAAAAAACATAAATCCCGGTGATTTATGGCGTCATGAGGATCCTGAAACGCTCCTTGTCGGACCCGTGTCTCCGGCTCCTCCGGTCCGGACCCTTCAATCCGCTGACCCAGATTTTAAACACAGCCCTCAGAGGAATGCTCACTGTTGGATTCTGGAGGCTCAGTAGGAAAGAGCATACATGTGCATTGTATATATGTGTGTGTGTGTGTGCGTGCGAAATTAAAAAAAAGAAAAAAAGGTACAAACTGGCATTGAAATAAACCAAAAATCTGCTAGAGTGCAGCGATTAGAGCATCTGTCTCACAACAAGACAGCCTCTGGTTCAGTTCTCACAGTGCGTCTCTGTGTGGGGAGTCTCTATGTTCCCTACCCTTGTCTGACTGGGGTTCCTTTCAATTCTCTGGTTTCCAGTCCCGAAGCAAGCAGGAAGTTCACTGGAGACCCCAAATTGCCCCGGTTGTATGTGTCTACATGTGAACCCCACCTCTCGCCCGACAGCAGCTGGCGAGGTTCCATCAACCCTGCGACCCTGAGTGCAGGACAAGCAGTACAAATAATGAATGAATGAATGAAAAATCTGCAATTATTTCAACAAAATTAGCATAAAATCCCCCAAAATTCTCACGTTTAGCAGATAATTGGAGTTGCACTAATGACTGGGGTTCGGGGAATCACAGAGACGACACTTCAAACACCTGGGAACCTTCGTTCCTCAGCCTCCCTGAGAGGGGAAGCCGAGGAATCTCGGAGACTAACCCCGTAACGATTATCCGACCGGCTGAATCCAATTCTGACGCTCGTGTTTGACTCCGCTTGTACTCGGAACAGAGCGAGGTCGACCAAACCCTCCGGCTTAAGCCTCGCCAGGATCACCTCCTGATGAGTTCTCCTAATGAGGCTCTCCGGAGGCCCTGGGACCCGACGCGCCCTTCGACGCGCAAACACTTGCTGTATTTGCTTTATTTTCACCCATTTCCTGTCCAATGGCGAATCAACATGGTTAGACTTGTCCGAGCCCGACGGGTGGACCCAACGGGGTCTTCAAGTTCATTTGCCAGCCGAGCACCCTGCTAAAGTTAGCCTTCTGTAGATTACTACTGCATCTTGGTAAACCACTAGCTTCCTGACTTGCAGATTTAGACATCCCTGTCGGGATTGTCTGTTTCAGAGAAGAGCCTCGCATTTATGTTTTCCTGGATTCTTATCTTAGCCTGTAAAAGTAGACACAAAGTATGTGGGTATCCTACGGTGATCCTGTGCTTTTTCAGCACCACTCCAGCTGTCAAGGTGTCTTCACCTTGGGCTCACCAACCTTGGAAAAGAATAAAAACTTCAACTTTGGTATGACTGATTTGGGAGGTAAGACCTCCCAGCGTCCCTGCGCTGCCATGTTTCCTCGCATCCCCTTAGGCTCCTCAAACTCACAAAATGTATCTACCCGACTTCCTTGGTGTCCATCACGCTAATGAAGTCATACTGCAAGCCTATTCCTGCTAATTCAATCTTTGGATGAAAGTGGAAGTCCTGACATACTCCTCATTATCCTCATAAAGTATTTTTGAAAGCTGCCCCCCTTCTTCAATGACGTGTTAGGCTCCCCCCGAAGGTTTGGATGGGAACCGCAGAGCGAGGCAGTTCGATCCATCTTGGAATCGAAGGTTCCCTGGTATTCCGACAACCCCCGCCCCGATGTCCTCCGGCTGCACTTCACGAGCCGTATCCCTTCATCAGAGCTTCTGTTCTCAGGGGACATGTATGCTTGAGCATTCCTTCCGCATCGTGCCTTTTCTCTTCAAGGATATCGAGACGCTCCAGAAACCTGGATTTACATCCCGAGAACGTACCATCAATTGTACCTTCCAACGACAATCAGCCTCAATCAAACCCCTGAAGAAGCCGCTCCCTTAAGTCTACCTGACTTGTACTTCCGGGAAGACATGAATCTAGTCCCGGACTGCGATGCACTTTTTGGACAACCTTTGCCCTTGCGAAAGCCACTCCCATGTATGCTTATCCAACAAGGTGATCCGCTCTCCCTTCCGACCTTCTCCACCTCTGCACATCCTCCCACGGAGCCCACTGCAGGGAGCGACAATCAGAACGGTGGCCAAACAGCAGAGGACGCCCTCCACCTTCATTCTCACCTTTGCGCCTCCAGGAAATGAACATCATCTCCTGTTTCCTGGCAAAGAAAGGACGGTGCTAATTTAACCGAGGGACAAATATGTAGCTGTTTTTCTTAGCGTCACTTTGACTTCCTCCCCGGACGGAGATCCACCTGTTATCTGGGCGCAGTATCGAGACGGGGAGCGTTGGTTAATCAGAGCCTAACGAGTGCGTCAGTGACTGACTAGAGGGAGCCTTAATGAAGACAGACAGCTCGGGTGGCGGCTCTGATTCATAATAGCGGATCTTAATTGGACTCGATGCCGCTCTTTGATTTCTGCACTGCGGCCCGGCCGATTCCCCACCGTCAGATATTACGCTCCTCTTTTTTTTTTTCCCCTCCACCTCCCCTTTCTTCTTCTTCTTCTTCTTCTCCCTCCATGACATCATTTAGTCGTAATGATGAACATTAAGTATAACGGAATCGACGGGGGGATAGAGATTTAATTCGCCGGGAGACAGAGGGAGAAAAATAGCGTTATAGTTACGGCTTTATTTTTTTTTTATTATAATTGGGATTATTTTTTTTACCCTCCGGTCTCAAAATGGCTGCCTACGTCTCCTCCCGCAATGGAAAGATGACATTGAGCGGCGAGGGGAAGGGCGAAGCATGGGATTGGGGGGGGGGGTTGGGAAGTGGGGGCACCATGGCCGGCTGATGGACGGCGGTGCGGCTCCAGCCTCCGAGATACTCAGCGGACCATATAGGGGGGCTGAATGAGCCGGTAGCCCTCCTCCTCCTCCTCCTCCTCCTCCACGCCGCCTTCCTGTACACGGTGCGATTTTGGTGCGCTCGCTTGTTTAAACCCCCTGTTTGCCAAGATAAAACCCCTGCCTCCTCTTCCTCTTCATCCAGCATCAACCAGAACAAGCTAACGTGCTGCACGGGACATGTGGTCCAAAGCGTAATCCCCTCGCTCTATTTTACCAGCGGCTCCACAAGTCAAATCCAAACATCATTTCCAGATCGGGCACGAAGCACAAATGCCCTCTGCGCCGGAATCAGGCAAGTCCCCTGCATAATTTTTTTTTTTTTTTTTTTTCCTTTTTTAGCCCTGACCTACTTTCATGCTAAGATTATTATAACTGTCATTTTTTTTTTTTTGCGCCCCCCCCCCCCCCCCCATGTCTGTTTATTAATCCCCAAAGCTAAGCCCGAAGGCACTATTTCAGCGCTTGCTTTGCAGTTAACTTACCCGAGCCTTCAATTACCAGCCTTCCATCAAGACAGTGGATATTTTTAGGCAATGAATCCTTAACATATTCATTACAAAATTTCCCAAATCCCTTCCCTCATATTTACTAACCCCTCGACGACCTGAGCCTCGGGTGGTAACCGTGACCTCACCTGTAAAAACGTCACGTATCCGAGAGGCCTCGCGAGGTACGCCTGATTGATTTAAGCGAACGGAACGATGGTCCCGACCCGGAATATTACCCTGATAATATTTGCGCAGCCGGCGAGAAGAGCGAAGCGGGCTCGGATTAAAAAGGTGACTCTGCAAAAAATCGGGGATGAATATAAATTGACTGATTCGGTTTGGGAGTTGTGGGGGGAGGAGGGGGGTGCGGGCAGCTAGCGCTCCAGCCCGTCATCTGTTTCTATTTGCGACCCTGTGATTGGCTGATGAACCTCGCCTCTCGCCCAATAACAGCTGGAATGGACTCCAGCAGCACGGCGAACCTGAGAGCAGGATACATGAATACACTTAATGAACAAATCAGTCTCGACGTATACGAGCGCAAATGGAACTTTACCATCTTCTGTCTCATTTGCGGTTTTATTCCAACCAAAATCTATCTGTATCGAATTCTATGTGTGTGTGTGCGTGTGTGTGTGTGCACCAATGAGACCCTAGCTTTTCAGTCGTCTATCATAATAGGGACGTCGGACATATTGCCTCCTCTTGGCATTTACATTCTGAACAATCAACAAAGTTGTAACTGGAGAAGAACAGGTGCTAAGCAGCAGCTTATCTTTAAAAGACTTCTCTGTCTCTGAAGCGCTCCGCATGTGTGTGTGTGTGGGTGTGTGTTTCTATGTGTGTGTGCAAACTGAGCCAGTGGTCGTGCTTTTAAAAAAAAAAAAACAAACGCAGGAAGCCGACGCCGCGTCTGCGATCGTCACGGTGGCCTTTACGGGCGAATCGTCCGTCTCTGCGTTCATTATTCCCTTAATTATAATTCCACGTCTCCGCTGTATCAACAACAATCGTCCCCGGCAGCAGGGCGGGGGGGACGGGAGCGAGGTCACGCGGGAGAGATAACACGCCGGCCTCTTTTGTCTCTCTCGCCGAGCGGGATTAAAATAGAACAGGGAGAATAGGTACGTTGGCCGTTTTTGCCATGTGAGAGCGCGAGAGAGAGAGAGAGAGGAAAAACAAAAATGGCGGGAGGTCGGTCGGGATGGGGGGGGCGGGGGTGGGTTGTTTTTAGATGACCTCCTTGGACAACCGCGAGAGGCCCGTGGTGAAGTCACTTGTCACACTTGCTCGGGCGCCGCGGCCCGAGACGCGAGCGCCTCCCTCCCTCTCCCCTCCCCCCCCGCTGTCCGGCCGAATCCCGGTTCAAATCACGGGGGGTCGGTTTAACCTGAGGACGTCGCCCCCTTTAACCCCCTTCCCGTCGTCTCTTTCGTAAAAACGCCCTCCCTCCCTCCCTCCCTCCCCCGCTCGACGCTCCTCCGACGGAGGCGGAGGAAATGAGCAAAAGAGGATCAAGCGAAAAAAAAAAAAAAAAAAAAGTCAAGTCCAGTCCTCCCGCTTGGCTGCTTTGCAACCAGCACATCGCGTGCTGTCCTGAACAACGCCACGGGCTAGTGCTTGGGATTTTAAGCTCCGAACAGCTTCATTTGAGCAGCAAACAACAAGCATATTACAGAGCCAGATAGAGAGACGGAGACGGAGAAAAAGAAAATCCATAATTTATATAACAGAGTAAATCGGGAAAAGAAAAAAAAACAAACATTTGAAATGGATGCAAAACTAATCGTGTGACGCGCCGCAGTGTTCAGTGAGCATTCCCCTGGTTTGGGAGCGGCCAGGAATGAATCTGGAACGGAGGAGACGTCGACACGCGGCGGTCCGTTCCCGCATACATCACTCCCGGACGAAGAAAAACAGCGATAAGGTGTCCGTGAGAGTAAAGTGTGTCGCTGTGGCGGAGGGGCATTTTCGAAATAAAAATAACAACAGAAATATAAAAAAAACACAAGTAAACAAATAATGTTTGCCTGTCTGTCTTTGTGAATGAGTGAGTAAATAACTCTCTATATGACGAGTCAATGGAAGAGTGAATGGTTGCGTGTTTGTGTATTTGGCCCTGTGATTGACAGGCTTCTTGTCCAATCACAGCTCGGATAGAGTCCAGCATCCCTCCCACTCTGAGTGGAGATGATAAATGAATGAATGGATGATTAAAAAATGTATGAAGGGTTTCTCTGGATGTGAGATCTCAAGGCTAAAGAACCCTGGTATCTTTTTAAAAAGACGCCGGCTTCCGTTACCAAACAGCGGCTGCAGCACGGCTATTCAATATATAAAAAGCAGGTCACTTTGAAAATAAAAGTGTGTGTGTGTGTGTGTGAAGGGGGGGTAGTGACAAATGACAAATTCTCATTTAAATAAATACTTTTTTTTTTTTTTTTTTTTAAAGTATGTGCCGGCGCTGCAACTCATTCACACACCCCAAGAGATGACCTTGACACAGAGGCAGAGGGAGAGAAAAAAAAAAAAAAAAGCATCAGCTAATTTCCTCAGCCAAACACACTCCAGTACCTTCGGGTGCCTGCACAGTCTTGCAGTGTCGGAAGCGCTGAGCGGAGAGAACAGCGTTGACGGTTTAGTTACATCAGCTGACGGCACGACCGAGTCGGTCGGGGACGGCGGCGCTTTGTTTTTCTTTTTTTTTGTCATTAATGCACGAGTTCACGCACAAAAAAAAAAAAAAAAAAAAAAAACACATCGCATTAGGAACAGATTCGCGGTGAAACATAAATCGGGCGACAACCGTGGCGCCATACCACTAGATTTTTTATTCGCCCGTCATCGATTCCACAGCCTTCCTTCTTACCTTGGGTGCAGTATTGACCGACAAATCCGGTCCCGGAGCAGTCGCAGTAGATTTCTCCGTCCGTCAGCGAGCAGATCCCGCCGTTCTCGCAGGGGTTCTCCGTGCAGAGGCCGATCATCTCCAGGCGCACCAGCTGACTGTCAATGAGCGCCGGCAGCTTACTCCCGTAGCTGAGGTCTGTGAGGATTCCCCTGAAGGGCGGAAGCTCGCGGACGGAGGGCAAGGTGAGCGCGGACGTGCGGATGTCCCCCGGGACCCCTCCCAGGAAAAGGTCGCTGACGATCTTCATGAACTGGCGCTGAGGTCGCACCTCCGCCCTCTTGGTCTGGCCGTCCACGGCGAGACCGGTCCATAGGTTCTGCCTGTGGACGGCGGCGAAGTGCCAGAAGCTGTCGTTGACCATCTTGTCCGACGCGATCGTCGTCTCGGCGCAGTCGATGCTGACGCGGAGACTCAGCCGGCCCTGGGATACGGCGAGGAGCAGGAAGTCGCAAAAGCCGCCGTCGTCGAAGTAGAGCAGCAAACCCTCCGGGTCCGAGGTCTTGAACTGGAAGGTCAGGTCGCTCCTGGAGCTGGCGTCCCACCGAACGTAGCGGACCCACTGGCCTTCGGAGCCGGAGAACTCCAAGCCGGCGCTCAGGCCGAGCACAGCACTCAGCAGCAGAAGGACCCGTGCGGGGCGGCCGTTCTGATTCATGCTGGAAGGTCACGCTGGGGAGGGCGGTCAAAAACTGGGTGCCGATAGTCCGAGTGATGAGACCATCTGATTGCGGCCGCTCCCAGGTTAAGCTGGCGAGGGGTTATATTCCGCGAGGATTAGCCCGAAAACGCCATCCCCGACGTTTCTTCGAACCGATCTAATCTTCGACGCCGGTTAAAACATCCGTGAACGGGAGTCCGGGTCCTTCGCCTCCTCCGTCAGTTGGCTGCGGCAGCGGCACCCTGGGACGTTTCTTTCAGGCGACTTCCCGGGTTGAAGCAGGCGACCGCCGTCGGTCCGCTCCCGCGCCCCATGGTTCAGGATCGCCTTTCGGAAAGAGGAGAAGATCGTCATTAGAAGGAAACGCAAAGGGGGGTTCCCGACACGAGACGACCACGGCTGCGTTAAAACTTTGGCAGACGGCGTCACAACCTGCCGTCTGCCACGAATCAACCTTCAGCCTCTAATTACGCCGTAAAGGACGCGGAGGATTAGTGACTGACGGAGGAAAGACCTCGGTTCTTGAATTCTCAACTCGGATGGTCTACGCTTAGAGCTGCTTTCACGCCTCGCGGTTTCAAAACGCTTTACACTAGAACGCATTCACCCGTTCACTCCGATATCGGCCGACGTATCACGGCACGGACAAGGGGCGGCGCTGCGACAGCTGCATGTCGAGAAAGAGCAAACAGTCGCCTGCGTATCCAGAGCGGTGACACCTTTCCAGGCGAGAAACGCTCTTATTGAGAAAGGGAACGATTGGATCGGTTTGGATACGGTGAAGCTTTGGAGGTGGAAGCGGATCTTAAGCCTCTGACGTCCATCATGTCAAAGGACTGTCCAATGAGGACACGGCGCATGGTGATAAATATAGGTGTGTATATATATTAAATGGATATTTTTGCAGTTGTGACGGACGCTCGGTCGGTCCGGCGGGCATCCCTCCAATCAGAAGCCAGTCGGTTAGATTTTCGTCTCGATGCGTCTGCGGCCGAGATGAGGAATTCCAAGTGGCTCCCGGCGGCCCGGCTAATCGCTTTGAACGGCATCGCCGCCGGCAACAAAGGTCCAATGAGGATACGGCGCATGATGATGCAACTGCAAAAATGTAGGGATATATATATTATATAGATGTTTTTGCAGTTCGAGGGTTCGGGGGTACTATGGATGGTGCCTTCGTGGCCAAATGCGGTAACCGGCGCAGTATCACCTGAGGTGGCCTGTGTCGCACGGTATGCTCGAAAAAGGAGACGAAAAAGACAACGGCGAGTCGGTTTAACCGGGGAGAAGAATTCTGTGTCCACCCACCGCCATATTTCTAAAAGCCACAGACCACCGAGGTGGTAGATTATCGCCAGTACTCTCGCTGTCACTGTGTTTGTTGCCTGAAAGCGAGCTCAGCACTGCCCTCTAGTGGATGCATCATTTTGTATCCGTGGCGACGTGAAGCAAGCGTGGGATTCACGTGGGTTCGACGATGTTTGAAAGCGATGTCGCTGTTTACCGGCGGAAACTGAGGTCTTAAACCTCAGCCGGACGGATTGAAGATAGAGGACTTGGAAAGACTCCACTCGTTTTGTTATTTTCTTAAAAGAAAAAAAAACACCACAGCTTTGTGAAGATTTAGACGAAATAAAAATGTCCCTCGATTGAATTTAGATCGTCGTATCGTAAATGTGCGCCCCGCAGGCAGAGACGAAGATGAGGAGGTTCTACTTTCGGAGTGAAGAGGATGAACGTGAAGATCTGGGTAGAAGGATGCTGAGGTCGGAGGACCAGGAAGGCCAGAGAGATTTACGGACGGAGGGGAAGAAGACAGGAAGTGAGTCGTGTGAGAGAAGAGGATGCAGAGGAGGGTCAGGCGGAGGCAGATTATCAGCATTAGCATGTGTTAGCATTAGCATTAGCATAGCACTCTTCCTTTTTCTTCTTTTCCTTTCGACTGCTCCTTTCATGGGTCGCCCGAGCCGATCATCTTATTCTCGTCAAACCAAACACACTTCCTTTTTCCTCAGCATCCCTCCTCTGTCCGTGTCCAAACCATTTCGGTCTGACTTTATCTCCAGAACATCTAACATTCTCTGTCCCTCTAACGGACTCGTCTCCGATCCTCTCCGTCCTCCTCAGTCACAAAGAGAACCAACACATCTCCGTCTCCGCCGCCTCCAGCTCGGTTTCCTGTCTTTTCCTCCAATGCCGAGTGAGTCCCCGGTGAGTACAACAAATGCGAAATGGGGGAGGAAACCGCGGGCCCGACCCGGCAATCGAGCGCTACGATGTCGCGCGTCCACGAGAAGCGTCAAGTCGAGGGCTGGCGCTCGGCGTAAACCCGCCCCGGTGAGCCAGAACATGTGCTTAGCCTGGAACATTAGCCTGCTATCTGTAAAGGCCTGCTGGGATCCTGATAAATATGACTAATTATCCGCCGCCGCGCTCATTCTCTCATTTGCATGTCTTGTGGGGATGACAATCGTAAACAGCTTTTCAGAAAAGATTCGGGAGCGGTAACTCGCCGCGTTAAGAGCCCGACGATAGTTTCCGGGCCTGTAAATACCGAGTTCGAATAATCTCCGTCCCTGAAAGCCGTGATGAAACGCGGAATATTAACGGGCTTCGCTTTGCCTCCGCCCAACCCCGGGTTCGGCTACGGCGATTTGTAAAGCAGGACTGGAAATTACTCACATCGAGCAACCTTAGATGTACGTTTGCTCTTCCTGCCTCGTGTCCGTGCCATTGTTATGGCAGCGGCCGCTTTGTGCCGCCATGACAGTCGCACAGAAGCGTGTAACACAATAGGCCCTTTGACCACCTGCTCTGAATTGTTAATCTCCCCGCCGCCGGATAGATATTGAATTCTAGTAACTTATACCTGCGCTGATGTATCGGTCGTGCGCGTGTTCGTCCTTTTACACAAGCGCCTATTTGCGACGGCGCAGGGTTGCCGGATCGGATCGTCGTCCGGCCCGCTGAGATAACACAGGATTGAAAAGCTCCTCGGGGTAAAAATGACCCCGAACGCGGCGGAACTCAGGGTGCCGCTAATAAAACGGGGTTCGCGCGAGATGTCGAACCCTCTGGCCGATACAACTCGAGATGCGTCTTACGGATAAAACGGGGGCGGGGGAAGCAGAAGAAACGCGTAGCCGATCCTCCGGTTAAGTGAGATGCTAATGGCCGCCACCTCTGGAATAGAAATCGGCCGCTTTCAGATGGAAAAGTTGCAAGAACTGTCCGGCTTGAGTTTGGTTCCAGGAAGTAGCCGCCTCCAGGCGAGCCGCTGTTTAGCATTCTCACAGTCGGTAAGCGTCTCAGCAGCGACGCGCACGCTCACAAACAAACCACCGCGAGGGAAGAGGAAGAAAACAACACAGAGAGTGAAGTTGCCACGGCGTTCATGTTCAGCATTCCATTAGCTAACTCCGTTCTAATTTAGGCAAAGATGGTCTTTATCGCTGCGAGCCCTGGAAACCCCTCCGTCACGTGGCAGGCCAGAGAAGCTCGGACCATTTCGTCGGCCCATTTCTCGCTGGTAGCGTCCATTTTGTCGCAAAAATGGTGGCGTCCCAGCGTTCATGGACTGCAAGGCGGGAATAAAAAACGGACGATCAGATGAGTTAACTATTTTTATTCTCTCCTTGCACTGCTGCGCCGTGGGAAGAACTTCGCCATCAGCTAACTCTTTACTTATGTCGGACCTTTGACACATTCGTCGGTCCATTTCTCATTGGTTCTGTCCATTTTGTTGCAATAAAACAGCCGACCAGTGACCACAATAGTTTCGGGAAATGCCGCTCCGCGGTCTGCGAGGACTAAGGGCTAATGGGCGCGGCTTATGAGCACCACCAAGCACCTTAGTCATACGTGTTCGGACGGAGCCGTAAAAAGACCCAGCCTCAGGGTAGGAGCTGAAACTAGTTCCCGGTTCCGATGCTGGCCGAATGCACTAAAAAATGCACTAAAAAGTTCCTACAGCGTGAATGCGGCTCTCGATCGTCACTTAAAGCAACCATTCAGCACGATATATCCTCGGAGGGCGCCGTACCGCAACGGCCTTAGCTGAAAAAGCACAGCGGACTCGCTCTTGAAAAAGGTTCCCAAAAAGTTCCTACAGCGCAAAAGCAGCTATCGTTTCCTTTCCTGTTTGAACGGAAGTCCCACCTTTACATGGGCCGTTAAAAATAGGATTCTGGAGCACCAAACACGCTCACATCAGCAATGCCAGACGAGTATTTTATTGATAGTATTTTTTTATATTTTATATCAATGTGGCGTAAAAAAAAAAAATCAACTGCAGAACAAAATAAAAATAAAAAAACTATTCAACTCACATCAGATCCACAGACACACGTGATTACCGGGGGGGGAAAAAATCCCTACTATAGGCCCGAAAAAACAACCATGCTTCTTTTTTGTTACCCCCTCTGGGTAACATCTGATGGCCCCCAGATGACCAAAGTAATAATATCACAACAATATCACAACAATAGCACTTTTAACTTGAAAAATACATATTTTATTACATTTTTTTATATATTGTATAGTCCTTTTATTGCCTATCTATATATATTATATATATTGTCTATTTTGTACAGTTTTATATTTGTATTGTCCAGGACTACAGATGGAAATTAGCTAGGAACTACAATCTGGTACAAACATCTCTGCCTCTGCGCTTGATGTAATTGTACACTGTCCTAATAAACTTCTAAAAAAAAAAAAAAGACAAACAGGCATCTTACACTTGACCGTTTCCACCTGTTTTCTAAATATAACCGGGTTAGAGGTGAAATTAAAACACGGCTCCAGGCGATTTCCACGGACGCTAACCTTAGCGGCTGTTTGTACGAGGAGCCGAATCGGGACCCGTCCGGGTTGCACGGCTACCTCGAAGGCTCCGCCGGCTGCGCGCGGCAGGCCGGTCTTGATGGAGACGTTGCTAGAAAAGGTACATATTTTCCAGCGCGCATGCATTATTTAGCAGTGCAGAATATGAGATGACCTTCACAGGATACAACTGACTAGCTGTAAATGATGCATCGGCGCGTACGACGACTTCGCGGCTGCAAACGTGCACGTTTGGTGATACAAGCAGCGCATTTCTGGAGACCCGGGTGTCATCGCCGTGCCCTCCCGTCCGTCACCATGGAGCCCTTTTAATCCTGTATAAGTACTAGCGCGCAGGATGCTAGGAATGGGTCCAAGCTGCTGCTGGACAACAGAATCATCAGGGGACCACCGGGGGGGGGGGGGGGGGGGGGGGGGGGGGGGGGGGGTCAAATTGTAAACTGAATAACAATAATTCCCGTGTGTGTGTGTGTGTGCATGTGTGTCAGCTACAGAGGGAAAACTGTGTTGACACGACCACGCAGCGCTAAAAAAACATAATCTGATATCAAGCCGTGATTTACATCAAGCATTTCATAAGACATCACAGAAAAAGATAAATCTGGTACGGTGTGTGTGTGTGTGTGTGTGTGTGTGTGTGTGTGTGTTGGGGGGGATGCACACTACCACCATCACCTCCTGAGGGAGACATTTCAAAATATTGCAGTTGTAGATCAGAAAAGTCAGAAATGAGCGCAAAGAAAGTTCATGTCCGTGGAGGGATATGAATTATATATCCAACGCCCAAGCCAATTTGTCTGTCACATGCAAACAGGCAGAAACAGACGGCTGGGATTAATGAGCTGCACTTTCTTTTATTTATATTTGTTATGTGTGTGTGTGTGTGTGTGTGTGTGAGCGTGTGCTTTTTTTCCCTGCAATGCAATTAAAATTCTCGCCACAGATTTAAAGATCTCCCACAACCTCCATGTCTGATCCGCAGCTCCGCACTAATGAACGTTAAAAGCGTTTTTTTTTTGCACAGCTGAGCCCGGCTTTACATTTATATTTCTATTCATTTTTAAACCTTCTGACATTGAATTAATTCGCAGAAAACTAAATTCATTCAAAAATTAGAAAAAAGATAAATTATATTAAATTAAACTGAGTGAAAATAAATACATAAAAAAACGATATGTCTCCGTGGGTAACTGACACGATTTTTTTTTCTCCCATGGCGAATTCCGTTTCGAATGAGCGCTTATTTAAAATAAATTAATTCATAATTAAATAGATAAATAAAAAAGGAAGCAAATCGACCGTTTGTGATTTTTTACATCAATGTGGCGTAAAAAAAATCAACTGCGGAACAAAATAAAAATAAAAAAAAACTATTAAACTCACATCAGATCCACGGACACGCGTGATTACCGGGGGAGAAAAAAAAATCCCCACTGTAGGTCCGAAAAAACAACCATGCTTCTTTTCTTTTTTTTAAATGTTCTTACCTGCTCTTTTATCCGGAAAAAGCAGACACAACGTGCAAAAAAAAAAAAAAAAAAAATCTGTCTCAAATTAAGAATTTAATCCAGAGCGGAGCTCCGTCCGGTTGCGGCGGTAAATCCTCCCGGCTGGCGGGCGCACCGACGCCGGGCTGCGGCTGCAGCGAGGTCACCGGCCGGGATCTCTGGAGGGGGAACCGGCGGCCGCTCTTCCTTTTCCCCCCGGACTCCGTGCACGACTTTTTGCCTCACTCCCGCCCCCCACGCACACAAACACACCGTGCGTGTTCGGCTCACTCCGCGCCACTGATGACGGTTCTCGGCGGATCGCAGCGACCCGCCTCTCTGCACGTTTGGAGGGGGAAGGCGGGGCCAGGACACATGCCCCCCCTAGGATAAATTGTATTATTGTAAATAGACCTTCTCTGCGTTTGTAGAAGCGTCTGAAGGTGAAAGTTGATTACATTTTTTTTGAAATTATTTTTTTTACCGCTTTTATTACTATTTAAATTTTTATTTTCATTGCAGCTTTTAAATCTGTATTTTTTTGTATATGTCCAAACAGCATCCTTGGGTGTCAAGTAATTATTATTATTATTATTATTATTATTATTATTATTATTATTATTTATTTTTTATTTTTATTTTTTTTATATATTTTTTTTATTATTTTGGGTGACATGGTGGCGCTTTTGCCTCACAGCACAAAGGACTCTGGTTCGATTCTGACAAGGGGACCTTTCTACGTGGAGTTTGCATGTTCTCCACGTCTCTGCATTGGTTTCCTCTGGTTAATTTTCCTGCAGGTTAATTGAAAAAAAATTGGGGAAATAAGCGCTTGAATGGTTGGTGTATTTGCAGAATAGGCTGCAGAAAATGGACGGATATCCATCCATCCATCCATCCACCTTTTGCTTATCCTGCACTCAGGGTCGCGGGGGGACGCTGGAACCGATGCCAGCTGTCGTCAGGCGAGATGCGGGATAGACCCTGGACTGGCCGCCAGTCAATCGCAGGGCCACTTATACAGACAGAAAACCATTCGCTCACTCACTCAGGGCAATTTTCCAAATTTTTTTCCAAGTAACCTGATGCATGTTTTTCGGCCCGTAGAGGAAATCAAAGAACCCGGAGGAAACCCACGCAGATACGGGGAGAACATGCAAACTCCACACAGAAGTGAAGTGAAGAAGTGAGTGTGATTGTCCTGCGATTGTTTGCGACCGGTTCAGATTGAACCCCAAATTTTGCCCACAGAGGCTGAAATAGGCTCAATCTACCAGCTACTGAGTGCATAGACGCAGATATTGAATGAATGAATGAACTAAATAAATACTTTTTTTGTGGGACAATGCTGACAGTGTTCGATTTGCTTGGCGTTTTTGAAAAGGAGGTGTGGTCCAACATACTTCAAGCATCAGCATCTTCCAGGAACAGCCCTTCCAATCCACCTCCCCGCCCGCTAGCGAGCGCTAGCAGATAACAACACGGTTGATGCGACACGGTCCAAAAATAGTGTGTTTGCCTCCAGGTGTTGCAAAGCAGGTGACTTGTCTTCTTCACGCGAGAACTACATTGACATGACGGCGCAGCAGATGGGCAATCCGGGAGAACCCTCCAGTGAATTTTTCAGAAATGGTCGAAGCTCTTCGACGGCGATTTGGGTCTTAGTGCTCCTCGTGGCGGAGACCTTTCAGGGTTCTGTACCCACACCTTCTGCTTCCAGCTGAAACATCCTAGACCTCGGTACTAATACACTCCCCTGGTGACTATCTAGATTTGGAGGTGGGCTCTTTATTTGTCAGGATTAGCAGACGGTAGCCCGCTCAGGCACAGGAGAGTACAAGGCATGTCATACGTCCGAGCAAGTGGAACCCAGCAGGTCCGATCTTGGCCCCGTTTACACAACGACTTGCCATTTGGTTTTCGTAGATATACAGCCTAAGCTTTCATCATGATACTTCTGGAGACTACCATATATGGAGTTGTTTCTCAAGCTGAGAAAAAGGAACACAGCCTTTATGCCTTGCATGTCCTTCTCCTCACGAACCGTCTTGGCACAACAAAAAAAGAGAAAAATGTGGGCAAAATGTCAACGATGGCGAGCAATCGAAGATTTGGATGGTCCGATAATGAGGTGGAGTCACCCTGAACTACCCTGAAGGTTGTATATTCCCTGAAGGAATACACACTGGGGGTCGCACCAGTAGAGCAGGGAGTCTGTAGCTCAAGTAGAGCGGGGAGTCCCTCCAACCAGAAAGTTGGCGATGCAACTCTTGTCTCTTCCTGTATGCATGCTGAAGTCACCTTAGGGTAAATCACTGCCCAAGTTGCTCCCGGTGGGCCGGTGAACTGCCTTGCACGGCGTGCCTTGCATGGCAGCTGACAAGGCCATCAGGCTCGTTCCGGCCCATCGGGAGCAACCTGGGGTGGTTCAGTATTTTACCCTCAGGTGACTTCAGCATGCAGACAGGAAGAGACAGGAATTGAACCTCAAACCTTCCCATTGGAGGGACTCCCCTCTCTTCTTGAGCTACAGCCTCCTCACTGCACTGGTACTGGTGGGTGCGTGAGTGGGGTATGTGACCGGGTGAATGCTATCTAGAGTAAAATGCGGTGAAACCGGAAGCTGTGAAGGTGCAAATAAGATCTAGATCAATTTCCAGTGGGCATACTCTAGAGTCTACCATTGTTTTTGTCAACCAAATCACGCTAGGGGATCAACTGCAACCTTAGCATACATGTGCATTTTCAGAGTGTTGCGTTTTCAGCCTTCTACACGAAGATGGAGTCCATTTCTATTTTATCCGGTGTTTAGGCGCCACCAACTCCATTTCTCGTGTAGACAGACGATCAAGATGCAACTGGAGTTTTGCACTTTCTCTGGAAAACGTCGCGTAAAGGGGGCCTCGGAGTAACGCAAACCTTCTCGGATGACGCCAACTTGGGGCGTCGTGGCACCGGAGGTCGAGCAATCGTCTTTAGAACAGTACATTCCTGTCTCCTCCTAGTGTGCCGAAGTGTTGTTGAGCAAGATGCTCAACCCCTAACCGCTCCCCTGGAACTGGTCGACCACATGCCTACTGCTCACGGTTCATCCATGATGGGTTAATCGCAGAGAACAAATTTCCCCATGGGGATTAACAAAGTATATATTATTATTTCCAGACACTCGTCCGCTCTTACCCCTCGGGACAACAACCGCAGACTTGAAGCGAGCCAAATATCTTCGTTCTGACTTGTTCTGGTGGAGGTCGCAGAACCGTCTTGCAAAGTCGCCGCACTCCCTCTCCCGTACCCTTTCGACTTCTACCATGTTTCCTAATTTTTTAGTTTCACAGTGCGGGTCGGGTCTCGCATCTGAACGCGCCGCGCTTATGTAACGTTCCCTATTTGTACCCCATACCTTCCACCTGGGTCCAGCCTCCGCCGGCCGTCATTACCACCACTTTCATCACCGGGGTCGCTGGACACGGTGACACGTGAGCCTTTCATCAGTCCTTGCTCAGATATGAATGTCAAGTACCGGCTCCGGGAAGCCGCGAGCCCACGGCCTTGGATGTAGCTCGAGCTACGAGCAGGGATGCTACGGCAACTCGAGTCAGCCCTTGCCAGTCGCTCACTGGCACGTCACACAGCCATGTAATACACTCACACACACACATACGAATGAAGAATAGCCAGTCCCTGTCTGCCGCTGCTTTAGTAGCCTTGATATATTTAACACCGGCGATACACTTCCCCCGGAGCACATTTTCCAGAGGTATTCCCCGGCCGCTCGTGATAAAAGGTTCGGGGGTTTTCGCTTTTATAACGCTGATGTGAAAATAACGTTAGTTGAGTGCTACGGGAAGATGAAAAAAAAGAAATAACGGCCGGATGAAAGGCTTAATGAACGACGGCGAGAGAGAAGGAGAGAGAAAAATCCAAATAATGACTTGTTTTTTTTTGAAAATAAAGCGGAACTTGAATGACGAAAAACAGATGCGAGATCATGCCTCGACGCGGAACTCTTGCGCAAGAGCCACGAGTTCGAACGAGGTCGAGGAAAAGGAAACTTGCGGTCAAGGAGGGAGTCTCTCTCTTTCCCTGGCAGCGGTTCAGATGAGCCGAGGCGCCGAGATATCTGCAGAGGAAGAGGCCGAGCGCGTTCCCCGGGAGGGCCGGGACGGCGGCCAAAAGAGCTCGGCCTACGAACCTCCTCCCAACGGAGTTGAAAAAAAAAAACGCGTCCCCGTGATGAACAATGTGAAATAAACCCCTATCGGATCGAGATGATACCGTCGTCGTCGTAAAACACGGGCCATTTGTTATTTGGAAAACCGCCGCCGGCTCGATAGATGCTCTGCATCCGATTAATGAAGTGAACAACCGACTGATAACCAAACTCCTTCGTATTTTTTCTCAATTATTAGTATTATTTTTCTCCCATTCATTCAATTCTCGTTTGGTTCCCCGCGCAGAGGTAACTTTGCTAGGCGGCGCGTCGGCTCCCGGCTGTTTCCTGGCATTCATTTTAAATTAATTCATTTAAATTCGAATAATCTCTTTGTTTAATATCCGGTGAGCGGCTGTACTGGACCGGCCCCTGCGGTAGTGGAGGGGAAACAATAAATAAGTAAATAATATATCATCCATTACATCACATATATTTTGGAAGGCAGTTCGCACTTCCGCCAAACCCCGTTCTCAACCTGCAGATTTGGGAGCTGCGCTGGAGACCACAGATCGTCCAGACGTGTGAATGAGTGAGTGAATAGTCGTGTATCTCCATACGATCTGAATGAGACGGTGAAATTTTGTATGTCATGTCTCTATATGACGTGAATGAAAGAGAGAATGAATAATCCATATGATGCGTGAATGAATGAGTGACTGATTGAATGTTTGTATGTGTCACATGGATGATTGAATTAATGTCTTTCTCTTTTTGTCGCAGGAATGAATGAGTGAATGATTGTAAATCTGTGGATATATGCGTGAATGATTGTGTGTCTCTATGTGCCTGTATGAATGAGTGAATGTCTGTGGATGAATGAGTGAATGAGTGCATGTCTGCGAGAGAATAAATACCGTATGTCTCTATATGTTGCATGAATGAATGAGTGAGTCAATGGTTGTATGTCTATATATGTTGCATTAATAAATGAGTGAATGATTCCATGTCTCTACATGTTGTATGAATGAATAAGTGAATGGTTGATTTTTTCCATAAGGGACATGAATGAATGGGTGAATGATTCAATGTCTCTATATGACATGAATGAATGAGTGAGTGATTCAATGTCTCTATATGACATGAATGAATGAGTGAATGGTTGTATGTCTACATATGTTGCATGAATGAATGAGTAAAATGTTCCAGGTCTCTGTATTTCATATGAATGAATGAATGAATGAATTAATAATATAATGAATGAATGAATGAATGGTTGTATGTCCACATATGTTGCATGAATGAATTAGTGAATGATTGTAAAACTGTGGATGTATGCGTGAATGATTGTGTGTCTCTATGTGCCTGTATGAATGAGTGAATGTCTGTGGATGAATGAGTGAATGAGTGCATCGCTGCGAGAGAATGAATACTGTATGTCTCTAAATGTCCCATGAATGAGTGAATGGTTCCATGTCTCTACATGTTGCATGAATGAATAAGTGAATGGTTGCATTTCTCCATAAGTGACACGAATGAATGAGTGAATGATTCGATGTCTCTATGTGTCACATGAATGAATGAATGATTGAATGGTTGTATGTCTACATATGTTGCAGGAATGAATGAGTGAGTGGTTCCATATCTCTGTATGTCATATAATTGAATGAATGAATAAATGAATAATTAAATGAATGAATGAATGAATGAATGGTTGTATGTCTACATATGTTGCATGAATGAATTAGTGAATGATTGTAAAATTGTGGATGTATGCGTGAATGATTGTGTGTCTCTATGGGCCTGTATGAATGAGTGAATGTTTGTGGATGAATGAGTGAATGAGTGTATGTCTGCGAGAGAATGAATACTGTATGTCTCTATATGTCGCATGAATGAATGAGTGAGTGATCACAAGTCTGCGAATGAATGAGTGAATGGTTGTATGTCTATATATGTTGTATGAATGAATGAGTGAATGATTCCATGTCTCTATATGTCGCATGAATGAATGAATGAGTGAATGATTCACTGTCTCTATGTGTGACATGAATGAATGAGTGAATGGTTGCATATCTATATATGTTGCATGAATGAATGAATAAGTGAGTGAATGGTTGCATGTCTCTATATGTTGCATGAATGAATGAGTGAATGGTTGCATGTCTACATATGTGACATGAATGAATAAGTGAATGGTCGCATTTATTCATATGTTAAATGAATGAATGAGTGAATGATTCGATGCCTCTATATGTGACATGAATGAATGAGTGAATGGTTGCATTTCTTTATATGTCACACGAATGTGTGAATGAATGGTTGTTTGTCTACATATGAGGCCCTGATATGGACTGACAATTGGTTCAGGTTGAACCCCACCTCTGTGTCAACTCCAGGACAAGCAGTATAAAAATTGAATGAATTAATGAATGAATGACTGAATATAGATTTTAAAATCCGTTTCTTTAACTTGCCTGTCATTTAAACATTAACTGCCTTTTGCAGTTTCCAGTTTCCGTCTCGGGTGCTTTAATTTCATTTAATCCCCGCGAACGCGAGGGCTAAAATGAGCGTCTATCTAATTAGTTCTAGTTCTAGTTGTGAATTAAACCTTTGCGAACCTCTACCAACATCCAGGGTGGTTTTAGTGCGCGATTTAAAAAAGAGATAAAAATAAAAAGAAGCGAGAAAGAAAATATCAACAGCCCTCCCTGATAAGCAAACAGCAGACAGAGACAGATGGCAGGTACGCAGGGAAGGGAAAAAAAAAAATCCCCAAAAGGAAATGTTTTTCATGCGGTTCGCACACAGCAGCCGCGACCCGGCAAACACGACACACCTGAACATCTCAATCCTCACAAAACGCGTGCGAGCGCGTCAGACGCAAACACAAGGAATCCTTCAGCAAATAAAATCAAAGACGGCGAGGCCTCGGGCGGGCCGAGCGTCTCGCGCAGGTTTCCTGCCCTCCTTTCCTCCCTCCTAAAAGGCATAATAAATTAATTATCATAAATTAAAGCCCTTTGATAATTTCTTCAAACTGAATTCAATACAAGCCCGGGGTTACTTTTATAACACCCCGTTTTTCTTGTTCGGTAATTAAAGAAAAATTAGTTTCCTGTTGCCACAATAACCGCCGTGGTATTTACTCGGCGCGCCCCGCCGTCGTAAATGTATTAATCACAGACGGAGCACATTTCTTCTTGCGGGTCGACCACGTGATCGCTCACTCCCTTCGCCGCCTCACCTGCTCGTCACGAGACTGAAAATCAGTCAATCGCGGGAAAGAAGAGCCCGATCGGAAAATCCGACGAGCTCACAGTGGCGATATCTGGATGCCGGAGTTTATCCGAAATACCGGAAACGTCAAATTCGGTCAAATTCTCTGTTTAGACGCGACAACTAGCTTTCGGATGTAGAGCGAGGAATCGTCGACGTATCGGTGTATCTGCTTAAAATTTGCTGTACTTCTTCTATTTTAACGCAAATATCTAAACATTCGCTTTCAAAATAGACACACACACTCGCCCAAAGACACACACATTGATGTCGATGTAACTTCCTCGACGATTAGCTACAGCATCTCGTGTAAACAAGCCGTGTACCGGCAGCTGTCCCCCGTAGGAGTGTCATCAATAATCTATGAGGATCCTAATAACGCTGAATCATTGTTTACTACCTGAGTATTGGAGATCCAACACACACACACACTTGCAAGACACACACAGATGCTGATTGATCCTCCTTATTTAAATCAGTAGGGTCCAGCTTGTGCGGAAACTTCGTCGCCGCGAGAAAGAGGGTGACGTTTCTCCGAAATAACGCCGGCGGCGCATTCAGGTCGCGGCTGTTCGGCGAAGGCGACACGGAGCCTCTTCCTCCGCGGCTGCCTCTCACACCCCTGAGAATGGATTTGAATAATGAGGAGAAGCACCTGTCAGACCCGGTTGTCCTGACGCGCGGGCAGTAGCGCGAACACCTCGGCGGATGTGAGCGGGAAGACGGACAAAGAGACCGAGCGAGCGGCGACTCGCCGCGCCACACGGCGCCGCGGGCTGCCGGCATGTTTATTTAACCACAACCCCCCCCCGGAGCCTGGATAGACCGTTGTCTACCGAGGCGCCGGGACCAAAACACTTCATCAATCATCGTCCGCGCCGTTCCAAACCTCCCCAAGAACAGATCCATCATTCTCTACACGCAGTATCTTTGAAATAAACTGGTTTGGGATGCGATTTCCAACTCTGCGTTTCGTGTAAAAGCATTACTTTCGGCCCGCCCGTCGGTTTATGCGGGGCATCCAGATCAGCCGCCGGTCGAACTGGAGCTCAAGGTCGAACGGCACAGCTAGATTCCGGCCTGAGATCCCAAGAAGGCCACTTTAGGAGCTTTTTGCAGACCTCAGTTCCTAACTTTGTTTCCATAGGAACTCCAATGACTTGGGTGGTTGATGATTGGTGGATATTTACCAGATACTTCTTGCGCCTTTTCCGAAAATCAATTTTGGCTACTACTCAGCTTGTTTCTTTGAGACAAAACCAGCAAGAAATGGACCGTAACCTGTCACGCCCCGGAGGTGTTTCCGGGACTCGTAGCGCGACATCAATATTTTGGCCAAAATAAGCACAGGAGTTAATAATGGAGGAAAATAAAAACAAGTCGACCCATCCATGGTTACTCTTCCTGCTACGCAGAACACACGCGACTCCATGTTGTCCATCGGTGGTTTGTTTTTACATGTGGCGCTTTAAGGTGCACAAAAAACGTGGCCCACAAAACCGGGAATGCAATACTTCCCCTGGAGGAGGCTCGTTCCTGGCACCACATTCGAGCTGGACGGTTCTGAGAACATTTCTGTCCGAAAGTGGCGGGTGTAGTGGCGGGATAAGATATGCTGATTCGGGCCAATGCATTATGTCATCAGCAATAAGTCTAATTCCCTGCTATTTAATTAAACCGGATGCTTTTGTTTTCGCAGTTCAGTTGAATAAGTAGGTCAAAGGTCGGCGGTTTGTTTTCATCAAGGTCAAGGCAAAACCCTCAAATCAAATTGAAATGTTCTGAATCTGACTCCCCAGTTAGAGAAGGTCAAAGGTGTCGCCCCAACAATTTGGTTGCAGATTCGCCTGGGCGCCCTGCTAGCTGGCAGATGGCTGGGTGACGGGAAATCGCGCGCGCAGACGGCCGCATCTTCAAACGAACACACACACACACACACACACACACACACACACACACACACACATAAACACACATTTTGGCATGCCGCCGCCTCCCCGCTGATAACTCATTTCAGGCAGATGTATCACTGCCTCGGAACTCACTCACTGCATCTGCACCACATAAATGGGAATTAAAAATACATCTTCTTATTTTGCTTTCTAATAAGGGTTGGACTTGGTAAAATAAAAAAAAAAAAAAAAGAAAGTCATCCATTAGATACTTTGTGGTTAATGAATCGAAATGAATCGCATTTTAATTATATTCCAATATTTGAATTGAGTTTATTGTTGAATGAATCAATATAAATGAGCTTAAATATCAGACTCTTGTTTGTTTCCCCATTATTCTCCCATATAACAGCGGTCGGGAACGTATGGCTCGTGAGCCATATATGGCTCTTCCGGTGACGGCGTATGGCTATCAGATAGCCAACTAGTTTATCCACGTCAACCCTAATGACGCAAAAGATGGCTAAGAAAAAAAAAAGACGATGATTACGTGCACTCCGGGCTATGTGGACAGAGGAATTTGCATTTGGATCTGCGCAATGGCATTTATGGCTCTTCCAGTCAAAAAAGGTTCCCAACCCCTGCTGTATAAGGTAAATATTAGCAACCTGCATGCTAGTACAAGGCTAACGTTACCAACCCAAGCGGTAGTACAGATTTAACATTACCGACTTGCAGAGTAGTACCAAGTTTACATTACTGACCAGCGCGTTTGTGCAAAGCTAACATTACAGACTCACACGCTAGCACAAAACTTAGATTACTGATTTGCATGCTAGCGCCAAGTTAACATTACTGACCGGCATATTAGTACAAAGCTAACATTACCGACTTGCGCGCTAGTACAAAGGTTACATTGCCGACCTGCACACGAGTGCCAAGTTCATATTTCTGACCTGCGTGTTCGTGCAAAGCTACTATTACCAACTTGGACGCTACAAAGCTTACATTGCCGACTTCCACGCTAGTACCCAGTTCACATTACCGACCGGTGTTTTAGTGCACGACTAACATTACCGACTTGCATGGTAGTACAAAACTTACATTGCCAACCTGCCAGCTAGTACAAAGTTCACATTACCGACTGGCGCGCTAGTGTAAAACTAACATTGCCGACTTGCACACTAGTACAAAACTTACATTGCTGACCTGCATGCTAGCACCAAGTTCACATTTCTGACCGGCGTGTTCATGCAAAGCTAACATTACCAACTGGAAAGCAAATACAAAGCTTACATTGCTGACCTGCATGCTAGTGCCAAGTTCACATTACCGACCGGCGTGTTTGTGCAAAGCTAACATTACAGAGTTGCGCGCTAGCTCTGACATGTTCAGCGTTAAGGTGCTAATGTAGGGTGGAGGTTCTCCTGAGATTTGCAAACTCCTTCCCACATAAAGTGAGAAGAAATCATTCTGTTTCTAGCTCCATCTGGAAGTTTCTTACATTTAAATTTGTCTTCGACCGGCGTTGAAACTTCCCCCGGTGCGAATTAAAAATCCTTGGATTTTCTTAACACCTTCAATTTTTTTTTTTTTCTCTTCTTAATCCAAATTAACACATTGAAGTCCCAGCTCTATATTTATATCATTATCCGCATCTGAAAACTTAAAAAAAAAAAAAAAAAAAAAAAAAAAAAACATAACGGGCTTTGTGATTCGAGTCGTGGAACTTTTCAATCAAATCCACATCTGAATCCGATGTCAGCTTCCCCCCAACTTGTTGAAGAAAGAAAGCCGGCCTGTCACAGTTAGTCATACTTTTGTGTGGGAACACAAAGGCCGGGCTCGAGACTTTGAATAAGAAAAATGACAGAGGGAGAAGATGGAGAGAGAAAGCGAGTGAGCGAGAAAACAAACACGGAAAGATACAATTAAGCCCGTGTCCCGTAACGGTAATTAGGAGGAGCGGGAATGAAACAAAAGAAGGTACGGCAGAACAAAGTAACGAAGGCGTCGATAATTTTCAAAATAAAGGGATGACATTGTCCGTGTCTGCGTGTCTCCTCAGACTGTCTGTTCTACCGGCAGCACCTCTTACACACATGCAAAAAAGAAAAAAAAAAAAAAAAAAGATAATTTTTTCCTTTATTTTCCCTCTTGCCGTCAACCCTTTCTCGAGAACGAGACGTTTTTCTTTTTTCCTTTTCCGAGGAGCATCTCGGAAGGCGCTTTGAACTCGACGGGGGGAAAAAAAAAAACGAAAAAGACGGACATAATTTCAATGATGTAGCCTCTCTCTGGAAGATAACGTATCTTTTTTTTTTTTTGGAGGGAAGGGGTGGAGGAGAGTGCAGCCAACCTCTCACCCCCAAAAAGAGTCGCCCATCTCTACTGCCATCGTTCGTAATTGTAATGGAAACCAAAGCGGCGGTTTCAAACACCCCCCCCAACCCCAAAAAAAAGGGGGAGAGCGAGCTCCTATTATTATTATTATTATTCCGTTGCTCGCCCGTGACAGATGATAACTGGATGCAGCGGCGGCGGCGGCGGCGGCGGGAGGGTGCGGGTTTGAGGGGGCAATAACACAGAGGGAATGAGGTGGAGTATGAGTGCGGAAAAGGAGGGGAGCCCGCTAATGTTTTGCTTTGAGATTGAAATAAAGCGGCGGCTCAGAGACGGGAGACAGATCAATCAGCGCGCACGGGGACGGGGGTTTGCGCGCAGGAGCTAATCCTGGAATTCGCCTTTGGGCCATAATGGAGCAGAACATTCACGCGGACACAGTTATGAATATGGAACCCGGGCAGAAAATGGACCCGTTCGGGATGGAGTGCACCGCTAAGCTATGCGGACGGCGGCAAAGTGATGATGGTTGTTTTTCACAGCTGCGCAGAAATTATCTTTGAGGAGCAGCAGAGATTCGTCTTCCCTTCTCTTCTCAACATTGAAAAAAAAAAAAAAAACGGTTTTGGGGAGATGTTTTTCGGCTAATGTTTCACCGCTGGCGGCTAGCATCTTCGCTTCACGCCAAGAAGGTTCCTGATCGGAACCCGAATCTCCGTGTTCTCTGAATGTGTCGATGGGTACAGATAATGACTGAATGAATGTTATACCCTTTCACACAATTTTGCAAATCCTCCAATAAGATATCTGACAGAATGACAAGCGGCAAACCGAAGATCCGACGTGTTTCACATCAAAAGCCGGCTGCTGGAGAGAAACCCGTCGACTAAGTTCACGGTTCGAGCGAAACGCTGAAAAACAAACGCGAAAAGAAAGAACCATGTTCCGGAGTTTTACAAAACCCGCATGTCCGGCCAGTCGGAGAGCCAAGGAAGCCGCGCGATCCAAGAACGAATCAGATTGTTGGAACGAAGGAGAACCTTTTCGGGAACGGGGACGTTTCTCGGTGACCTCAGCTCCTGGAGCCATTTGACCTTCTGCTCCAAATATTTTCATGGGTCTTGGTAGAACTCATAATCCGCGCTCAACTTCTTGTAGTTCGGCAAAACCGGGGATCTCCGTTCCGAGACCCATTTTACTCCAAGCCGGGCTTCTAGGAACTTGTATGTTATCGGTACTTGGTGATTGGTGGAACCCACAAGTCCCGCCCATGACCGGAGAGTTTTTGCAGACATCGGAGCGCCATTTCCGAAACTATCACGGTCAGCGATTGGCTGTTTTCTTGCGACAAAATGGACGACAAATGGCGCGATCCTCATCTGGCCCGATACTCCACACAGGTTTTTTTACCGGCTCACAGCGAAAAAAAGAAAAATGTAGCCGAAATTAGGACAGAGTTAGCTAACGGCGGGGTTTTTCACGAGGCGAAGCAGCACGGGGAGAAAATAAAAACACTTCAATCCATCTTGCAGCCAAATATCATTATTCCCAGAACACGGATGATGTAGCAACTTGGCGGTCCATGTTGTCCCTGTCCTGAACGCCCGCGAGTATACGAGGCTAAAAGTTTTCCCCTGGAGGAGGATCGTTCTTGGAACCGAATTCACGCCGGACTTTTCCGTCCAAAAACAGCGAATGTGTTTTCAGCCGCGAGTTTTACAGGAAAACAAGCCGAGCTGACCGTTTCCTCGCCGCGCTATTTAATATTGTAGCGACCCTGCAGTGCCGTTGAGAGGAATCTTCAGAGTTCTGTTATTTCCTACCGGCTGTGAATGCGTTTTGGCCGGGAGAGCGAGGGGGCGACGGGTTTTTAAGCCGCCGTCGTTGCGTGTTTTCTGAAGTAACTGTTCAAATAAAAGACGGGGTTTGTTTACCAACCGCTTGTAATGGTTGAACACGTCGCTCGGATGCTGTAATATCATCCAGGCGCGTCTCCTGACGGGCCAAACAGGTAAAAAGCGAAAAAAAAAAAAGCGCCGTCAATTTTGACTCCTGTCAATATAACACCATCGAAGACGTTCTTGCCTCCAACGCCAACAACTAATGTTCATCTGCGATTGATTATTTTCAAAAACCATCATTTTTATTCTTATTTTATCTCATTCTTAATCCTCCTCAAATCCTCCTCCTGGCGGCTCCGCGTCTTTTCCTCCATTATGAATTTATCGTATCGACGTTTCGTTCTCTCTCACGCATTCCAATCCGCCTCCTCGCCATCGACCTGGGAAAAAAAAACACGTCGGAGATGTTGTTCCAGTCAGACCGGGGCAAATGATCCGATCATTATTTTGGATTCTAACATCCAGTCTCCACCGCCCGGGATGCTCCCCCCCCCAGCCCGGTATCCATTAGCTGCGTAACCGCTGAGTCAGCCTCGACCCGTTATCTCATCGGGGCCGGTTTGAGGAGAACAAACAGGAAGTCCAAATCTGATGGTACATTTACGAATGCTGATGCTTTTAAGCCACGCGTCACGCGTTCCATAAATCCGATTGGTTGTTGTTTTCTTCGACCGGCGGATTTTTTTTTTAATCGTTATCTGTGCATTTCAGGCGAGGTTCGCCTCGGACCGAAACAACGGGCGATTGAACCCGTCCTCAAATCTGACCAGATATGCTAAGTTCCCTTAGCGCTGTGCTTCGCAATTGTTTTCTGATACGCCCCTCCACTCTCTAAATAGTATCATTTGTCAATAAAATTGCTACATGTACAACATTATATCCTTATCATCGTTAAAGAAAAGAAAAAGAAAGAAATAGAGATCAACTTGCGGCAAAGACTAACTTGATTAACATATACGCTCGCTGGTTTAAGATAAGATAAATGTTGTCGATCACCATAGGGGAAAATTCCTTTATCACAGCAGCGTAACAGTTGAATGTCAAAAAATGAAAAGAGGAAAATGAATATGAATATAAATATAAATAGAAAGACGGAAGATAGCAAGACATCCATGAATAAATAGACAGCAGCTGCAACATCAGGGATAATAATGGACAACATGAAGGTACAGTGAGGGTGAAAAATAGTCGAACCAGAACTGAATGACAATATAAATAGAGTGGCAATAAAATAAATAAACAAAAATAGGTGGGATGTGTGCAGGGTGGGACCAACAAGGGAAAGAAAGACGGCAGAGTTAGGGGACGATGTGAATGGTTGAGGTAGTGAGGTTGTTGTGGAAGCAGCACAGGTGCACTCGGGCCGGTCAGAGTTGTGTGTTGTTGTACGCTCTGTTGGCCGCGGGCACAAAGGTGCGTCTGAAACACCGCAGTGGGATGAACCGTCGGCCGAAGGAGCCGCAGCTCGTGGTGCAGGGGGCGGGAAGGATTGTCCAGGATAGCTCCCGTTTTCCTTCTCCCTCCCCGCTGCCACCGATCGAAGATGGTCCAAATTCGGTCCCGCCACCAGCGGGCTTTCCTAGCCATCTTATCAAACATGTTGGCGCCGCCCCTCCAGCACACTGCACCCCAGAAGAGTGCACTAGCTACCGTAGACCGGTAGAAGGTCTTTAGGAACCCGATAAAGACGCCAAACAACATCGGTCTCCTCAGGAAGAACATCCTGCTCTGACCCTTCCTGTCAAGTGCATCGGTATTGGGTGTCCAATCCAGGTTGTTGCTAATGTGGACTCAAAGGTACTTGCAGGAGTCCGTTATCTCCACCTCTTCACCCTGGAAGGTGATCGGTACCCGTCTCCTCCGATTCTTCCGGAAGTCCACAACCACTTCCTTGGTCCTGGAGATGTTGAGTAGGAGGCGGTTCCGGTCGCTCGACTCGACAAAACTCGCGGTCAAACCTCCGCGCTCCTCGTCGTCGTCGATGCGTCCGACGATTGAAGAACCGGAGTTGTCCCGGACGTTGGCGATGAAGAGGATGAAGAGGAACGGAGACAGGAAGTACTGGAGCAGCTTTCACAAAGCGGGATGATTGTTGGCAATATTTGTCACGTTTTCGCTGAAAAAACTCAAGCGGCTTATCAGCGTAATAGGGGTGTAACGTCTTTAAGCGACTCCTTCGTTTATCTGCTTCATGCTGTCCGCTGCCAACATATTTAGGCACGGTAAACACACCCGTCTTTCTCATCTCCCGGCGTAGACACAGTGAAGCCAAGCGCGACATACGCTTCATCATATTTCCTCTTCTCAGCTTTCGGGTGACTTTATCTCATTATCTCCGTGCACTTCATATTTCCCGCTCTGCGCTGTGTGTGCGCACGCTAGGTGCAAAAAAAAAAACACAAAGCTAATACTCCACCATTAGCATGTTCCCCGGGGTCACCATGCCTTAGCATCACATACCCACACATTTGACAACCCCTTTTTTTTGTCATTTTGCGATGAATCTGGAGCGTCATGTCATTTTCTTTCACATCAGAAATCCATTTCAAAACCTAGTTGACACAAAAGCGGAGTTTGTATTTTCTGAATATTTCCGTTGTAAAATAAGAAAGCGCGTTCCTTCGCTGTCGCTGTGTCGCCGGGGGGAAACTTCACATTTCGTCAGGCGGTCGACGCATCCGGAGCGAGGATGTATCCGTATCATAAACGGACTTTTTCATGTTCGCGTCTTGGCGGTTTTAATAAACGTCCTGCGTGTTTTTGGATAAAGGGAGGAAAAAGCCGGAGGAAGCTCTCGCAGACGGAGACTCGACACGGAAAGGCCGCCTCGCCGGAATCCAACCACCGCGCCGACGCGGCAAATCGAATAAAACGTTGGCAATAACTAGCAAAATTTACAACAATAATAAACGTGACGGCGCTCAAGTTAAAGCAAAAAAAATAAAACAATGATTACCAGTCGCGAAAGCTGGTCTTTGTTTAGTTTAATACGGACCGTTTAAGATCGTGAAGCTTTAATAATTACTCCCATACAAAGTTGAACGTAACATGTTTTGAAAATGACTCAGTCGCTATATTTGAATTTTTTTTTTTTTGCGTCGGCAATAACTAGCAAAATTTACAACAATAATAAACGTGACGGCGCTCAAGTTAAAGCAAAAAAATAAAACAATGATTACTAGTCGCGAAAGCTGGTCTTTGTTTAGTTTAATACGGACCGTTTTTGGTTAAGAAAGATCGTGAAGCTTTAATAATTACTCCCATACACAGTTGAACGTAACATGTTTTGAAAATGACTCAGTCGCTATATTTGAATATTTTTTTTTTTGAAGAAATGTTTGAAGTCCACATGAAAGGATCGGAGGGCTGGATTTTGAAAATGAAAATAAATGATTAGATAAATAAATGAAAACAGATTCCGGCCTCCTCGTTACTATTTCAGCGAGCGTAGCGTCCGTACGAAAGTGTAAATCGCGCGCAAAGCGCTCCCTGCCCTCCGAGTTACTTTTATCAGCCGTCGATCCTTCCCGTTTCCCTTCTTCTGTAGTCAAACCTCTGTAAGACGACGGGCCGTAAGGAAGCTGATCTCCTTTCATTCTCTCGCTTTCAGAGTCGGTGATGGAGAAAGAGAGAGAGAGAGGGGGTCGGCGGAGAAACGGGGAAAACAATGATTTATTCAGTAGCATACCCCGTCCTCTCATCCCGCGGCCAAAGCACACTTGTTTTCATCCCTTAGAAATTCCGGAGGCTCCAGGTGGAGAGAGGGAACGGCGAAGCTAGGAGATGGTGTGTGTGTGTGTGTGTGTGTGTGTGAACAGTCGTGATGGGGGTTTGTGCTATAGCGCTGAATCCGAAAAAAAAAAAAAAGGAAAAAAACAGACCAATCGTCAATGAGCGGTAATTGATCCTCCTTTCCATCGCGGGTCAGAACACAAACGTCCCGCTGGGATTACAACCGGCGAACCCGCCTTCTCCAGACCAGGAGGCGATATCGCTTCTCCGTCGGGTTTATTTTTTTAATTGATTCGGTCTGGTGATCCCTTCCGAGGAGGGGGTTTGAACCCCCCTCACCTTAGAACCGCATTAGCGAGGTCATCGAAACCGAATGCGGCGGCTCCCGTCGGCTCGCTGCGACGTTACATGACGGAAAGGAAGATCCGGCGATGAATCCCGGGGTTTTGTTCCTCTTTCCATCCCTCTAACCCGCCGCTTTTTCCCCCCGCAGAGAGCCGTAGATGGGCGCCGCGGCGGAGCCGTGACAGCGGCGGAGAATATCCATGCCAAAAGTGACTATGGGTCTCTTGACATTATGAGGTTAAGCACAAAAGAAACACATATTGAGGCTTAACTCTGGACTAATATTAGAATGTGACCATGAAAGATATTTCTAATCTGCTCAGCCAAAATCACATTAACTCCCCCCCTAATGTAATTTCTCCGTCCTAACAGAACAGCGTCTGAGAACCTTTTTTTTTTTTTTTAATGGGAAATCTTTCTGTTTGCAAAGGGAGAAAAAGCGAGCGCGATGAAAGCGCAACCGGGGGCGTCGAGGGTCGCACGAGCCGCCGTCCTGCCCGAGGACGATCTTGTCTGGCAAAGCCACTGCGGACTCAGATTAATGCCGGGTTTCCGCCGAAAGAATTTCGTCCTGTCGTGGCGACTGGACTCGATTTTCTTCACTCGAAGACGTTTCAGCCCACGTCCGAGAGGCTCCTCCGGTTCTGACGGCCTGAGTTTCTGATTATAAGTGACAGGGTTTTTGTGGGCGGGTCCGGGGTTACGACGGTTTGTTACGCAAATGCGAGAGTCGACCGGCAGAAAGATCGGAAATGCGGAACGAAGGAGCGAAACCCATCGACTCGGACGGGTCACTTTCTGCGTTCACCTTTGCGGATTCCGATCCAACTAAATCCCCAAATGTTGCTTCTTTGACCCGACGAACGACATCCCCGTTAGCATAACGACCGTTAGCATAATTTCTGCGAAAGCCTCTCAGATGAAACATCTCCAGGTGGAGAAAACCAAGTCCGGTTGCCGCGACGAGAAGATCGTGACAAAAATCCCCGCAGACTTTTACGCCAAAAGATTCTCACCATCGCAGATTGAAAACTGAAAGTTGGAAGGAATTTTATCGGAGTCGCGAAGCTTTCCGTCTCGATTGCTAAGTACGAGGCGGTTATCTGAGCTGTTTTAGATCGATATTTTCCGAGTCTTGGGTTTACGACAATATCAAACGTTCTTGGTATCATCGCGGGTCTTTCGCTTTTTTCGGTGATGTAACGCAATCAACAACCAATAGGTGAGCGCTGACAAAACAAGAAACGGGAAACCCGGTGGATAAACAAAAGGACGTCCCGATAAAGATCCAGAAAGAGGAGCGGATGGCGGAGCTGTGGGCAGAGGGAAAAATTGCTAAAAGAACCTTGTTGTAGTTTTGTAAATGGTGTCCACAGTCTTTGTAAAATCTCTTAAAAACGTTTTTTCTGACGTACGTATGTATGTATGCAGTAGATTTCCAGGAAAAAAAAAACAAAAAAGTCGAGTTTTCTACAATGAGGACACGACGACGTCCGACCCCCGACCTCTTAAAAACTAGATGTGAGATGATATTTTCCCAAATCCTTTCAAAGTCTCCTGACATACGGGCAGCATACGATGAAGTTCTGGAGAACCACGTGGACGTGGAGCCGATTCGAGAGCAACTAGCAACCCCGAGGAACGACCCGGGGAAATAACCCGGGGAATCTGCATTTCCTCCAGCGGGGATCCGAACAGACAGACAACCGGGAAAATTGAGCAGCGGATTTTTTCTTTTTTATTTTTGTCATGAACTCCACAGATATCACAAGCAATTTAAGAATGCAGTGATCCCAGAGGTGGGGAGGGGGTTTAGAGGGAAGAAGGGTGAATAAATAAAAATGCATTTAAAGGCTCGGCGGATGTATAAGAGCCGCTCTCCGCTGCCCCGCGGGGCAAACAAAAACCCACCGGTACTTTCAAACATGAAACGGCGCCCCTGGCAGCTGCATAAAGAGCAAAGGAATCCAGGGGAGGACGGACGATCGGCCCCCCCGACGGGCCGCCCGCAACCACCGCCGCACGAGGGGAGCACATTTTGAGTCGAAAATGAAGAAAAAAAAACGCTGGTGAAGAAACACAGGAAAGAAAGGAGAGGGGTGGAAGACGGAGGAGGTTTGGTTTAGAGAGCTGGGAGGAGCCGAGATGAAGAGGCCGAGTTCGTCAGAGGCGTTTCGGAGATAAAGTCGGACTGAGAAGGTTAGGATGTGGACAGAGGAGGGATGGGGAAGAGGTTCGGATGATTGGCAACTTGGGGGAGAAGATTTAGAAAATAAAAACAGGCACATACGCTGGGTAGGGATGGGCGCTAAAGTTTCAAAAAGACTCCGCACTCCAAAAAAATGCTCCAAAAAGAAAAGATGATTTATTTTGTAAGAAACACAAAACCCTTTTTCTTGCACGCGTGGCTTTTTTAGCAAAAAAAAAAATCATCGGCATATGTGTTAAAAAATGTGATATTGTGCCATTTTTTTTTTTTCTTAAAGAAGACCAAGAATGAAGAAATCAGATCGTAAAACCCCAACAGGAGGTCATTTGGGACAAATCAGTGATTTTTTTTTTTTGATTTATAAGACAAACACAGCGTGGAACCTGAACCTCAGAAGAACACGCTAACTTCATTATCTTCCTGACGCCGCATGCAGGAGGTCTTTGCATGAACATCAGTGATCCTGTATCTACTTTTTTGAAATACGAGGCTTCCTCAAGCCAGCGGCCTCATTGGATCATTTCCCCCTGACCATTAAAACCTTTTCTCCACCGGGATTTTGCAGAACATAAAAAATTTTGTCCCCCATAAATACGAAGTTAGCGAACATCGTTGCTGCCGTGCGGAGCTTGAACGCTCGGGCAACTTCCTGTCTGTGAGTATGTAAGGCTGAACGTTTACCCTGGAGGAGCTCCTGGAACCGAATTTGAGCCGGACGGTTGTTAGAACTGAGTTCTTAGAACCGTTCTGTCTGAAAGCGTCTATTGTGAGCGTTTCGGCGCTCGGCTCCCGTCAGGCGGGTGGAGTTTGGAAAAGACTTGACAATGCAAATTTACCGCGGCTTCAGTTTTGATGCTATCTCCGTTGTCTTCAGAACTCAAACCTGTGAAGTGTCAAAACAGAGAACAGAGTGTGTGGAAGCTAATTAGGGTTTCTCTCTCTCACACACACACACACACACACACACACACACACACACACACACATATGCGCTATGATTTAAGCTTCAAGCTGCTCCCCCCCCCCCCCCCCCCCCCGCCCCCGTGGCAAAACCTTTGGCGGTTTTGTAACGTCACTGTTTTTGCAAAATCGCCGGATGACGCAGAACATCGTCTGCAAAAAGTAAAATAAAAAAATGGCACTTTTAAAAATCACCGGCGACGTTCCAGAGGACGTCAGGCGGTCGCGGAATATCGTAATGTGGCTTAAATGTCACCTTTTACCGAAGCTGAGACGTCGTCGTCACATCTGCATTTCTGATTTCATCGCGGTATCAGGCATCCGGCGCTGACACTAGCCGCTTTCGGACAGAAAAGATCTGAGCGCAGTCAACTCAGATTTTATTCCAGGAGCAACCTTCCTCCTCCTCCTCCCCCTCCTTCGGGGGAAGTTTTTAGAATTGCTTCTCAAGAGCAAAGTTACCACAGTGTGTGACTGATCCTGGAATGGGCGAAGTGTTTACAATATTGTCTCCGCACTCTTGCCATGTGAAAAATCGCGCCTTTAGCAAATGCTAACGTTCCCCTGTGAGCCCTGGAAACCTTCTCACTGGGTTTGTCCATTGTCCCAAGAGACAAAATGACAGCTGAACAACGGCTGTAATAGTTTTTAAAAATGAACTGCAAGAAGTATCTGGTAATGGGTGTGGCTTATGAGTTCCACCAATCGCCGAGCACCTACATTGTATGAGTTTCTAAGGAACCCCAAAAAGACCCTTGGAGCTGGAGGTATGATGGCTCTCGGAAACGAGGGACTTGGTCCTTGTTTTTTTTTCCTGAACTTCCCCCACAGGGATGGATAAAGTATTATCTTAGTATGATCTTCCTCGTTCCTCTGCTGTCCTCTTCTTCTTCTTCTTCTTCTTCTTCTTTCGGCTTTTCCCGTCAGGTGTTGCCACAGCGAGTCAACTTTCTCCATCTAACCCTATTCTCTGTATCCTCCTCTTTCACACCAACTACCTTCATATCCTCTCTCTACGTCCATAAATCTTCTCTTTGGTCTTCCTCCAGACCTCTTGCCTGGCAGCTCCAATTCCAGCATCCGTCTACCAATATATTCTCTATCCCTCCTCTGTACATGACCGAACCATCTCAGTCTGGCTTCTCTGACCTTCTCTCCAAAACATCTAACATGTGCTGTCCCTCTGATAGCCTCATTCCTGATCCTATCCATCCCGGTCACTCCCAAAGAGAACCTCAACATCTTCATCTCTGCAACCTCTAGCTCTGCCTCCTGTCTTTTGGTCATTGTAACAGACATCATTCCTCTGCTGTCCGAATGCATGAAAAAATGGCATAGCTCCTAAAAAGGTTCTAGGAACTGTGTAAAGTTCCCATAGTGACAGAGCAGCTATTGTCACAAGTGGCAAGAAAACGGTGATAGTTTTTGATCCACTGCAAGAAGTCTCCCGCTCCAATCTTTCCCTCACCTGTGAACAAGAACCCGAGATACTCAAACTCCTCCACTTAGGGCGGGCACTCCAACCGTTTACGGTTTTGGAGGCGCCGATCCTCATCCCGGCCGCTTCGCACTCGGTTGCGAACCGCTCCGGCGAGAGCCGCAGATCATGGCCCGATGAAGCCAACGGAGCCACATCATCTGCAAAAAGCAGAGAGTCCGTCCAGCTGCCACCAAAACCGGATCCCCTTTGACGCACTGGCTGCGCCTAAAAATTCTCTCCATAAAAGTTAAGAACAGAATCTGTGACGAAGGGCAGCCCCGGCGGAGTCCAACTCTCACCGGAAACAATGCGGACCACCAAGCTCCGACACCGATCCAGGCAAATGAGGTGATGAAGTGGCTCGGGCATCTGGTCAGGATGCCTCCAGGGCACCCCAAAAAAGCTGGACCATGTAGCTGGGGAGAGGGAGGTCTGGGCCTCAGTGCTCCGGCATTGGAAGGTGGATGGATGGATGGATGGATGGATGGATGGATGGATGGATGGATGGATGGATGGAAGGACCAATCACTAAATAACTGTTGAAAGACCCTACTTACATTGGAGCTTTCACCATTTCGTCGTCCCATTTCTTGCTGTCCGTTTTGTCGAAAAAGAAAACAGCCAACCAGTGACCAAACTAGTTTTGGAAATGGTGCTCCACGATCTGCAAGAGCTATGTGGTAATGGGCACAACTTATGTGTTCAACCAATCACCAAGTACCTAAGTCATACAAATTCCTGTGGAGCCCTTCAGAAACCCTGCCTCGGAGTAAAATCTAATATGGTTCTAAGACCTGAGGTCCTCGGTCCTGGTTCCTCTGCTGTCTGAACGCACCGTGAAACAGCCTAGTTCCTGAAAGAGCTCCTACAGTGTGGAAGGTGCTAGCGTGACGTAGCGCCACCCGCTAGCAAGAAGGAACAAATTCGGGTCGACACATCGACGCGGCGTTTGGGTCGTGGTCGTCGAGGCACTCGGAAAACTGAATCCGGACCGGTCCTGTTTTACGTCAATGGCGGCGGAACTCCAGGGAGTGTGCACGGCGTGCACGTCAATACCAAAACCGAGTTTGCTGGGTATTCGCAGAAAACACAGGAAGTTATCGCCAAGTTACACGCAGAGGAAGTGGGCTGAAGGATGAAATACTTTATCAGGAGTACTCGGGTTTATCTTAATTTCAAACAATTTATAGATTTAATTTTGTACTTAAATGTTGTTTTAACAGAATTAATCAACTTACTACGAATTGACTGAGCACCGGAGCAGGTGTAGCACCTTCCTGTCACCACCAGAACAGGACAGTATGGAGGATAAATAATGAATGAGTCCAGGACGTGTTGGAGGGCGGAGGGTTTTTTTGTGCGCTGCAGCTTTTAAGTTAATTTCAGGGGGCAAGAAAAAAGAAAATTAATGAATAAAATAAATAAAAATACAGACAGTTTCGTTTGGGCTCCCTGCCCTTGCTAAGCATTGGGAACCCTGCAGATTCAATAATGGATACACTACGGCGCGTTCACAGCCCCCGGGTCCACTCGGGGATGGACGCCTAATGAATAAAATAAATAGCTAAATTACAATTCGGAGCATTTTTAATTGAGTACCCTGCTAGTTTTCAATTATAAAAAAATAAAATAAACAAAAAGTTTTTGCTCCAGCGTGCCAGAAGTTGGAAGAGATCTGCATAAAGCTCAGGAATACACCGATGTAAACAACGGCGCTGACGCATTCAGTTTTGCGCCGCAGATTTTAAACCCAAAGAGGGATCGCGGACGACACGCTTGTCAAAAGAACAACATCAACAAGAGCGACAAATGAGACGGTAACCAAACGGTTAGTTGTCGACGTCGCTAGCGCGGCTATCCGCTCTTTCCTCCATTCGTGTAGTCATCCGGCTCTGCTCCATCGGCAGTTTCCTTCAATCGCTAATTCCCGTTGTCTTCCCCTTCTGATGCTACTTCCCGTGTCCTGTGGACCGCAAAATACGATACGTAGAGCCCTTTGAGTCGGTTAGTCGCCGGCTACGATAAAAAGCTATGACTAAACTCTTCCTTGGTGATTCCACTAGTGAATACCTGAAGGTTCAGAGTACGACGTGACTTCATTGCCGTTCAATCCACTTTCAAAAGTGTATTTTCTCCTTAAACCTGTGAATACAGTCTTTACATCTGGCTTTCCCCGGCGGGAGCCTTGCGGTGAATCACCCGACGGCGTCTCCGGTGGGCGGCGGAAGGAGCGAGACGCTCGTCGGGGCGAGGCGAGCCTTCCCGCTCGCCGCTTCCGCAGACGAGCCTTATGGCCCTCGGCGATAAAATGCCGGTTGGTGTTGGGAGGCGACGATGAATAATCTCGGCGTGGAGCTCTGATTCACGGCTTAACGGGTGTTTAAAAGTGATCGAGTGCTTGACTCATGCGGTTGTTGCATTATTATTTAAATGGATTCGCCAGAATACAGCAGCACGATCTCATTCTACAAAAGCAGAGACCCTTTTTTATGTACATATTATTATTAATGTGCGGCTAATGGGGGACATTAAATTATTCGATGAGGTGCGGGAATATCAGAGAGGAGGTGTTTTTACCCCCGGACCACTTTGACAAATTTATATCCATAAAAGAAATTTATTTTTTCCACTTATGGCCTTTTTTGTTGGGAAGCATGAAGCAGCAATAGTTCAGTTTGGAATCAATCATTGCGGATATTTTCATCTACCTTTGATTCATCGAAAGGCCAATAAAAGAAAATTGATAAAACACAACAAATAAACCATGTTCGCTGTCATTAAGATACAAAAAGAGTAAAAAAAAAACAATACAAGTAATAAGGTCCGAACCGATCTGAACCAATAGGAAGCTACATTATTTCCCACAATCCGTCAGCTTCCTAGGATTTCCGAATTCTGCTTGTCACAAAAACACCAGGAAGTAACTTAACTGTGCAACAAAATGTCAGACTGCCAGACTACCAGACAAAATGTCCCAGTGCTATACTTCAAATGTGGTCTCCTTTTAGCTTTTTCGATTGAAGAATCACACGGGACTTGTAGTTTGATAGTTTTCCAAATAACGACAAACAAAACCCGCATGAGGTGAATGAGCGAATATCAGTCAGCTCAGGGTAAAGAATAACTTGGAGAGGGGATTTCTGTTGCGTTTCGAGTTTACCTGACACGTCGGCCAAGCAAGCGGTCTATCCTGTAAAGTATTTATGGGAACATATATCATTTATAAGATAAAAAAATAAAAATAATGTGGCACTGGAGCCTCTATGCCAGACACCGTCTGTTGGTGAAACCAGCATGAAATTATGTGACAGTATGGCGGGGCAGTTTTATGAAACCAAATGTTACGTAAACATCAAGACCCCTTCAGTCCATATGTGTGTGTGTGCATGCGTGTGTGTGTGTGTGTGTGTGTGTGTGTGTGTGTGTTTAGGCTGCTGTTGTGAGTGGTCTTGACACTGCCAAAAGGGAAAAAAAACAAAAAAACAACCGACCGAGTCCAAGTTTTTAGAGCATGTGTATGTGAATTTGTGTGTGTGTGTGTGTGTGTGTGTGTGTGTGTGTGTCTTCACCACTGAGCCCTCAGTCTGGCGGCAGGGAAGGGGGTTATAAGCTTCTTGCCCTGCTTTTGACTACAAGGTAAATCCGGTCAGATGAGAGCTTCGCACCAACGTCTCCTCCTAGGAGGACGAAGGAGTGGTCGGGTAAAGATGGCCGACCTGGGCGACCTAAGACGGCGTCCTGGTTTACAAAAAAATCTGCAGCGTCTCATTGCAATTGGAGTAGAAGCCTGTTAGCGCGCTGAGCTAACCGTTGGACATTTCATATAATCATCCCCGCATACAGAGCCTAACACGCAGATTATCTGGAATCTCCATACATAAGCCTTCGGGTGAGCGAAACAAAACCGGATTCCGGGGCAACTGGAGGAGCGTTGGAAGGCATCGGGAAATAATAATTATTCCTATCCGCGTGAGCCGGACCGGAAAATAATTTGCCCCGATGGAATTCACGGCGACAGCCGCCGTCGCAACGCCGGCTCCGCAGAGATTCACACGCCGAGATTCACCCATCCGGCGCGGCGGCTTTTGGCCACGAGATCTTGGCCGTGGAAACGCGGCGCTTTTTCTACCGGCGACTCCAAACGCGAAAGCTGGCGCCGGTTTCCTTTCGCCGTCGCTCGGCTTAATTCCGCAGCGCGGAATGGATTAGACAATGTGAGGGGAGGCGGGCGGGAGAGAAGGGGGGAGGGCAAAGTTGAATATTGCATTTCTGTCTGCATGCTTTAAGCGTTTTAATTCCTGTTATCTAGGCCAACCCTGCCCTCCGTGTTTCATGTTCCCTGCGAGCGACGCCGCGACAACGCCGTCCCCTCCGACCACGTCCGTGACAATTATTTTTTCATGTTTTGTAAATGGGATTTCCGTCGGGCCCCGGCCTGTTTTTCTCACCGAAACTCGTTTTTAAATCGCGGACGCCGGAGCGCTCCGTCTTTCTCGGGCTCCGCGGCTAAAGCCCTTGTTTGTCGAAAAACTGCTGTCGCTTCTATCAGTATAATCACTGGCTTTGGCGAAGGATTAAGACGATTCCAGGAGGTTTATACGTGCAGCCTCTTGCTCCGGGAGAGCAGATCCTGTTTACATTGTTTTTACATTTTGGATGCCAAGGCTCATTCACGAAAAAGGTTCACGTGAATGGTTTTATAGCGCTATATGAAACACCTTCTCGCTCCCAGCCTGACGAACTTCGAGGGTTCCCTCAGCGTCACATACAGATGCATTCCAACCGAGTTAACAAATCAATAACTTGATCCATTATTTATCCCGGGAACCGGAGGACGTTTAGATCCGACGAGTTCCAGGAACTAGCCTGGTCCCTCATAGGTCCCGTTCAGAGGAAATGGAAAGCGAAAGTGTTTTTCGGGCTTCGCCGTGTGCCTTCTCGTCGTTTTTTTTCGACGGACCCGTAGCGTCACGTCCACGTCAACATCCGTATCTATATCTAAATCTTATCTGGATAAAATTTTGTATTTTCTTCTTCAGGGGCGTCAAACTCATTTCCAGCGAGGGCCACATCAGCATAATGGTTGCCGTCAAAGGGCCACATGTAACGGTAACAGTATGAATGTAAAATAAATGTAACTACTCCTTAATGTTTAATAACTCATCCAAACGTCGCGTATGCATTTGCATAGAATCTATGCAATCTTGGCTTTTAATTTCTTGGACAATTTGTTGTTTTTCCGGAAGGCTAATTTTAGCATTCTTAGCTTCGTGTTTGGTGTCAAACTGGCGATGTAAATTGTACTTTTTCGACAACCGACGTTGCCTCCGAACACAAATGATGCTTTTTCTTTTTCCTTTGAAGCGTTAACATTTATTTGCCCTCCCATCTTTCTTGAACCAACCTTCCAACTGCATCAACTTTTCTCATCCTGCACATTTAGGGATCGTTTATTTTTCTCAATACAATTCTCAGTTGAAATTGGCATTAATATTGATGCACTGCGATCTAATGGCGGGACGCCGTCACTTCGCGGGTATCGTGATCGGCTTGAGTTGTGGGAAATGTAGTTTATGGGCAATGCATGCGTTTTGACAATTGTTTGGTTTTAAGACAACCCTAAAATAGATGCTTCTCCGGTTTGGTCAAAAAAAGGCGAGAAAGGGGCACCTCGACAGTGACGGGTTTTATGTCTCCATATGATGTATGAACGAGAAGGTAAATGGTTGTAAGTCCCTCTGCAGGGTGAACCATTGAGATGTCCCTCCTGCAACCCCATCATGAATCAATGAATGAATGAAAATTAAGGCAATTACTGCTCATGATCTTCCCCTTAAAATAGCAATTTGAGTGTTGCTGTAAGAAAGTTTATTCATTTCAATTCACCCTGCTGATTCTGTGTTTTAAACAATCTTTAAAAATCCATTTTGCGTTTTCTTTTTTTTTAACCAAATATCCGCATCCGGCCACACATGAATGAGCCGAGGCCATAAGACTTCTTTCTTTTTTTTACAGTTTCTCTCCGTATGTTATTCAAAAAGGCACAATTGGACCCTTCGATTCATCGCCGGTTGATCCTTCAAATAGGAAAAAATGTGAGATTTTCCCGCCTCTCGTTCAGCTGCCTCTGCAGGAGTGAAGATTTAATTACTTTTATAATTTATACATACAAATGTTTTTATATTTGTTCAATTAAATTAATTATCTGTTTTTTAATAAAATGTAAAATAATAATTATACATACATAAAACATATATGTTATATAAAAACAAATAAAACATAAATAAATGGAATTAAAAATAAATAAATACATTTTCAAAATCTATCCATATATATATATATATATATATATATGCATATATATGCAGATATATAGAGAGAGATTTATGTCTCTCTCTCTCTATATATATGTTTTTTTATATAGATTTATATAAATAGTTTTTTTTAATATATATTCTATGTATATGTTTTATATATAAATGTAGTTTGCAGACTCCAGGACTGTTTCCTGGACCTCGGCGACCAGATTCAAGGGGATTCGGCTCGGAAAGGTGGAGGCAGAAGCGACAGCGGGAGGAAAAATGACGTCTGTTATTCGCCGCTGCCGGAGATCTAATTAATTTTCTTTGGGTTGTGAAGTCAAATACATGTGTGGTAGCTGTAACCGCCCATCCTCCTCCTCTCTCTCTCACACACACACACACACACACCCACACACTCTTCCCTTTTAAATTGATTTTTCACTTCATTTCCCTTGAAGAGCGGGAGGAAGATTACCCTCTCTACCCCCTCAAACCGGCCTATCCTCTTTCAGGCTACACTGGAGTTAAGACCCCCCCCCCCCTTCATTTCAGGGCCGAAAACACCCATGAGTGTTCATTCGCTGCCCGAACTTCTCCACATAATTCAAATCGACGCGAGACGAACGACCTCCTTCCTTTTCCCGGGCGGCGGCGGCGCTAAGTCCGCCAGACCACTTTATCGATCCCCGGCGAGAAAAACACGAGCGGTGGAGCTTAGAGAAGGCATTTCTTCATTTCCCACGTGAGGCGCCGCGTGAGCTGCTTGGGAAAACGGCGGCGACGTGTAGGTTGAAAGCGGGGTTCCGTCGGAGATCGTCCGGGAGAAGGTCGAACCGACAAAAAAAAAGGAGACGGAAGGTGGAACAGGCAGACCTTCGCGTGAACTCCAAGGTCTGGGCGTAGAGAGCGGGCCCAAGGATTTACACCGCGTAATTGGAAACTGTTGTCTCGTCTCCCCCGGGCGCCCAACGAACCCTGACTTACAGTCATCTGGTCGGCCCGACCCCGCGCGCTGCTCATAAATGTATTAAGACCTGTACCGAGTGAGCGGCGGGGCTCGCTTTTCACATCAATAATTAAACACTTTTTGTTCAAAAAGCCTGTTTTTCGGTTTCTGCTGTGATTATGAATTGGTGTTGATGTCGTGGCTTCGTAGCTCTCCGGACGGCCGCCTCTAGGGGTACGCGAGCTAAACGCGCGCAGCTTATGGAGCGCCTCGCTAAGTGTTTTACGCTAGATAGCCATCGGGAGCGACCCGGGGGTTCACTGGACGCTCGGACATGGAGACGGGAGCAGCAGGGGAAAGGAACCGCCAATCTTCCAATTGGAAGGATGACGCGTTTTACCAACTGAGCTAATCCAAGATTAGCCTGAAAGAAATAACAGCCAAATGGGACATCATTCTTGGCGTTAGATGCGTCTGGAAAATTTAGTTTGATGGCGGTTGTCAAGGATGACCGATCGGCCCGCAGGTAGCGATCATCTGTCCATCATGACTATAAGCATAGGAATACTGTTCAAAATTGGGTATGTTGCGAAAACGTGACGTGCGAGAAATTACCGAGCCCCTGGCGGTTGGTCCGATGCTGCCCTTCGTCATTTCTGCTCTCATTTCACAAAACCTTTTCAGGAACTAGGCCGTTTCATGCATTTGGACAGCAGAGGAACCAAGAACCGTGAACCATTTGAGCTCCTTCTCCGAGGCACCATCTTTTTAAAGTCCAATAGGAACTCTTAGGTGCTTGTTGATCGGTGGAACTCGTAAGCTTAAGAAAGCCCGATGCTTTCTTGAGCCAAAGTGAGCAGAATCCGAATGGACCGACGAAGAGGTCTGAGCTCTCCTGGCCTGAGACGCCACAAGGGTTCGCGGAGGAACGCCAACATTAAGTAATGTGTTAGCTAACGACGGTACACCTCGCAGAACCCGTGGTCTCTTACCGCCCGTGTGAATGCAAAACTTAAATGTTCCCCTGTTCTAGTTCCTAGAATAAAATTCAAGCCGGACAGTTCTTAGAACTGGGTTCTTAGAACTTTTCTGTCCAAAAGCTGCCATTGTGTTTCCCTCGTTCCCCGACCCTGATCAGCCATTCAGGAGGGGAAACGGCGACCTTTGGTAACTTCTAATCGCCTCAAAGCAGAAGAAGAGTCGAGGGACGGCATTAACGATTATTAAAAGTTTAAACACGAGGATAATTATAGACGGTTACGAGGAGACGGTTCATCTCGGAGGAGGACGATGGAGAGACAGAGATTACATCAGAAACCGGGGAAACGTTGAGATGCACGCTATCGCCGCCTTTGAGTAGGATAAAACATTTGCCCTCTGAAAATGAACTGTTGAAATGTGTGTGTGTGTGTGTGTGTGTGTGTGTGTGTGTGTGTGTGTGTGTGTGTGCGTGTGTGTGTGTGTGCGCAGGGGGGCCATGACAGGGGTGTGAACTGACGGAATAAAAATAGATCTCTATGTGCGAGTCAAACAGTGTTTAAATTCCTTTATGTTTTTTTTTGTTTTTCCATTCCTATGAGGATCATTTTGCTCCTGATATAAGGCTTCTCTTCTCCTGGTGCGGACCATTACAGTTCACACACCCCCACCGCTTCCACCACAGTGGGAGTTTTCTGTCAGCAGCGGCCCCTGGATATCAGATCAAGAGGAAAAACACTTAAGCTTCGTGTTCGGGAAAACATACACATCTATGCTACCGACACAAAGAGATCATTTGTTCTAGAAATGATGCCTTCAGGGTCCCTGGGGCAGCTGAAGCGCCGAGGCTCCGTTCTCAACCGCTCCAGCAGGTACCGTCATCGGCGTAAAGGTGTTTTCTGTTACCCGGAGGGAGTCAAGGGTGGAGCAGGGTGACGTTGAATTGGATATTGCAGGATTAGCGTTAGCATTAGCACTCCTCGTTGCCGTACTCAAAACAAAACAGACGTGAAAGCAGGTGGCTTGCGGGGAAAGTATAGACCTCAAAACTAGTGCAGGATTTAAAGAGCATAAAGGTAATTATTTCTCTCAAATCGAACCTTACATGGCAGTGCGTGTTAGCAGACCGAGGGTGATGTAGCGCCGCGCCGCGCCATGCCGCGCCGCGCAGCCGAAGGGGAAAACTGCATCTCTCAGGTTTTCGAGCAGGGTCCCCCATGAGAGCGACAGAATGCACCTAACAAGTCTTCAGTCATGGTTTAGAATTCAATTATACTCCAGTCAAAGAAATATATTACAACTGTTATAGTGAATAAGCGAGAGCCGCTTTAGCCTCTGGCGTTGTGGGTGTTTATGATGATTTGATGCAACCGTTACATAACTCTGATTCTAAATACACTTATCAGCGAAACAAATGTTCATAAAACATAATTACGCATCTGCCTCGTTTCTCTCCGAGTGCTACCGGGCCTTCGGCAGGATACGCTGCAAGACGGTTAAAGACGTCCACGTCCATTACAGGATACTTCTTGCAGAGATATAGTCACCGATTCACACATCGGGTGTTGAAAAGCGGCTACACAGGCCGCCGACCAGGACATCGGACCAACTCGGGGTTCGGCATGTTTGACATTTCAAATTTTCTTTCGAATTTCATCTCACTAAAAATGCTTTTAAAACCAAACTGAGAACACAAGAGGTCAACTTGTCAAAATGTAATTGCTTCTTTTAACTGTCTGTAATATTGTTCTGTCTGTAACTTATTGCTGCCTCTTGGCCAGGACTCCCTTGTAAAATAGGTTTTTAATCTCAACGGGACTTTTTTCCTGGTTAAATAAAGGTTAAATAAATTTTTTTTTAAAAAACGCCAACTGAGGGACGCTCGTTCTACCCGCTAAGCCGCAGTTGCTACATTAAGAAAGTGTAAGCTTAGGATAAAACTTGAGGCGTAAAATGTGGCCTTAGAAAGACGTTCACTTCTCAACGAGCACAGATGTTAGCATTGGCATTGCTAGCATGCTTGTTAGCTTAAAACACAAGGTGTTCCATTTGAACAGACGGTGATATCTGTCTGGGATATCATGCTACTCTGTGCTACCCGCGCTTGAACTGGGCGTTCCCTGCCAGAAGTTGTGCAACGGCGACACCTAGCATTACTGGATGTCACTGCAAGGCATCCGTCGGCTGCATGACTGCGACAAGAGGGATTCATAATAGAGCTTTCATATTCTGTGGAGAAAAAAAAAATCTATTTGACTTTCAATAAAGGCTTTTTTTTTCTGAGGCCACAAAACTTACATAATATGCTTAGTGACTTTTTTTAATTATTCAGATTTGAATGGGCTGCTACCAACACGTTTCTCTACAATGTCACATCTCAGTGCTGCTCTGAAGGACACGTATTTGTCCAAACACACGCCGTGTATCTGCCTTCCCATTACATGGAGGGTGATAAAATTTGCAGTGAAATAATAGCCGCCTTCTAGTTTATCTTTCGAGGAAGTTTTCGCAGCTCTTAGAACATTTCCAGGAACTAGGTACTTTTTTGGGTGCATCGGGACAGCAGAGGAACCAGAAACCATGGTTGGACCTCAGTCCCTAGGACCATTTTAGCTCCTCCTCCGAGGTCTTTTTACGCTTCCATAGGAACTTGTATGACTTAGTTCACACCCGTTACCAGATGGGTCTTGCAGTCTTGCAGGAGCGTCATTCCCGCAACTATGGCGATAAGAAATAGGCCGACGAAGGGGGTCAAAGCTCAAATGTAAGGAAGGCGTTCGCTAACGACGGGGTTCTTCCCACGACGAAGCAATACAGGGAAAGAAAAATAACGCTTCACCCATCTGATGGTCCAAGGTTGTTATTCCCAACTTGCAGAACACGAACGCCGCAGCGAACTCACTTCTCCAGTTTGTCCTTGTCAGCGGTTTGTTGGTCAAGTGTAGCCCTTCAGGTGCATGTGACCGTTTCGGTCGCTGGCTAAGCCTGCCGGTCGGCCGTTGGGGATCTGCAATGCGATGGGCACTCAAACAAATGTCTTTTAGGCAAAGACTTTTTATAGAGACTCGAGTGTGAGCCTTCCAGGAACCGACTTTTATAAAACCACATCATGATTTCCCGTTTGCGATTGTCATATCGGCAGTTTTGCGCTCGGGGTTTTTCGAGCCTGCGTTTGACAGATATACAAATGGTATGTCCCTACTTTTTTTTTTTTTTTTTTTGTCCAATAAAAGGAAAAAAAAAAAATCATGATATAGAGGCGGCATTGTTTATTTGTCATTCCATAATGGCATTTCTGCTCAGAGCCTCCGGTGAGGCCGCAATTTAAATGTTAACGCCGAACGGGTAACAACGGCGGGATACAAAAGCATATCATCATCGCTGTCATCTCGCGGACAGAGAGTACCGTTCTACCCCTCAGGACTTAAAAAGAAAGGGAAAAAAAAAAAGACTTAGAGCTGGTGTACCCTCGTAGCTGTCTAGGAGAATTGTTTGAGCATTCATCATAGAAGGGAAGGAGAAAAGAAGGAGCAGAAATAGCTGGATGTTGGGAAACATATATCTATATATATATATAGTAAAAATACAGTAAATAAAGAAGGAACTGCTGGGACTAGGAACACTGTCTTCATCCACAAAGTAGAGATATATTAATTTGACGGCGCAGAGGCCCTGGGGGATGGTTTGTCTCACCCCTCCCACCGGAATAGAACTGGACCGAGTGCCGGGGGGGGTTGAAGGTTCTCTTTAGGTGTTCATGGTTTGATGTGTGGCCGAGTTGTGTTTTGGTGGAAGTGCTTTAAGTAAACCTGAGGCTCAACGCTACCGGTTCCATTTTCACAACACCCGAACTGGACACCCCGACGTTATCGGAACATGTAGTCTTCTGCTAACATCTCCTCCATCTCCAGGGATCCCCTTTCCACTCGCTATGTTTTCATACGGCACAACGCCCACCTTTCACCCTTTTGCATCCCGGATGCCGGACCCGACAACTTTGATTTTGGACTTTGGGTTGGGAAGTGGGAACTGGTTTCGGTGGACCGTCTCAATCCTAGCTTTTTGGCCTCAGATGAAAAAGCGGAGCGTGCCAAGCCTGTGTGTCGCGGAAGTACCTCCGACACATTCCTGTTTAATTCCTCTTCCTTCAGCCGCAGGGAATCTTCAAATCTTTGTACTTAAGACCTTTAAACACTTTATAGCCTTGACTTTGACATTTTATAGTTTTATTTCCTTTTTTTTTTTTTTTTTTTTTACAGTTTATACAATTTCCTACTATTATTTATTATTGTTATGTTTTACTTGAAACTCTGCCGCAACGATATCCTTCGGGATGAATAAAGTTGTTCTTATTCTTATTCTTATTCCGGTTTTGGACCCCAAAACAGTATTGTCTCCCCTGCCAGCTGAGCCTCTGGTGCAGGACCCGCCGGGTCCCTCCTGTCGGTCAGAGCATTCTCACAAGTTCCACACCAGCGACACATCTGATACATCCCCTAAATCCACAAAGATCTCCTTTCTACTGACTATGTTTGCACACCCTTGACCCTTCCACGTCCCGAAGTAAGACCCAAGAACTCTATTTTGGACTTCGTGTTGGCCGGGTTTCAGTGGATCATCACCTCTGTCATCCATACTGAAGAAGTGGAGCTGACCGAACCTCTGCGTTGTCAACATTCCCCCAAATCTTTTTCTATTTGGACCATGAAAGTGTGTCCGTCTCCCCGCCGGAGGTCCCACCGGGTCTTTCCGGCTGCTTGGAAGTGCTTGAATAAACCCGAGATTCAACGCCGCAGTGGTTTGTCTCATTCTTAAGACTTCCACATTGGTGACCCTGATGTGATCTGAGCATACCGCCTTGCTACACCCCCAAGGATCTCCTTTCTGCTGGACACATTTTCATCTGGCTTTCACTTTTAAATGTCCTGGAGGCAGGACCCGGGTTTGGTCGATCCTCTCAAGCCTACTTTTGTGATCCCAACTGAAGAAGTGGAGCTGGCCAAGCCTCTACATTCCCCCGAACCCTGTTTCTACTTTGGACACTGAAACTCCTTCTGGTCCATTGTAAGCGCTCGAATAAACCCGAACGCCGGTTCGTCACATTTTCACAGCTTCCACAACGGAGACTTTCTGGCTCGCCACCAGCTCTTGAACAAACACGCCCATTTGTCATCATACGATGCGACTCTCGTTAAGTGCGGTGAGAAATTCGACCGTCGGGGTAAGTTATAAGCACATTAAAAGCTGGAAGAAAGCGTGATGAACGGAGGCGGGACCGGGACCCGAACGCAACAATCAGAGGCAGGCAGGCTGAAAATATTTGCTCGACATAGAAAAACAAGCCGAGCGGGCACAAAGGAGATTCACCTGAAAAATGAGCAGGATAATAAAAGGGAAAATAAACAAAGGGAAGAGCGGCGGTAAATGTAGGAGCGGACAAAGAGAATCTGACAAAGAAGGAAAAGCTCTTCTCCGTTCTTCTAATCTCAGCCTCCTCCTCCTTCTTCTCCGCCGTCCCCTGAAATTTATCTCAGCCCGGCATCACGAAGGGCATCTCAATTCCTTAAGGGTGAGCGGGGTGGAGGCCGGCGGCCGGAGCGGAGTTAGAGCCTCCTCGGCTCCTGGGCCGCGACGGCGAATCAAAGAGATATCGAGGCGGACATATGAGTGAATGCAGACGTCGTAGTTTGCATCCTGTCGGCATTTAACCGATCAATAAACGGGTCAACGGCAAGTCTAACCGACACTTGATCGGGAGATTAGCGCTACATCAAATCATTTACGACTAGCTTTGGATCGCAGTAGTTTAACACGTGTACCGTCTCGACTTGTTCCGCGCGTCATCCCCTAACTCTGCTGTCTAATTCATCCTTGTTGGTCTCAGCCCATTCGCATCCTGCATTGTTATTTAAATATTTTTGTCGTTGTTTTTGTCACTCTGTTTACGTTCCCGTCCCTATTGTTATTGTTTTGGTTTCACCCTTACTGCCTTGTTTTTTTCCATTCTGTTGTCCATTCTTATCCTTGATGTTATTGTTGCTGTTCTCTCTGCTGTCTATCTATTTGTGGATGTCTTTTGCTATCTTCTTATTGTCTATTTATACGTATATTCATATTTCTTGACACGTTACGCTGCTGTGACAAAAGAATTTCCCCTATGGAGATCAGTAAAGTTTATCTTATCTTATCTTATCTTATCTTAAAGCTCTTTCGTGCCTTGCGGTTTCAATATAGCAAGATAGCATTAACCCATTAGCACGTAGCAATGGCGGCAGAGCTTGGAAAGCGCGTTGGGGGTTTGCGGGAAACTCCGGCACGCAGGCAGGAGGAGTCGCGAATCGAAACCGCCAACCTTCCGATTGAAGGGACGCCGGATCTTCCGACTGACGCCCTCAACGACAGACTCGGCTTTGGAATCAGCCGTAGAGTTCAGTATACTTGGGGTGATCTGCTGTTGATTTATGATGCAATACACAAACATGGAGTATCGTCACCATCCATGACGTGGCTGACAAGGGGAAGAATTTCCGAAAGGGTCAATTCTGACCCTGAGGTTGTCTGGTTGAGGGTTCGAGCTTCGGCCTGGAGGTTTTGGGTGGGAGCAGTGAGCGGGGTTTCGGTGCAGATGGGGTCGTACGCCCCCGATCAAATATTCTGATAGATCGTCTCATTCTTCCCCTTTCCGTCCCCTGCTGCCTGGAGGTTTGGCCCCCGGGGGCCGGAGATGCTTCCCAGGTCCTTCCAGACTCCACTGATGTTATTCCGCGGAAGCTCCATCTTTCTCCCATAGCTGTTTTTTTTTTTTCTTCACCTCCTTGATCTTTTTCCTCCGCCGCCTCTGCGCGCCGTTCGCTTCTCGTCTTCGTTCCCCCAACTTACAAGCTCTATTTAAGAGGGCTTTTATGTGGGGATTGAAAGCTGGCTCGCTGTTGGAAAAACACTCTTCAGTTCTGGCAGACACGTCGTTTCCACACTTCTGTGTCCAAACAGTGCTTCGCAGCCTCGTCGCCCCGGACTCGCTCTGCTCGCTGTTGGTTACAGCTGTTGGGTTCTAGCGGGCAGGAAGTTCCACTAACGTCGTAACGACGAGTGGTTAAAGGCTTAGTTACGCTCAACGATAACTATGGATAGAGACGGCGAAACAGGGTTGGGGGTCGCAGAAACCTGGCCTGCTGTATGTTTTCGGCAGCTGGTTCCTGCAAACCGAGCGGCACCAGAAGGCATTTGGGGGCAGCGTTGTGCCGTACGCTCCAGTGTGACCGGGGAAAGGAGCAGAGAAGAAGCTGACATGGCATCGACGTAAATAGAGAGGACAATTCTTCGGCCATGTTTGCTATCGTCTGACTCTGAACTCTGCGCTGCCCTCTAGTGGATGCATTGCTCAACAACGTAAAGCACGCATTGGTAGAATGTGGGCAATCATGCTTGACGTGCTTTTTTTCCGTTTCATAAAAAAAACATTCATTTATATGGTTGGGTAGTTTTAGGACGATGTGTACAAAAAATAAAACTAATTGCGAACTGTTGATATGGACTGCGATTTTCATTCATTCTCAGCGCCAATCATGTTCACCTTGGACTGCTTCATATGGATACACACACCACCATTCACTCATTCATTCACACAGAGAACACACACTACTTTGTGATTCACTCATCACCTAGAGACATGCATAATATTATATATGAGCAAGATAAGATAAGATAAGATAAGATAAGATAAGATAAGATAATACTTGATTGATCCCCATAGGGAAAGTTCTTTTGTCGCAGCAGCGCAACAATGACAATATCAATAAATATGAGTATAAATTGTAAATAAATGAGACAATTAAAAGATAGAAAAAGATATCCACAAAAAACAGACAGCAACATGAACAACAACAAGGAGAAAAATAGACAAAATAAAGAAAAAATACCAGCAAAAATCTGATAAAAGGAATTGATGGAAACATCATTTATTTGAATTAAAAAAATGACTGAGTGAATGGGTGAATAAATGAATGAGAAAAGCAAAACAAATATTTTTCAAAAAGGTGTTTTTTTTTTCTGTTCAACATCCAGGCGACATCCAGGCCAAAAATATATGTAATATACATACAGGACTGCCTCAGAAAATTAGAATATTGTGATAAAGCTCTTTATCTTCTGTAATGCTATTAAAAAAAACAAAAATGACTTTTTCACGTTATTCTAATATTTTGAGATAGGACTTTTAAGTTTTCTTAAGATGTAAGCCATAATCAGCAATATTAATAAAATAATAAAAGGCTTGCAATATTTCAGTTGATTTGTAATGAATCCAGAATGTCTGACATTTTTGTTTTTGTAATTGCATTACAGACGATAAAGAGCTTTATCACAATATTCTAATTTCCTGAGACAGTCCTGTAGATGTAAATAAGGAGCAGCAATAAGAAAACTGCGTAGTACTGCTATTATTCTCTCTGTGGGTAGTGATGTTTGACAACATTTAAAACAGACGTACCTATTTGCGTACATACCGCGGGCTCAAATGAGCGCTGCGAAGGCGTGTCAGTGGGCGCTGTGTCGGCAGCCGCGACCGACTTAAACAACATCTCGGCTAATAGCCGCGCATCGAGTGGAGTGTGTGTGTCTGAGTGGTGCTCAAAAAGCGAGTACCGTTCATGCGGGGGATACCGGGGGGGCCATTGTAGACGAGGACCCGGGGGTCTCGTGGTTTAATCTCCCTTGAAAACAAGGTGAGTCAATTTTGTCGTCTTTTTTTTTTTTTAATAAGGCAACGGTTGCGCGGCGGCGACATCGGGGAGTTTAAGGAGGTGCTCGATGTCAGTTTGTCATTAACAGCTTTTAGGCGGCGATTTGTTTTCTTGTCCCCCCCCCCTCCCTCCCCATTCCCGCCGCCTCCCCCGCTACTATGCTGTCACGTCGTCACGTCACGAATAGCAACAGGGTTTGACAACCTGCTGCTTTTAATCATTCTCAATCAGGAGGGTCTTTCGCTCTCCCTGTTCTCACCATCTCTTGTACGTCTCACACACACACACACACACACACACTTGCACGCAACGTGGAGAAGAATGTGTAATCTTTTCAAGGACGGCGGTGACAGCGGGCCGCGGGGCTCGAAAAGAGCAATTCACGAAAAAGAAAATCTCTGGTGCTGAAAACACGCGTCGAGAAAAACGGAGGGAGAATGTCGACCGTGACGCCCGTATCGAGCCGCCGCGGTGAGGCGGGGGGTTGGCGGGGCGGGAGGAGCTTCCGGCTCGATGGATCTGAAGAAAAGAAAAGAGTCTGTTGGTGTTTACGTACCGTACATGTCATACATTCGTTTACTATCTCAGGGTCACGAGGATGCTGGAGCCCGTCCCGGCTGTCGTCGGGAAAAAGGCTGAGCTCGCCTCGGATCGATCGGGAGAACGCATATAGAGATATACGACCGTTCACACTGTCGTTCACATGTCAAATAGAGGCATACAGCCATTACTCTGCCGCTCATGCATCGTATGGAGACGTGTTTTTAGACTGTGGGAGGAAACCCACGCAGATGTGGGGGCGACGTACTCGAAACAGGAAGGCCTCCCTTCCCAACCGGCGGTTGTTTTGATATATAAACACGAGTGAGTGATTAATGAACGGTCCGGACGTTTTATCTTCGGTGAGTAATTGTTGTGTGTTATGATTAAATGTCAAGTCATAATTAATGGCTCGTCAGTCCATCCGCTCGATCGATGTGTGCGGAAATCACGACGGGAACGATCGAGGCATTCGAAGAGGTCGCGGAGAGTTACGGAACAAGAAGGTCAAAAGCCGAAGCTAACTCGGCTCCTCCAAAAGCAGGCGGCGAGGTCACTGGAAACGCTCAATCGTCCGGTCTTGTGAATGAGCGATTGAACGGCGGTATGTCTGGATACGATGAGTGTATGAGAGGGTGATGAACCCCACCTCTTGCCCAGTTATACTTGAGATAGGCTCCAGCACCTTCGCCATCCTGAGCGCAAGATAAGCGGTATGGATAATCAATGAATGAATGAATGAATGAATGACTTAAAAATCGTGTCATCTACTAATGTTTTATTAATGTAAGATTGCAATCAAATGGAGTTTTACTCCCACTGATATGACAGCCAATGAAGACAATCTGGGTTGGATGGAAAAAGGACAAAAAAAAAAAAAAAACCTCACTAATGGAAAGAGGGGGTGCAGAGAGGGTGGGGGGGGGCCAGGGGGACTCCATTAGCTCTGGCCGAGACTGTGAGCTGTGAAGGGAGAAAACAAAACGCTGTGAAATAATGAGCACAGCGGTCAGCGCCCGGCAGCTGCTGCTGATGTCAGCGCGGGACACGGGATTAATGAGAGCTATCAAAATTATTGCTGAGATGATCGACACACTTGTTTGCCCGAAGGCGTTTTCAAAGACGCGCTCTCCTGCTGACCCTTTGGGAATGACCGGGCGGGCGGCGTTCACGGCGGTCAAAGCAACCGCAAGAGTTTTTAAAACATTAATTCAGTCATTATCTACACCCCTAAACCTGCACTCGGGGTTGCGGAGAGGCGAGAGACTATCCCAGCTGCCGCCGGCCTAGAGGTGGGATTCACCCTGGAATCCTTCGCCGGTGCCACTTTTACGGACATACAACTATTGCCCCCTCATTCACACCTCATACAGAGACATACAACATTCACTCCCCCACTCACTAGTTAGTTAGTTAGTCCTCTTGCAGGAAATGCGTAGAGCCAACCGTGGCTACCAGGTTTCTCCATTGGGGTCTGTCGTTGGCAAGTTGCCGTGCCTGTGCCAGGCTCACACCGCAGGCCCTGAGGTCTTGGGCCACAACATCAAGCCAGCGGGTGCGGGGGGCACCTCTGGGTCTTCTCCATCCGGCTAGCTGGGGATTAAAGGCCAAGATGGAGCTTGTGGGGTGTTCGGCAGGCAAGCGGATGATGTGGCCATACCAACGAACTCGCCGCATTGCTGCGAGGCGAGATGCTGGGGGCTGCTGGGTTCGATCCCTTCGGGTCTTGTTTGTGACATGCTGGGTCCAGCTGATGCCTTCTAATGTCCTCAGGGCCCTGGAGTCAAATCCATCAAGCCTGGCTGCCAGCGTGTTGTTCAGCGGCCATGTTTCGGAGCCATAGAGGAGGACAGAGATGACTGAGGCATTGTAGACCCGGAGCTTTGTCACCCGGGATATGTGCCGGTGTCGCCACAATGGTCTCCACCATTGTGGCTCCACCAGACCCCACTCACTGGTCTTGGCAATTTAGGGTTTCCATTGAACCTCCATACTCCACACAGAGAAGGGCATTGTTGGAATCGAATCACAGAGGTTCTTGCTGTGAAGCAGAAGAGCTAACCCCTGAGCCATTGTGCCGCCCGTTTTTACAGAAATACATCTGAAAATGTTCCCATAAATGATGCTTCCACTATCTGAGTGATTTTGCCAGATTACAAGTAGACACTGTTGGCTCATGTATGCTCAAATTCTGTACTCTGCAAGGGTACATCAACTACAACGTTGCCAAAAATCACTGTCCACATACTTCCCTTGTGTGCTTTACATTGCCATTGTTGTTAAGCAATACAACTATTGGAGTTCGCTCGCAATTTTCCCGACCCGTTTCAGACGATAATAAATATGGTGGAGCTGGGGAAAATGCGCACCGTCTCGTCTCATGATCCGCCACAAGGATTGAGCAGTGGTGGGTCAAACGCCAGGATGCAGATTTTCATGAAATCCCTCATGGGGAAAACTATCACCCTCGAGGTTGAGCCCTCAGATACCGTTGAAAATGTCAAGGCTAACTGAGGATATCCCTCGTAACCAGCAGAGGTTGATCTTCGCGGGAAAGCAGCTGGAGGATGGAAGCACCTTCTCTGACTACAACATCCAGAAGGACTCCACTCTGCACTTGGTGCTGAGGCTTCGCAGTTGTGCCAAGAAGAGGAAGAAGAAGTCCTACCCCACCCCCAAGAAGAGCAAGCGCAAAAGGAAGAAGGTCAAGCTCGCTGTGCTTAGATACAACAACGTGGACGAAAACAGCTACATCCACCGGCTGAGGTGCGAGTGTCCTGCTGACAAGTGTGGCGCCGGCGTCTTTATGGTGAGCCACTCCAACTGCCATTACTGCAGAAAGTGCTGCCTCACCTACTGCTTCAACAAGCCCGAGGACAAGTAGACGGATCGGAGAGCATCAATAAAGACTCGTTTAAGTCAGAAAGTCAGAAAAAAAAAAGAGACACACGAAGATGTGGTCTTCTTCTTCTTCTTCTTCTTCTTCTTCTTCTTCTTGCTCTTCTTCTTCTTCTTCTTCTTCTTCTTCTCTGTTCCATTTGCTGGCACATTTGAGCATACTGTGAAACACTGACCCCCAACACTTCCGGTTGTCCCGCTTTGTTGGTTGCATTCTCCTTTACATGTCCAAGCTCCCAAAGACAAATAGATGGAAGGAGTGGACGAACCGTCCGTACCCCTATTTAACATTGAGCATACATGTCTCCTTATACACTTGTCATTGGCACATGAAACCCAACGGGGCTTTGTCCCATGATCAGACCCGAAAAAGCACAAAGGCGTCACCTGCTCCTTTTTAATCCGAGCTCATCCTCGTCTCCACGCACACGAAAACCAGTCCGTAAGAAGTTCAGGATAAACACTCGGGACAGTGAGAGTAAAAATTCAATAGTTGGGGTGCGCTTGGACTTTGTGGATCAGCCATCCGTCCCCACTTAGTCATCTGGTTTCCTGTGGAGTCATAAGTCAGGTAACTGTAATCAGTTTGCACATCTGAGACCCACCTGAGCTAAGGTGGAGCTCTGGTAGCAACAGTCAAACTCAACTTCAATCCCGCTCGGATCCTAGGAGGCGATCCTTCACTTGGATTCACGGTTAGGCTGACAAACTACATCCGCGGTGAAGCGATGACATTCCCCAGACCGGCCCTGGATTAGACGCTTCTCATCGGCGCAACCCATTTCCATTTATACAGTTCAGGCGGCTTTCCCTCTGCAGATACGAAAACTTTACCGCCCGCGATGCGGAAAATTGCCTTTGCTTTGGCCGCTGTGCATGTCATTAAGCACGGGAGGACACGGACACACACCATCGCAAAGCTGCATCGTACGCACAACCCGACGGTCGACCGTACGTTACAAAAGCACAACATAGGAGGTCAAACTACATCTTTGCGCGACAAACGACAGGTATGCCGAAATTTAACTCATGTGATTGACAGCCCTTTGGGCGAAGAGCCGGTATTAAACAAGTTCTCGAGTCTGTGGCCACGTCCCTGTCTGTGAGGGAGGACATTTGAGAGGCGAAAGGGGGACTGCAGACCCTTAATACCAGCCAATCTCCAGGTATTTTTTAATATTCCACGAGAGCACCGGGGACATAGTCTTTACCTCATCCAATTGACTTTCAAATAAGTTCAGGTCGGTGGCAAAGGCTGGAGAAAGGCAGGACGGAGGGGCAGGTTTCCTCTCGGTCCTCCTGCCCTTCATCTTATTTAGACCTTTTCATGCCGGGCGAATCATTACCGGAATAAAAATGTGCCTCTGATTCATCCTTGCTGGTTATATTGTACTTCCCTTTCAGAGACGCCTGAATTCACGTCGCTCTTCATTGACTATTTCTTCCGTCCTGGAGATGAAGTTATTTTTTCCCCCATGATAGTTTTATTTGAACGAATTCGAACTTGTTTTTTTTTTTTTTTTTTAATTCCCCCCCTCACACAAGGATGACGAAATCCGTGTGTGTGTGTGTGTGAGGCTCCAGGGAGGCGAGATAAAGAAGATTTGAAGTACTTTGGGTCAACAGTCCAGAGGAAATGCATGCAAGCAAGTTGGAACAGGAAAGGGAGGATGAAGAAGACGGAGATGTTTTTAGAGACAGGATGCACGGCTGGAAGCAGCTGAGATGAAGATGGGGAGGTTTTTTTTTTTTGGGGGGGGGGGGTAGCAAAGAGGATGCGGACACACAGGAATGAGTCCAACAGAGGGACGGCAAGCGTTGGACGTTCTGGAGATAAAATCAGAGTGGGAAGGTTCGGAAGGAGAAAGACAGGAAGAAGGTTTCTCAACAGTGTCCTTCTTTGCAATCATCTTTCTGGACGTCCTGTAGTTGGAGTCAGACTTTTGCCCGAGACAGATTAACAGGCACGGCGTGTTTTTGAATATCCTCCGAGTTGGAAGAAATCTGCTTTCGCACGCGATTAGACTAAACGAGTGTAGTCTTTGAATCACTCTCTTTTTATAGGGGAGGCACAGCAAGCCCAGATGTCATACCAAGGTAACTGTTGTTTACCTGAATACACATATTGAAGTCTGTTCACTAAAAAAAACAAAATACCGTAATTTCCGTACGATAAGCCGCGACTTTTTTCACATAAACAACGATGCGGCTAATGTATGGACTTTTTTGGGTGGGGGACGCTGACGAGCTTCACGCCGCTAAAACGTTTATCCTCGTCACATCGGACCGATGAAATGATCGGGAAATTCTGAATCCGTTCAACTCCGACACCGAAGAAGACGACTTTGACGGTTGTAGTGCGCAGGAGAAAGACCGAGATAGCGATCGGCTAGCCGGTGCGGCTTATATTGAGGTGCACTTAATAGTCCGGAAATTACGGTAATAACAATACATTCCTTTAAAAAAAGGGGAATAAACAGCAGAAATGCAAGCAGATGACGGGCATAACCCACATACTCCTTTATTTGCTGTCAGAGCTTTGGGGACTTCTGGCGGGATTCATAATTTCACCACAAAATCAACCTCTCCACCGAAATCATTAAAATTATTATTGCTCATACGTAAACTTCCTGAGGTTAAAACGACAACGTGCGTTATTGGTCGATCACAGTCGACACATTTTCACATATTTGAGCTAGAATCATTGGACGATTATTCTGGATTTGATGTTTATGTTCTCGTCATTTGGACGAGCCTTTACTTTCAGCGTAAAACTTTCACTTTGCCACTTTTGCTATTCAAAGGCACAGCTAGGTTTGATCTACCAGTGAAGGCCTCTACGTGCTCCACGAGAACTTCGCAGGGTGTGCATGAACTCTTGCCTGATTGGTCAGAAAGTTGAAGTGGACGTGGTTAATGTGGAAGAGCAGCCACTGTTGCCAAGGTTGTCCAAAAATTATTTTTTCAACATAAATAACGTGTCTTTGAATGTCGAGCATGCAGTGACAGGCAGAACAATTAAATTCTTTACCGCTAAATCAGGGGTGTGCCAAATTCACAGCAGGCTGAAATTAAGCAGTGAAATAAAGTCAGGGGGCCAAACCAAATATTTATTAAAGCATTAACTGTAACTGATATGTAATGTTTATATATGGGAACAAACTTTAGTTTTGCTGAAACGCAGAATCTGGAACAACCAAAGCTTGATATTACAAACACATGAGAAATTAAATTTGACATAAAAGACACATCGCTGGTTTTCATTTCTTATTTAAATAAATAAATAAAGCATTTCTCCTCCCGTATCCTCTCAGCTTCAGGATATGGTCCGATATGTACCGTAATTTCGGGACGATAAGCCGCGACTTTTTTCACGTAAACAACGATGCGACTAATATATGGACTTTGGGGGGGGGGGGGAGGGGGGGAGCTAACGAGCTTCACGCCGCTAAAACGTTTATCCTCGTCACATCGGACCGATGAAATGACCGGGAAATTCTGAGTTTGTTCAACTCCGACACCGAAGAAGACGACTTTGATGGTTTTAGTGCGCAGGAGGAAGCCCGGGATAGCGATCGGCTAGTCGGTGCGGCTTATATTGAGGTGCGCTCAATAGTCCGGAAATTACGGTATATGGTTTTGAGAGGATTATTTGGCAGAGTGACTTCTGAATAACGACTGCTGGTACTTTGGATTTTCGGTTATTGAACTGCATTTTTGTAAGTCGCTTTGAATAAAAGCGTCAGCTAAATGACTGTAAAGTAAATATAATGTGATGCGTGACGCAGTGGCCGAGACCTACTGGGACTTCCCAGGAGTCCTGCACCTGAGCTTCTCACGAAGTACAAGAGGTCGCGGAGGGGGGCAAGAAAATCTAAAAGTTAATTAAAAATCTAAAACTAATTAACTGCATGTTGGATGCCGCTCAGGCAAACAATAAGAAAAGGTCAAGGAAACAGTCACTTGCACTGAGGATTGTGACGTCAACATCTGAGAGACCAAACAACCTCCGCACAGATGGACGGCCCAACACAGGAGTCACCATCACCTGAAGGACAAGGGTCGTTCTTTTGAGGACAGCAATGTACGGATTCTGGCCAGAGAAGACATACGGTTCGAAAGAGGTGTCAAAGAAGCCATCTTTGTCAAAACAGAAAAACCACCTCTGAGCAGAGGAGGGCACCTCAGATTTATCCTTTCCCAAATGTTCAACGCCGTTACTGGGATCAATTACAAATGGATTTACACAACAAGCCATCGTGACCTCGACCCGCCTGAAACCCTGGCGGTTTTATCTGGAAACTCCCCACGAGTCATGAGAACTGAAGAAGCCTCTCAGATGAGGGCCGAAACGTGATGAAATTCAAGTTCAATTGCCAAGACAAGAACCGGATTTAGGTTTACTCCCCGACTTTCGGGTTGACGACTCCCATCGGGACATTTTGTGCTCAAAGTAAAAGTCTGAAATATTAACAATCGCCCGACAGGTGGCCTTTATGACTTCAAATTTGGGCGTTTATTCCTCGTCGATGGTCGTTTCTCCGATCGGCGAGATTTCTTAATTTACAAGAAGGTGTTTTAGGGCGTAACCGGTGACCTTCGGGAGCAGTGTGATTAAAAATGAGGACATCAGGTGTGCCGGGCAGCTCACCTCCCATCACTCACCCGCTTCGCCTTTATATAGAAACACCGAAAGCGGCGATCCGTGACAGAAAACAGCGACTGCCGCCAAGAGCCCGCCGTCGTCCTTCTACTTTGTCCACCATGTGTAAAGAGTCATTTACTATCCCTCTCAATCCTAGCGAGCTAACGTGGAAGCAGCGGGGTAATGAATTATACAACAACAACTTCTGTGTAATTGCCTCCCCGTCTGACTGCGCCCTTGGCGATCGGAGGGTAAGAAAAGAGGAGGCGGGAAAAGAGGAATTGGGAGCTTTGAAGGGATAAAGGTAAATGCAGGAGACAGGGTCCGATAAAGCGTACGTCAAATAACGTCGCAGGGCCGAGAAAACCGAAGTGATTATCGTGGCTTTAAAAGCATCGATGTCCATCCCTGGAGCAATGATCACAAGAAGCTGAGCTTGTTTTTGTCCCTGTTCGGGAGACGGGTATTCGACCCCTTAGGAGACTCCTGGAGCTCGGTTAAGTGGACTTCCCTCTCAGACTCGCGGCCGCTTATGTTTTTTTTTTGTCGTTCCTCGCCCTCTGCACCTTTATTTACAGTGATCTTTCTTTGTTAACCAGGTCGCAGATTCACCTTGCAAGTCCGGTCATGGCGAGGAGAGAGAAAAACATTTATCTGGCCTGAAAAAGGCAAACTGATGACGCCCTTGATGGATCTCCGCTTTGAATTTTGCTTGCGTTTATTCTTTAAGTGAAGTGAATGATTTTTTTTTTTTCCACTTGTGACTGGAAATTCATTCATTCATTATCTCTGCTGCTTATACGGCAAACAGACATACAACGATTCACTCATTCATCCACACGTCATATGGACAAAATGAAAAAAAAAAAATAAATGGTTATATTTGTTCAGTGATTTGTACTATAAAATTATTTTCCACGTAGCTTCACCATTATTTTTTTTTTTTTTCAAAATTGCTAAAAAAAAAAAAAATCACATTTACCGTTCAAATATGAAGAAGAGACATGCAGTGACGCAGCAACCAGCTGAGCCCACTATGGATTGCACAACGATTCTGCTAACTGTGCTAGCGTGCTATGCACTGAGACCGTATTGCTGTCTCTGTGGATGTTACTATTAAAAAAACACTTTTAATATATGAACTAAATTTCCATAGTTTAGCTGATGTGTCTAATGTTTTTAGTCAACAACTGTAACGTGTTTCTCGTGTTTCTTGTAATTATTAAACGACTGCGACGAGACAGTAAATGAGGCACGCAGGGACGGTGCCTCATGGTAGGGGGCACCGCTGATCCCAGGGAACCTTCTTACTATTTGGCTACAGAATAATAGAATTAGCAATAGCAAGCTGCAGTAAAGTTAGCAAGTCAAGTGCAGTTAGCAATAGCAAGCTACAGTTAACAGTTAGCAAGTCAAGTGCAGCCATCCAGCTATTTTTTGCCGATCTCATCGGGCTGTATAGCTCACAAACGGTGAGGGATGAATGTAAATCTCCTGGGCAACTTCTCAACTTTTTGGCCCAGAAGGATCTCATTCAAACTGTTCCTGAGGCGACAAAGTTGCTCCGGGCGGTGGTCACCATTCCGGCTACGACAGCATCGGCAGAGCGCTCATTCTCGCGACCGAAAAGACTCAAAACATACAATCGGAACAGGACCCATCAAGGACGACTGTCTTCACCGGCAGTGATTTCCATTGAGACAGAGAGAGTTTTCAAACTGAAGAAAGAAACGGAAGACTTCTACAATCAAGTTATCGATGCTTCAGAAGGAGCGGCGCATGGACTTCATTTACAAATGAAGGTAAGAGATAATAACGTTTTTTTACTTGTGCTTTTTTCTATGCTACAGTTTGTATATGTAAAGAATGCTGATATGATATTTTAAACAAAACACGTCAACTGCTGCCAATGAAATGGTGAATAATTTACTCTGTGACTGTGATGACGCCAGTGCGTCCACCCGACAGGACCGCCACCCGGTGCAGCTTGCCGACGACGCCGTCATCCTGACCCTATTAGTCCCTCCAGGACTTTGCGTTCTGGTGTAAAGCCTCTTGCCTGAAGCTGAATGGGAGCAAGAATAAGGACATGGTCATCACGTTCTCCAAGCAGGCAGAGGCAATCACCTCCGCCAAACAGAGGGAGCCGGTAGAAGATGTGAGGGAGTACAGATACCTGGTCCAAAAACCTCCTGAGATCATCGGGATCTGAGGTCATTTGCAGTTAGAAGCACGATCGCAACCACGTTCTATTACGCCTTCTTTGAAAACGTAATGACCTTCCCTTCACCTGCTGGTTCAATTCCATCACCCGCCACGACAGGAATCGCCTGGAGCGCCCCGTCTTGGTCTGCAACAAAATAATTGGCCACCCCCTCAGACCTGTCTCCCACCTCCATGACAGCCGAATTTTAAAAACAGTCAAATAGATCCTGGCGTGTCTCACACTCGGCCTTCCAGTGCCCCCCGCCCCCCCGCCCCACCCCCCCGCTGGTTGCAGACGTCGCTACCCCGCCTGGAAAACCCAGAGGAGAAAAGCAACCTTCATCCTCAGAGACATCCAATTCCTCAATTCCAAGCAATGCTGTAAACCCTCATTGCCAAACCTGCCCCCCCACCCAGTGTAATGCCACTCATGATATATTTATAAAATAAATGCAGAGCAAGCTTATTTGCAATTTGCACAAATCTGCACAATAATCTATTGATACATATATACAGTATTTATATATATGTTTATATTTATAGATTTATTTTATCTTTTTTTTTTTTCAATTAATTTATTCATATTTATTTTATTCTATTTTATTGTTCATTATTTTTTTCAATGTATTTATTCATTTATTTTTTTCATTTTATTCTTCGATGTTCACAATTTGATTCTGCTTCCCCATGTGTCCCCCCCCTAAATTGCCCCTCTGAGAAAAATAACGTTTTTTTTTTTTTCTGATTCTGAATGAAATGCTCCTCAGACCAAGGAGGAAAAAGAACAAGCGTATTGCACGACAAAGGATGACGGGGAGAATTGAAAAGTGAAGGCACTCGGAGTTTTAATGGCAGAAATTGGAAAATATTACTTATGGTCAGGGTGAGATCGTGGGGGTCGGGGTGGGAGGTTTAATAGGTTCAGTAAAAGCCTCGGATCCCGGAGAGAGCAGGCACAAATGTCTGCCACTGACCACCACAGTACACTTCACATGCACGTTAAATTGTCTGTAAAATTGCCTTGTCTTGACCACCTCTGATGGAAAAAAAAAAAAAAAAAAAACAGTCCAAATAGCAATTACCTGCTTGATGTGGAATTTTATGCGGTGCTAAATTAGCTTGACTTCGGTGTTCATTAGATTTGCCTTAAGGGCGCTTAAAATGAAGCAGGGGACTAAATATATTTAATTTCACTAAAAACCAATAAGAAGAAACACAAAGAAACTTTTGTGAAATGGAAAATATTTAGCTTATCGTACCCCGTCCCTGGATTGGGACGTGTCCGACGGTTGCCACTAAATACAGACAATATCCAGCACAGATAAACATACCACGCTACATTGTAAATAAGGTGGTTTTGGACATGTAGATTGGCAAATTGATTGGTTTATACTTTGTCCATAACGCTTAGCCTGCCCTCCAGGGTGGCGGTGAGGACTAAATCACGGGGCAAAAGCGCAATGGTTTTCCCATAACTTCTAGATCAGGGGTCAGCAACCTTTTTGATTTGGAGAGCCACAAAAGCCAAATATTTCTAAATATATTTCATTGAGAGTCATATCATATTTTTAACGTGTCACAAATTAACGGTCTTACTTTTAATGCGACCTCTGGTGCTGCATGGTTTTATTCAAAGTGCAATTTTATCATGCATATTAGACACAACGCAAATCCTGCTCTCTCCACAAATGCAAATTCCTCTGTCATCATCTTTTTTTCTTTTAGTCATCTTTTCTGTTATAGGGTTTGAAGCGGATAAACTAGTTGGCTATCAGATAAAACTGATTTCTTCACCTTTACAATGACCCGGAAGTCATTGGTTCCCGACCTGTTAAATTCATCTTCAAAACTAATTTCTGTTTACTTTAAAACGACATTATCTTATGAAGAAATATCACAAGTATTTTAAAATCAGTTCCAAACTGACTTTTTTTTTCAACTCAAAATTGTCAGGGAGCCATATATGGCTCGCGAGCCATAGGTTCCCGACCGCTGTTCCAGGGGTACCTAAAATGAGGGTTGGGTTGTCATAGCAACTGCTATGACGTTGTGTTTGGACACGATGCTAAACCGCACAGACAATGGAGGACTTCGCTGCATCTCGTAACAGGAAGCAAGAAGGGAGCCAGAGAAGTGGCGCGACACAGCAGCAGCCATGTTAGCATGTAGCGCTCCCGCAGGTATTTTACTCAATAAGTAGCAGGTTTGAATCTGATGTCGAGCGCCAACATTATCTTGCCGATTGCCAATTTTATGAATCGGCTCGGCTCGCCTGAAGCCTCACCAGAGCAAGTACTGAAAAGGATGCAGGTACCAAGTGGTAGCCCTGATGGACACCCGAAAAAGCGACATTAACCTGTTCACTTGCTCGTTCCGAATGCTTCAAATAAACCCGCCGACTTGTTTCGGACTGCGGGAGAACGACGGAGAACCTGGAAAGAACTCGCCAAGGCATTGGGAGAACATGAGAACATCAACGCAGAAAGGCTCTCCTGAAAGAATCAAAAACCCGGAACCTTCGAGATTTAGACAGATGTTTCAAACTCTATTATCATACACATAATAGAACAGAGTAAATATACTATGAAATTTAACTATGAAAGAAAATCGAACATTTTAATGTATGGTATCTTGGTCTTATTTACTCTTAGGTGTCACAAAATTGGCGGCTATGAGAGAAACTCAGTGTAAGCACAAAAAAAAGCCAATTATTTAAAGGGTTGACGGCGGTTTTAAACATTATGTGAATAATAATCACAGCTAATCCGTGTTCATCCTATATTTGAACATCCCATAAGAACATACTGTGGCTACGGTGGCTGCATTCAGTCCATGCACCGGCACTTCATCATCCACATGAACACGCAGTTCCACTGTGCATGCATGTGTGTGTGTGTGTGTGTGCATGTGTGTGTGCATGTCTGTGTGTGTGTGTGTGTGGAGGGTGGGGACATTATGGGTCCAGGCTTCAGGCTTGACCTGAGGGTGTCAGTAAAAAAATCATGGAATAATTAACTCTCTGAGAGCTGGATGGGATTCCTGTGAAAAACAAAAAACAAAAATAAGGACGGCAAAGTGGCGCAGTGGCCATTAATGAGAGAGAATGGTTGATTTTTTTCTCCATATGATGTGAAAATCACCTCTGCTGTCCAACGGAAAGATACAGGAAATCCTTCCTGTACAATAACACACCCTGATCACTTCCTGCGCTACTTCAAGTTGCCACTTTGCAACTTTGCTAATTATTTATTCCTGTATATCGCTAAGGATGAGGGAAATATGAGTTTTTTACGATTATACTTTATACTTTTACAGATTATTTTATCTATGTATTTATTTATTATATTTTTTATTTATTATGTTTAGTTATTACATTCATTTTTATGGACGTATTTCATTTTATTTTTTTACATGTATTTTAACACATAGCGTATGACTGGTTGTATGTCTCCGTATGATGTGTGGATGAATGAGTGAATGGTCATCTGTGTGTTATGTAAATGACAGAGTGAGACTTGTATGTTTTTTCATTATGTTTGAATGAGAGGGTAAATAGTTGTATGCCTCTATATCCGTGTTTCTCAATTATTTTGTTACGGTCCCCCTAGGAAGAAGAAAACATTTTGTGCCCACCACCACCACTCTCCGCCGCAACTATAAATACTATCATTTGTCTATAAAATTGAAATGTGTAAACCTCTGCACAACATTGTGTCCTTATTAAAATTAAAGAAAAGAAAAAAGAGGAAATATAGATGAACTTGCAACAAAGAATCATTTACATTTATTTACATAACAGTGCTTCCTGGCTTAATCTAAAATAAGCTAAGCTAAGCTAAGCTAAGCTAAGCTAAGCTAAGATAAGATAAGATAAGATAAGATAAGATAAGATAAGATAAGATAAGATAAGATAAATTCTTTTGGAAATTCTTTTGCCACAGCATTGTAACAGTTAATAAATATGATGAATATAAATATAAATAGAGAGACAATTAGAAGATCGCAAAAGACATCCACAATTAAATAGACAGCAGAGGGAACAACAACAACATCAAGGATAAGAATGGACAACAGAATGGGAAAAAAAATAGACAGAAAGGGTAAAGAAAACCAGCCAAAATGACAACAACAGGGATAGGAACAGAAACAGAAGCAGAACTGGAGTAGCTTTCATACAAAGCAGGATGATTGTTGCCAATATTTGTCACATTTTCACTGAAAAAACTCAAGCGGTGCAGTAGGGGTGTAATTTCTTTAAATTACACCTTAATTTATTTGGCTTCATGCTGCCGACATTTTTAGACCCGGTAAACACACCGGTCTTTCCCCGTCTCCCGGCGTGGTCGCAGTGAAGCCAAGCGCTGCATACGCTTCGTCATATTTCCTCGTCTTGGCTTTCGGGTAACTTTCATTTGCCTCATTATCTCCGTCTCTCACCGTCTCTTATCATCCCTGTTAAATATTTTCCCGCGGTGTCTCTTGGGGGTTTGTTCACTGCATTTCATTTCCTGCTATGTTCTGTGTGTGCGCACAATCGCTGCAAAAAGAAAAAAAAAAACCTACACCACAAACATGTTCCCCAGGGTCACGCTATTTGTGAAGCAGTGCGCTAAAACAGGGGTGTCAAATGTACGGCCCGCGGGCCAATACCGGTCCACCAGGGGGTCCGATCTGGCCCGTGGAATAAATCTACAATTTGAAAAAATACATAAAAATCTTGAGCTACTTTTAAAAATAAAAAATGCAGTGCCTCCATTGTCTGCTGGGAGCGCACTGTTTCTCTATGTGACTCACAGCATACAGCATACAGCAGATGGCAGCAATGCGGCTTCAGGTTCTGAAAATAGCATTTACCTGCTTTGCCGTTGGCCCCGACACCCTAATCAGCAAAATATCGCTGTCAAAAAAGAGAAAAGTGGACATGAAATGTTGGGTTTTCGAAGAAAAAGGAATCACTTCTGTTTGGTTTGTTCAGGTTAACAAGAAACCTGTATGCTCGGTGTGAATACAGCAACTTTCGGTGCTACTATGAGACTCGCCATGGCGAAAAAGACAAAAAAACCCACGGAGAACTGAGAAGACAGAACTGAAGTACAGCGTTGTTGAAATTGCACTTACTTTTCCTCAAGAATCTCAGGTTGTTTGTCATGTATGTTTTAAAGGAACAGTTCATTACAAGATTTTTATCATTTATAAAGATTGAGATTAACCTGTTCTCCTTCACACTAAAACAAAGGAAAAATTTGGAGTTAGACTTACTTCTAGGTAATCACGCTATGATTTTACTATTCCGTTCCCCTTGTCTTCAACTTAAGCCGTATGCGTCCCCCGGACCAAAACAAGTATGGCACCCCTGCTCTATATGATATGTGAATGAGAGGGTGAATGGTTGTATGTCTCTATATTTCGTCCCGTAATCGATCCAATGAGAGCTGAGATAGTTTTCAATGACTCTGAGATCGAGTGATCGGGTCGCACTCGCCCCTCCGTTGTTTTTCTCCATCCGTTCCACCAACTTTTGCCTTTCGTCCATCTGATGAATTGAAGATCGCGACGGCTGGAGGGGTTCTGCTGCTCTGCCCGTCTCCCTTCCCTCATCATCCTACATTAACCTCACAGCACCCTGCTCTCCCCCGACCCCCTGAGGCTATCACATTAGCCTTTGCACCTGGAGCTGCGCAGAACATGGCAGGCGTGTTCACCCGCACCCCCACCCCCTTTCCTTGTCATACTGCTTATTTCCTTCCCTCCTTCCCCCCCCCCTTGTAACCTTCCACGACCTTGCTCTCCAGCCAGTGCCACGGCTCCGCTTAGCAAGTACTTTGCCGTTTAGAAGGCGCAATATGACCAGCGTGGCAGGTCCGCCGGCTCGAGGCCTGTCATCCCGGCTCCCTTCCGTTCCCCGGTGTTTGTTTTGCATTATCGCTCCCGAAACGGCGCACTAAACAAAAAGTCAGTTCCGAAAAACACACACCGCGACTCACACGGCGATCGCAAGGTCGCGACAGGTGACAGCTGCGATGCCGCTACGCATCTCTAATTGTATTTATCTTGGCACGCGCACGCTTCGATAATTACATTTGAATCTTAATGTTGATTTGATGTAAATGGATCATAATGCGCTGCAAGGTCAAAGAGGCGAAGCTTAGCATTACCGAAAGGGGTTTTGTGACAGCGGGGTTTCGAGGAGTGTGTGCGTTTGCACACTCTGTCCTTGAAATGTCATACACGCACCACAGACCGGCTCGACGGCACAAGCGGTTTATTCTTAAATGAATTTGCATTGGAAAAAAAAAAAAAAACACAGCTGGGGAAAAAGAAACGGCCGCACATCCGGCCCCTTATCTTATTGACGACGCCGGATCAACTTCGCGATACACCGTTATTGATCCTCCGGATGGTAAGAAGTGAGTCCGCTTGGACAGATGATCCATTTTCTCAGTCTGAGTGCAGGAAACAGGATTATATCTCCCGGCGACGCCTGGCCGAACAAACTGTCAATCACGGCCGAGTCGGAGAACCGTGAGCGGGGTTCTCCCGTATTTTCGCCACGAGTCTTTATAATGCGAATAATATTATTCTGAAAATGATGATATACAGAATAATAATTGGTTGGAACTTACAAGCTAGAGGCACAGCCGATTTTCAGCTAATTAGCATCAAGACAGACAATTAGCTCTTTTTAAAAATCAACTTATTCTTGTACCGGCAACAACGCGACAAGGAGGAACATGTCCTGGTTTATTACTGAATGCCGAATAATTAATTAATCTCATTACTGGAAAAAATCTGTCAGAACAAAGAGGAGATGCGTGTTGAAATTACTAAAGACAGTTGCTACACATTCATTCCTTCATTAGCCATAATGCTTATTCTGCACTCAGGATAGGTAGCAGGGAAGCTATCCCAGATGTCATCGGGCGAGAGGTGGGGTTCTCCGGACCGGTTGCCGGGCAACCGCAGACCCACAGATAGAGACATGCAATCATTGGCCTATTAAATCCCTCATTGAAACGTCAATTCCGTTCCTCGAAACCGAAACAAGAGTTCTCCGTCAACACTTGCTGATAAGCATCAGGCAATTCATCCCTCCATCATTTTCACATGACTTCCATCTCAAAACAAAACAAACATCCGATCAAAATGATTCGGGCCGATTGAGATCGAGTTCAACGTTGTCGCACGAGAATCCATTCCATCAGGATATTGTTAAATGTTTTGCAACCTCCGGCTGCAGCAGCTGTCGATTTCTCTTCGCCGGCTTGTCAATCAAACGCCAGAGAGACATCAGACAGACGCTCCGCGGTATTAAAAAAAAAAAAACGGGTTGACATTTAAATGCAGCGCCGGGCTTTGACAAAACATCAACGTCAAGGGGTGTCGTGATTTCACGCCGCGCGGCCATTAACATCTTGATCTTTGGGTGATGACGGATATCAGTTAATCACCAAACGGCGCTTAAATCAGGCTGAAGGCGAACCGCGGCTGACATCAGGACACACAGGGACCAATCATGGCTAGCAATGCAGATGAAAACGTGAGATGCTGTGATAAACCCTGTGGTATAATTGGGAAATTTGTCTCAAAAGGAATTATATGGCAATTCTATTCCCGGTGACATCCCTTTTTTTTTAAGGTTTTAAAGATTTTTTAGAGGATTAGTCTGTTAGTCAAGTGAATGACAGCAACCAAGTGGCATTTCAAATGGTTAGGTAGGTAGTTAAGTAGGTAAATAGGCAGGTGCATGGATGAATGAATGGATGGATGGATGGATGGATGGATGGATGGATGGATGGATGGATGGATGGATGGATTCAAGATTTAAAGTATTTATCGGCATATTTATAATCTGGAAACTTATTTCCCTACACAATGAAATTCTTGTTTGCAATGCACAGCGAAGCCATAGGTAGCGAAAAAATAAGCATATTATTGCAACGAGATGTAAACAGTATGGATGGATGGATGGATGCCAGAGACGGATACTTGGCCAAGATGGTCATTATAATATGATTTGACCCGAAACAGCTGTAGGGCCGATGCAAAGGCAAGGTGACTACTCTGCCTTCTACGTGAGTAAGCGGTGCCCGTTGTCTGTAACTGCTAGTCTGACGCCCTCTTCTGGTCACCAAGTGCATTGCAGGCTTGTCAGGCTAATGAAAGAGTAGCACGGTGAAAAGTCCAATCTAAAAGTGCCATGAACTGTTTTATAATTTGTCGTTGATTAGGTTTTACAATATAATTTGAATATAAGAGCAATTACGATTAGACCAGAATGACTGCTTAAGCTACGAATTCGATGCTATGACCCCGGTCAAAGCCAATGCTAATTCGTGCTACGTTAGCTATCATAATGCCAACTCGCTGAGATGCATTAATCGTGCGCTAGCAGGGTTTATGCTACTGTTGATACACATTAAATTTTCCTTTTCGTGGTAAAGAAGTTCATGAAGCTGGAAAAGGAGACCTGCTCTGCTATTGCTAGCACACTAAAATCTACCATGAGAAAAGTAAAATTTTAATGCTAGGGCAGTAAAGCAACTGTAGAAAAAGTAAACTCAAAGTCAGTCTACCAACCTTGAAAACATGATTATAGTTTTGACATTATGTCAATTTCTGTACCTTCACGAGACGGCTAAAAAGCACATAGAACTGTTATTTTTTGGTAAATGCAGCAACCCACGCAGCCCGGCATCTTTTTGTCACATCCTCTACCTACTTCCAGGAGCCTCTCCTGCGGTTTGAAAGGTGAAGAAAAGCATACTACCATCCATTTGACTCGCTGTTTGAACACAAATGTCCCTTTTTCCATAAATAAACAATAATCAACTCAAGCCCACATTGCTGATTATGAAGCGCTTCTGTTATGATTAGTAAAAGATCATTTGTTCCGTGTCACTCCCAGGCCTCATATCACCCTACGTCTCCGTCACACTCTTTCTAATCCAATCGGTCGAGACAGAAGGCCGCCCACGATGGGCTGGGATCAGTCCAGGGTTTTCTGGCCGGTCAAAGGCAGTATTTCCTTGCCATGAGTGCTTGCTTTTTGGTTTTTGGGTTTCTGCAAATGATCTCAAAGACTGTGGTCCAGGCCTGCTCTACATGGAAAGTGTCATCAGACAAACGGGTTGTGATTTGGCGCCTGTATAAATTCTATATGAATAGAATCGCTTTGATTGGTAGTGGATTAGTAAAGAACTTCTGGAAAGGTTTTTCAACAGGATCTTAGAGATTGAGAAGATGCCAGAGGAATGAGGAATGAGTGTGCCGTAACTATCGAGGGGGAAAGTTGATAAGCCATGCGATGAGGTTATGGGAAAGAGTAATGGAAACGCGAGTGAGAGCAGAAACCATGGTTTCATTTTCCTAGAAAGAGACTACAGATGCAGTATTTGCTTTAAGAACGCAGGTAGAGAAGTAGAGAAGGTCAGAGGGAGCCGCATTGGGCCTTTGTAGACCTAGAAAAAGCATACAATGGGGTGCCAGGGGAAGAACTATGGTATTGTATGAGAAATTCTGGAGTGGCAGAGAAGTATGTTAGACTGGTGCAGGACATGTATGCTTACTGTGAGACAGTGGTGCGGTGTGCTGTAGGGGTAACAGAGAAGTTCAAGGTGGAGGTGGGACTCCATTGGGGATCAGCTCTGAGCCCCTTCTTGTTCGCAGTGGTGATGGACAAACTGACAGATGAGGTTAGACAGGAATATTCATGGACCATGATGTTTGCAGATGACATTGTGATCTGTAGTGAGTGCAGAGAGCTGATGGAAGAAACTCTAGAGAGGTGGAGGTATGCTCTGGAAAGGAGAGGAATGAAGGTTGTCACGCCAAGAGAGAACAAGTGTGTGTGAGTGGGACCATGACGCTACAGCGAGTGGAGATAAGGAAGGTGACGGATTTTAAGTACTTCGGGTCAACACTCAAGAACAATAGAGGGTGTGGAAGAGAGGTAAAGCAGCAGGTTTAAGCAGGTTGGAATGGGTGGAGAAACGTGTCAAGAGTGATGTGTGATAAAAGAGTATCAGCAAGAATGAAAGGAAAGGTGTAAAAGACAAGCGATGCAGCTGGGGCGGAGACAGGGGCATTGTGGGGGGGGACAAAAGTTGTCTTTTCACACAAACAAACATGGCATTGACGACCCGAAGTGAACCGGGGCTTTGCTGAAGCGACTTATCTTCAGTAAAAGAAAAAAAACATATGAGGGTCTATGCTAATTGGGGTTTGAGCAGACCCAGTGCTTTTGTTTTTTTTTTAAGTAAACAGTAAAAGTTGCACGTAGCTTTAGTTTTAAGCCGTACAGCAAATTCCATCCCTCGGGCGGTAAATTGAATTCCTGGCACAGCGGCGGTGGCGGCGGGGCCAATTACTCACGGCCCCCGTTTCGGCGCAATCGAACGGCTTGAAACAAAGCGCTTATCAATCCAGTTTGTGCCGTCCTCCCCGGCTGGAATAAAAACATAATGAGGGCCCCTTCAAACAAGACGGAGGTGAATGAATCTCTATTTAGGACAGTTATGTTCATTTTTTATGCGCATTTGTTGCGAGTCGTTTGTCCTCCGTTTATTTCAAAAGATTTATGTCTCTCGGGAGGTTAATAAACTAAGCCTAGCTTGTTTGTTCGGTGCTCACACTAACTCTCCATCACCGCCACAACCCCAGAGCAAAACCTGTTCATTCATTCACCTCTCATTCAAATGATGCATGTTCTATAAAGCGCCGCGTGTCTTGGAGTGCGTCTGGAGTGCTTGGAAATCGCTAATGTTCCGTTGACTCTGCATTTATTCCCGTGACAGGAACCCTGAGCTGTAATCAATGGACCCTAATGCCTCTCAAATTATGGCCGCATTGATCAGCCAGCGCCGGGGGCCTTCCGCGCCGGAGACGGGAGGGGGATTTTCTCACAAGCAGCAAAGCAGCGGACGAGGAGGTGGGTGACAGCGCGCACGTGTATAATAATTCAATCTCTTATATGAGCCCTTTTTGCCAGGAGGAGTTTATTTCTTGGCCGGTACGCGGGATCATTTCTCCCCCCGATCTTCGCTAATGCTAACAGGGCTTTTGCCTGTTCAATCCTCTCACAGAGAGTTTTGCAGCTCGTGAGCAAGTTGAAGTGTGCGGTCATGGTATGAACGAGAGAAAAAATTGAAAAAAAAAAAATTTTTATATATATATATATATATATATATATATATATATATATATATGATCTGCATTTTCCTAGACCAGAGGCCGGAACACTCGCCATCCCACAGAAAATAAAACACTGTCTAAAATGAGACGGCTAAAGTGAAATAACACTGCCTATATTGTTTTTACCATCATGCTTTATATATGTATATATATATATATATACATATATATATATATATATATATATATATAAAGTATATATACATACATACATATATATGTGTGTGTGTGTATATTACATATATACATACATATATATACATAATATATATATATATAATCTCATATAGTCTATACATATATAGTCTCTATATATATATCTATCTATATATAGATATATATATATCTACATATATATAATGTGTTGCATATATTAAATAGATGAGCTGCTCCAGAGAAAATAAAATTTTATTTCTGCGTGCAACCGAAACATTTTTCGGTGTGTGTATATATATATATATATATATATATATATATACATACATATATACATATATATACACACATAATATTTATATATATATTTATATAGTCTCATATAGTCTATACATATATAGTCTCTCCCTCTCTCTCTCTCTCTCTATATATATATATATATAATGTGCTGCATTTATTAAATCGATGAGCTGCTCCAGAGAAAATAAAATTTTATTTCTGCGTGCAACCGAAACATTTTGAACTCCGACAGAAAAAAAAGACACTCCGGGTTGATGGTTGCTTTCGAGGAAAATACTAAACGTCTATTTGAGTCCTCCTCCGATTCAGGAAATAAAAAGCCGAATTTAAATGATCCACCTGCAGTGGGGCAAAAATGCCGTCTGCTTCTTCTGTTCGCCATCATAGTTTAATCGTGTGTGCTGGAGCGCGCATTCAGCTGTCAGCCTGAATAATAAAAAAAACACTATTTCACTAAACAATGTGAAATATAGATTTGCAAACTAATAGCCAATTAAAATGTTTATTTCACCTGGTTGATGTGATTTTTTGCCCCTGAGCCTTAGAGCTGTAAAAGCTCAATAAATCCGGTTGCAGCGTGTATTTCAAGCGACATCAAAATCAGATAAGATCAAATTTAGAATGACTTTTTAAATAAAAAAAAAAGAATAAGATGAAATAAGAGTTAAATTAGGCTGCAGCAGAGGGCCGAAAGAGCCACATGCCACTCCGGAGTTGCGGGTTGTCGACCCCTGACCCAGACGGACCCAGATGGACCCAGACGGACCCGACCAGGCGGATCACCACGGTTTGGAGAACCTCGCTGGATATTTTATTTGCAGAAAATCCATCTGCATTCAGAGACTAAACTACTCAAGCTTAAGAGGAAAAGTTTGTTTATTCTCACTTTACATATATAAATAGGCACCTTTGTACGTTATGTTATCAAGAGTCACTGTGATACTCCGCATTGTTTACCTTATCATTGTGTTATCCTGTTATAAAAAGTAACTTAAGTTAGCCCTTATTGTGACTCCCAAAAAAGTCAAAAGTGCTAGTATTAGTGGTTTTAAGAATGATATTTGGTCTGAAGAAGGAATTAATAGCTCAATGTGTTTGTGTTTATTTTGGATGTAGCAAAGTCAACTATTTGTACAATCCTGGAGAACAAAGATATGCGAAAAACAGATGATTTGGCAAAAGGGAGGACAATGTAAATAAAGCAAAGGGTTCAAGTCTTGGAAGAAGCAGAAAAATTATTACTAGTTCGGATGAATAAAATACAGCGCGCAGGAGATAGCGTTAGCGAGCGTCTCAAATGCGCGAAGTCTTTCATTCTGCTGATTTAGTGAAGGAAACGCTGAGGACAAGTACTGGCAAGAAGACAAAGAACACGAGGAACACTGCAATAATTAGGATCGCCTTTAATTCCTTCCTGAATTTTTGCTCTAAATGAAAAAGTTCCGAGAGAGTACGGTATGTTTTTTTGGGACTGGAGAACGGATTCGATTTGCAAAGTCAAGAAATGACTGGAATGAATAAGTCGAAATTCTAATGTACTTCGAAAGTAAATTGCTGTGGTTGTTAAGCAACGCGTCCACTAGAGGGCCGTGCAGAGTTCACCTCCAAAACTGAGTTTATATTCACACAAACAAACTAACATGGCGGCGGTGGAGGAGCAGGTGAAAATGAGCATTTTAAGAAAATGTCTTAAACATTCATTTAAATCAACCTATTCCATCTGACACCAATTGCTCTGTGACTTCTTGTTACCACTTTGTTTAGATTTATATAGTTTCTTTTCAATGTGCATTTTCTGTATTTGTGTCGGTGTGTCTGGTGCCCTTGAGTGTCGAGTAAGCTTTTAATAAAATGTATAACAAACACCAGCAATGCGGCGAGAGCGCGGTGGTAACGTCAGAGTCCAACAATTATGTCGGTGGTCTTTTTTAACGTAGCTGCTACAAGGTCAGCGATGCTGGATGGATTTCCTGCCGCCGGTCTTATTCATCGGAACACGCCGTTTGCCGATCTGCGGCGAAGGTTTGGCCATCTTTGTTGACTCCTCAGCGCACGACATTCAGGCATTTCTTTCTGAGAATAACACTAATTCCTTTGACTTACGAGTTCAATTTGTTCCGTGTCCGCGCTCATTACTCACTTTGCTCACATAACGAAGTTAATTTCCCCATTATAATGAATAAAAACGCTATTAATCTCCCCCCCTGATTTTGTTACATGTTTTTAAAATAAGAAAAATGTACTTTGTAAAAAAATAATGTATACCAAAATAATAATGCGTGATAAAAGAGGATGTAACGAAATAAATAGATGTTGGGGGAGGTTGGGAGAGTTTCATTTGGTGCTCTATTAGTTTATTTAACTTTCTTACTAGAAATTTCCTGCTACGATATGTTGCTAATTGCAATTTGCATACTTTGCAATGTTTCATCACTAAACTTCATTTAGCAACGGAGTGAAAGCCGCTCCTCTTTTTTAAATGATCAAACCGTCCCCGACTGGTTTTGAATAACTCTTCCGATGCCGTTGACGTTCTCGCCGTCTTCTGCACCAAATCTCCCCGACGTCTCCTGCATTCTCCCAAATCATGCACTCGGTCACAATATCTCCCCAACAACTTCTCTGGGTCCGCACATGCAAAACTCGCTCGTGTTTTTCCATAATTTTCTTAATGGACAGGGGCGGCCACATCGGTGTCAAACACTCATCTCGCTAGCTCATAACTTGTATCTCAGCTCGTATCACAAAGTAAAAAAAAAAAAAAAAAAAGAAAACACGTAAGCCAAGGTTTCACTGCAATGGCCACTTGCGTGTCTTTATACGCCCTACTTGATGTGTTCATAGATTTTCAAACTCCATCCTTTTTACGGTAAAGGAGCGTCCGCCGAGGACGTTGGTGAGACCAGCCACACTGAGGAGGCAGAGCCGGAGGTAGCAGAGATGAAGTGAGTAAGGAGGACGGAGAGGATCGGAAAAAAGTCGATCTGAAAAGGTTTGGACATGTGCGAAGGAGGGACGGTGTCGATCTGGATGCTGAGGTTGGAGGCCTGGAGGAAGACTTGTAGAAGACCAGAAAGATTTATGGATGTTGGAAGTCAGTTGGCGCGAGAGAAGAGGATACAAAGCATTGGGTGAGATGGAAGAAGACGATTGGTTGTGGTGACTCCTGAAGGGAGCAGGCCCAAGGAAAGAAGAAGGTCCTGTCAAACTAGCATCCACAGAACCATCCATCACCGGAGAACCCTCGGCACCAGCGGAAAAGCGGGACTGACGACATCGCTGTTCTTGCGCATTAACCATGCCCACTTCCGATTTCTGATCAATTCTGCGAGAACTTCCGTGCCAGGGCCGCTAAAAAAAATGGCAACATTTTTCTTTCAGTTGACAGATTCAACAGGAGCAAATTAGCATTAGGATCGTGCTGACGGGCACTCTTAATTTATCCAAACCCTCCGATTTTGAGGTGATCATTTCTGATAAATGACCATGAGACAAGTTTGTGACACTTGGTACTCATAAACAGCGCATCCGATAACTAGCATCTCGTCTCTTGGTCAAATTGGATTCTACATGTTTTCAGTACTTTTGCAGAATTTAATGTCAATCATTTGTGTTGATGGTTCTGCGCAGATTAGCCAAACATTGCAGACCTGCAAACAGAGGAGTCCCGGGTTGAGGTCCTCCCACCCTTTACAAAATGGCTATGGAAAGTCTTAAAATTACATCGGAACTCTGTTCCAATGGCACAATGTAACGTGATTGTCGGTGAAAGTCACAAAAACGATAGCACAACGTAAACAAAGCGGCCTTCCTTTTATAGCGACGTATTCGTCCGCTCCGTTCGCTAACAAGCTCCCACGCAAAATTTGTTTTACAGTTGTAAACACCATATGTTGGAATCACGGAACAAGACGTTCTTAATAAATCTATGGGAGATGGCAGCGTAAGCATGAAACGCCGTTAAGTCCGGGATGTCCTAAAATGAGAACTTCCTGTATAAATCCTTCACCGTCTCACATTTTGGGTCTGTTTCAGAACTATGTAATTGGCAAACAGCGGCATATTCATGAGGAACTGTGGAGTGCTAAAGTAGGAAAAGGCACCGCGAGTGGGAGGCTTTCGAGACCGGAGTGGTAGGTGTGCTGCTAAATACGGCAGGATATGTAATTAAAGGTCTGAAAATCCGACTTTCCAAAGACATACAACACTTCAGTGTTCATGTAAATAGCCATTCCGGCAGGGGAAAGCTGCGTACTGTAAATTGCAAATACAAGTAATTTAGAGAGTAGCAGATCGCGATTGTTTGATAGAGCCTGAGCCTGGGTCACCGACAACAAGCGGGCGTCGTGTTAAAAAAAAAAACAAAGAGCGAAAAACGGCTAACCTCCAGACGGCCCTCGGATATCCTCGACCGCACAGCCCGAGCGGGGGCTCCGGCCGCCGTAGATCCATCCCAACTGTCAGAAAAGCACAAATTGATCGTGTTCCTATGTCATTACTCGGGGCCCTGAAAGTCCTTGAGTCATGCCCCGGGGACGGGCTGTCAGCAACGGAGGAGTAAACAGTCACCTGACGGATGCGTGATGAAGAGTCGTGCACTACCGGGTGATTCAAGCTGTCAATGTGTTTACGCTGTTTGTGATACTAAAAGCCTTTTTTGGAAAAGAATCTATTATTTTCTGAGGTATCAAACATAGAGCAGCTGACTAGCGGTGACGCGGTTCATGTCTAAGATGCACACAATCATTTACAAATTATAAATCTGCGCTCCAGAGGAGACTGGAGACCGAATAGCCAATATCGGACAAAAAAAAAAGTTCTTAGAACCGTCCGAGGGTAGGAACTACTCTCCTCCAGGGGTAGATTTTAGTTTTGCATTTGCACAGGCAGTAAGGGACCACGGTTGGAACCTGTGTGACGCAAGTGTCTGCGGCGTATACCTTAGACGTCACGCTCATAAGCAAACCGCCAAGAACAAGAGGAAGACAACACGGACGACGTGAAGAAAGAAGTTTCCACAGCGTTCACATTCTGTATGGCGGGAATAATAACCGTGGACTATCAGACGGGTTGAAGTGTGTTTATTTTTCTCCCTGTTCTGTGCTGTTAGCTAACGTCATACTTATTTTGACCAAAACGTTGGTGAAAAGGTTGGACCTCTTCTACCCCATTTCTCGCTGGTTCTGTCCATTTTTGTAAAAAAACAGCGGACAGGAAACCATGTTTTTAAATGGTCCGCAAGTAAATAAGCGTGGAACATGAGTTCTATCAATCACCACGCATCTTTGTCACATTAGTTTCTATGGACCCCTCAGAAGACCTTTTCTTGGACAAGGAGCCGAAATGGTTTTCGGAACTGAGGTTGACGGTTCAATGAAAAAAAGCAGCCTAGTTCCTGGAAAGGACCTACAAAAAGTTCCTTCAGTGTGAAAGGGACTATTGTGACAAATGAACTGCAAAAAGTTCGGACAGTGAGAAAGGAACTCATGTTTGCATGAGGATATCTGGAGGTCTCGGCTGGAGGATACTTTTTGGCCAATGACTGACTCTGAAACATGCCGTCTTCGCCCTGAGGTGGCGGAAGAAACACGGCTGGCTGGGAAGACACGGTTCGTTCTACATACAAGACATGATTAAATGAGAAAATGTCTTAAAACGAACCTTCATTTTCACCTGTGTGTTCTTTTTTTGGCTCTCCGTAATAGAAAGATAATAAATACTGAGTGGCCTGGGATTGGTTCTCTTGAGGGATCACTGAAAATACAGCGATATGGATTTAGTCGTACGGCTGCTGTTTTCTCGATACGCCTGAATAACGGTATTAACCTCACCCTTGATCGAACACACGAACATGCCCATCAATAAAATAAACAGAATTGGAATTTGATTTACGGGCACGAGCGTTATTAGGTCACGTTACGAGTCTATCAGGAAGGCGAGGAGGATGCTGCCAGCGGATGGGTTTGAATAATGAATGAAAGAGAGACAAGACGTAAGAGGATGGTAATCCTCCGGAGCGTTTAAGAAGCGCGGCCACGTATGGAAACGACTCCTCTGCTGATTATGCAATTAATCGTCATGCATACCGAGACTTCCGAGTTCACCCCTCCTACTTGCTCTCGGTGGATTTAAGTGCGAGAAAGTGTGCGTGTGTGTGTGGGGTGATGAAAGTCCGAAGTTCCCTTTATCAGCCACTTAGTGACAAACATAATAAACAAGAAGCGTTGAATTTGGACGAGACACTCCGGAGGGATTTCGTCCATTCATATGGAAAGCTAAACATGCTAACAGCAACCGACAACCCGTACGCCCGTAAATCTATATTTCATAATCATGACGCAGTCGCATTCCCGCTGGAATGAGTTGCGTATATGAAAGCACGCTGACGATGCGCACCCATGAGAAAAACAACCGATGTGGGTTTTACCCGCATAAACGTTATTAGGATCGTATAACAGGACTAACGATGTCTAACAAGCTATTAGAAGCCTGCCAGCAGATGGGTTTGAATTATGTATGGGGAGGAAACAACACCTACGGACGGGCGCCCCTCCCACCGAGCCTTCTGGAGGCGTGGTCGCACGCGGACTCCAATTTTTCACCGCAAATGTAGAGGATGACGAGGGTCCGGTTTGAAAATCTCGGGAGTAACATCCTCGTCGTTTTCTTGGCCGTTAAATGCAAAGGGGGGGGTCGTTAAATCGCCGCGAAGGAGTCCGCAATGTCGAGGATGTTAACGTCGGTTTATTACTTTGACTTGTAATTCGATAGGGTACGCACGGCCACCGCCGCTTCTTTGGGACGCGGGGAAATAAACGATCGCAGCGGACCTAAATTAAATGATCCGAATCGATGGGGCACGGAGTCTTCCGCGAAAACTTGCATCTTCTGCCGCCGCGTATTCTCTGCACAAATGCCTAATATGATCACTGGTCAGGAAAAATATGTGAGGAGGCCACTGGAGGAGAGTAGAAACCGTTGCAAATGAGTTTATAGAGTTTTGTCAGACAGACAGCGACAAACTTCAGCGCCCAAGATTGAAGTGAACCAGGAACCTGAAATCTTCTGTTATGTGAGCATATATATATATATATATATATATATATATATATATATATGTTTATAATTAAATATAAATGAATAAAGGAGGTTTTTGTGCTGTAGAACTGAATCAAACACACTGAGGCTTTGTTGAAGAATCGGATAATTGAACAATTACGCTCACTGGCTCATGCATGGAGGCTTGGGAAATATATTTTGATCAGACACTGCGTAAGTTCAGTTCTCATTGTGTTTGGTGATTGCTGATCAATGCAGCATGGCCTGCTCCGATCGGTCTAATTGTCAAGCGTGTCTTCATCTCTCCGGAGGCTCCTCTTGTAGATGCAGCAAAACACTATCCTCATGTCCTCTAGGTATGTTTGCAGCGGTTTCAGATGTTTGCCACAATGGGAAGGGGAATCAGACGTGTGAAAAGAATTCTGAAGTGATCGACATCAAATGTAAAACAACTGCTTCGGACAATCCGACGTATCAGTCAAATGGCAAACATTCATCCACGCCGCTGAACCGGTTACGCCACCAAATTTCAGTCACAGCACAAAACCAGATCCAGCTGCCTGGGCTGGATGTAATACATATTTGTGTAGTAACGAAATGCAGTGAGAAATAACCCCTTTCAAGAATGATGCAGGTTGCAAGTTGAGCTCTGTGCTCAACAAACTGGGGCAAAACTAACAATATCATCTGGTGTGCAGAAGTGCATCCTGAATATCAACCTGAATTGTGACCCTGCAGTGGGCGAAAGCTTAATGCGCCGCTTCAATTTGCATGTCAATTCGAAGGTTATGTTTCCTTTTACTGCCAACGGAGCCACAGCATCTCACCCTGCAGTGCTCACACAGCTTTTAAAAATGCACGGCCATGCACTAGCGCGTTCACGTCGGGCCCGGCACAACCTGATGGTCCATGCTCTGAGACTTTGGATACAGGAACAGCGCCAGGCATTGATGAGAATTTCAAGAGTGGCTAAACAGTTGAATTGCAAATATGGCGTCGGTCATGTGACACACGGCGGGCCCCGGGGTGTGCAAATCTGCGCATGCTCAGTGGGCCCTGTAACCGGAAGAATAAACACGGAAGCAGCCCCATTTCCATGATATGACGTGTTAAGCGGATGAAAATAATTTGTTTGTTGATTCACATGATAGTCCAACTCACACTTTTCTCCAATTCCAGCCTGAAGCGCGTTGTTGGATGATTTTTTCGTCAGCTGTCGTCGCAATACTGACACCATTTTGAGTGGGTGGGTGAGTCTTACGTGCGCCAAAATGCAGGCACTGCCTCCGGTGGTGCTTTACGTCAATGTTTCGGCCCCGCTAACCGGAAATACGTAAAGGACAACGTCTGCGCAAGCGCACTGTTGCTAAGGAAGAAAGTCACAATGTCTCTAGCGAGGTAAGCCCCGCGAGAAGGCCTTTTCTTACTTTAATCAGTAACTGTTCATCACCGGTTGCTTTAACTGCAGTGTTATTAACACCTAAAACACGTTAAATGTGAACGTATGATAAAGCCGGTTTGTGTGTGGCCGGTGTTTTATTCAGAATCAATGCTAACAGCGATGCCGTAAACCTGGCTAGTTAGCTTAGCAGGCACGGTTTTATTGAGCCTCGAAGGTTTCTCAAAGCTCAAGCACGACGGAGATTTCCCGTCTTAAACGTCGCACCGTTCACAGTTTCCCTGCTTTTGTTTTTTACTTGTACAGATAACGGGGTGTAACAGCGAAACATCTGATTTTTGCGAGGGTTTATGCCTTTCAATACTGCGTAACTTAGCAAGGGCAGTTAAATCGTAACAGTGCCTCAGTTTATTCCCCCGACTGTCATAGTTTCCAGATTTGAACGCATCACCCACTCTTTCTTTTTGTTATCGGGTAAACATTTATCTCTATTCTTGACATTTTCGCTGAACATTAAGAAAACGTATCGTAAAAAGCACCATCTAGCGACGTTGGGCATCGCGGCGTGGCAACAAGCCACAGAGAGCATAATCATATAAATAAACAATCGCATGTTCACTATTTACATTTCTTACTATTATTATTTGTGCACATCCGTTTTAATGATTCCCACTCCCCCCTAAGACCACTCGGAATTGAAAAAGGGCACTACAACGCTGCAGTGCCCCCAAGGGGATCGTTTGCAGGTAACCCTGAAACACAACCAAGTTTTGGGGGGAGTAGGTTGAGGCACTGTAAATTCGGTTCTTTTCTCCAGATTCTGCTGGGTTTCTTTGGGATCAGTGCATTTTGGAAGTTTCATTGGAGGAAATGTTGCTCTTAGGCAGCAGGGGGTTATCTCAAAAGTGCTTGAGTTGCAATGAATGACTGGTGGGACCAGAATTGGAAGGTGGTCCTATGTAGTTGGCGAGTGTGAAAATTGTGCTGATGAGAACTGAGGAGTTTAACCTCAAAAGTAGCTTAGTTCTGCAAAGTTTAGCACCCATTGTAAGTTTGTCGTCATCCTTTCAGCTTTTTGCCGGCGCCCACCCAGCTGTCGCAAGACCAGCTGAATGCAGAGGAGAGACTTCAGTCTCAGAAGTCCTACTCTACCGCCTTGGTCGCGTCCCGAAGAGAGCCTCCGCCCTACGGACACAGAAAGGGGTGGGTGCCCCGCGCTCTTGAGGTATGTTGAACACGGAACAGCTATTTTCGAACAGATGTTCTCTCCCCAAAGACAACAATGAGGATTTTTTTGTCACATGTATAAGCAATGACTGGGTATATATAATGTTGTCCCTCACATCTTGAAGTCATGGAGTGATGTAAATACCAAGTCTGCCTTTTTTGCCGCTCTTCACATGAAACTTTTATTGTAGGACTTTGGAGATGGAGGGGCTTTTCCAGAAATCCATGTGGCCCAGTTTCCCCTGGAAATGGGCAGAAAGAAGAAGACGTCCAATGCCCTGGCAGTGCAGGTGGATGCAGAAGGAAAGATCAAATACGACGCTATCGCCAGACAAGGACAGAGCAAGGACAAGGCGAGTTCAACAGAAGCCCAAAGACATCTCTTTAAAACCCTGGTCGTCACATCATTGCATCATACCGGCCGCTGCAGGATCCGAATCTATTTCGTCTTATCGCCGCAGGTGGTCTTCAGCAAATACACGGACCTCCTTCCAAAAGAGGTTCTGAATGAAGACACGCCGGAACTGCAGAGGCCAGATGAGGAGAGCGTGCAAGAGGTAAGACCTGGCACAGCATGTAGAAAAAGGAAAGGCAGTGTTTATTGCTTCTGTTGAGCCTCCCATGGGGGAAATCTAGATCAGAAAGGTTTATGCAGTATTGAACTTGGTCCAAACTTTGGTTTTTTTTTTTTCTGTTTGTTGGTTTCTTTAAAGCCATAAAACTTAATAGTCGTGTTTTGGAATAAACTACTTCAATTTAAATGGTTGAGATGTCACCAGGAATAAATGATTGCATCTGTTGTTTGAACAACCTGACGGCGATTTATTTTCCTTCTGTGTAGCTGACAGAAAAGACACGTGCTGCACTGGAGAAGCAGGTTTCACAGAAGATCGCCGCCGCCATGCCCGTGAGAGCGGCGGACAAGCAGGCCCCGGCCCAGTACATCAGGTATGCATCAGAAACCGGGAACGCCACAAACTCAGTGGGCCAAAAGCACCCGTGTCTGTAAAAGTCTCACCCCGCTCTCTCCCCAAGATACACCCCGTCCCAGCAGGGAGTGGCCTTCAACTCCGGAGCCAAACAGAGAGTCATCCGCATGGTGGAAATGCAGAAGGACCCCATGGAGCCCCCGCGCTTCAAGTAAGTCTTCCATCGCAACTACCACCATGTCTGTTTCGATGAGGAGATGAAATGCTACTAGAGTGACGTTATAAGAGGCTCGTTTTATGCAGTCTGATCGGAAACAGTTGCTCTCGCGTTTATATTCCTCTGAATAAGGAAGGATTTCTGTCTCTCCAACCAAGTATTGTCTCGGGAACGCCGCCTGGGAAGTTCTTCTCAGTGGACACAAAAAACGCAGGCGATGTGAATCATATTTAATAGGAATAGAGGAAGAATTCTTATTCTCATACTAATAATTTGGCCCGACTGTCTCGGTGCTTATTTCTCACCGATTACATTCATCGGAGATTCCAGGCAGAAAAAGATCTAAACTCCAGCTGCCTTCGTTGGAACGACGCGATTATTCCGGCGTCGCTCGAGCGACGAGGTCGTGGTATTTCTCATGTCCGATCTGAGACGCCGCGGTGTTTTACTCTCATTCCAGGATAAACAAGAAAATCCCCCGAGGGCCTCCGTCTCCCCCGGCCCCAGTGATGCACTCCCCGAGCAGAAAGGTACAGTGACCTTCACCGCCATGAGCTGCACGGCTGTGGCGCTTCTCTACGGCCCTTCGTCATTCTTTACCTTCGTTTGAGTCCTTGCAGGGACCAGATGTTTGTTTTGTTTTTTCTCCCGGTGTCCACACAGCGCCTTAGTCTCGCCGGCTCACGGCCAGGCCTCCGCTGAATTTTGGATTCCCTCGTATTCATTTATGGGTGGTCGTTCTGACAAAGTAGAGCTCCTGTCTGTGGTGGGTCCGACCTGATTAAGAGCCGAGCTGAGATGGTTCACCTGCCACTTGATTGGTTCCTCGTGGCCAGCGGCTGTTTCCAAGCCTCCACCCGGCGATGATCCGTCTTTCTCCCATCTTTACTTTTCCCCTCCGCCGTTACAGCCTTCAACTGCTCCATACTATTTAGCTCTTTTTTTTTTTTTCTGGCGAAGAGAGCCTTGATGTCAGGATTTATCCGGGGTTTGCTGTTTGAAGAACGCGCACAAGGGGGTTTTGCTCGGACAGGTTGATGTCATCGGCATGTAAGAACATCACTGTTCTCCTTGTGAGAACCACTGCGTTCCTCCCACGCCGCCACGTAGAACCGCTCCTGCCCTTCACTTTGAACCATCTCTTCACTGCTCCGTCGACAGCTGCTCGTCTGTGTATTCGGAGGTGTGTCAGTGTGTGTGTGTGTGTGCACGCACTGAGGCGGGAGGTGAACCAGGCTGTGTTCTGATCTCCTCCGGGGAGGGAAGAGTGATTTTGACATGCCTCCTTGCTGCCGACATGAAATGACCCCGCTGTTCTATGGAGTCCGGTACGGCGGGCTGCGCGGATGCACGTGGAGCTCGGTGAAACTATCACAAACTGTAGAGATGAGAAAAAACCCGGAGCGGCACCGGGGGTGGAAGGCAACAGCATCTCGGGAGGGAAAAGTATAAATTGATAAAGTCTCCTGATGGTTTTTTTTCTTTTTTTTTTTTTAGATGACAGTGAAGGAGCAGCAGGAGTGGAAGATTCCTCCGTGCATCTCCAACTGGAAGAACGCCAAGGTATAGGAACCGCCGCGTCCACGATGAAGACCACCAGGCACTCGGCTCCGTTTTCTAAGAGACGTTTGTGCTTTCAGGGCTACACCATTCCTCTGGATAAACGTCTGGCCGCCGACGGCAGGGGCCTTCAAACGGTCCACATCAACGAGAACTTCGCCAAGCTGGCCGAGGCGCTCTACATCGCCGACAGAAAGGTAGGTGCCTTCCCGCCCTCGCCGTCGTTCAGTTGTCGCCAACGGCAACCTCTGAAATGTCCGGCGGTCTCCGTAGGCCAGGGAGGCGGTGGAGATGAGAGCCCAGGTGGAGAAGAAGATGGCCCAGAAGGAGAAGGAGAAGAAGGAGGAAAAGCTCCGGGAGCTGGCCCAGATGGCCCGCGATCGCCGGGCCGGGATCAAAAGTCACGGAGACAAAGGTGAGTCCGAGGGACGGGGGTTGGATTTGGAAGTGTCCGTTGGCCTGCGGGCCGAGCGGGTTCCCAGGAGTTCGTCACCCTGAAGTACGCATGGGATCATGAGCAGGAACGTCAACACCCCGTTCTGCACCGTTAAGAACTTCTGGAAGTTTCTTGAACCTGTTCCAGGAACCAGGAAGTAAGACCCCTGTTTCCGAGAACCATTCTAGCACCGAGGCAGGGTCTTCTCACGGTTCCGTTTGTGATTGGTGGAACTCGTAAGCCTCGTTCATAGTCAGATTCTTCTCGCGGAGCGTCCATTATTAAATCCTCTTGTGGTCACCGATCAGCTGTTGTTCCGGGCGATTTGTTTTTGAGGTGCATGTCTGGTCAGGCCGGTCCCGGCCGCGGTCCCTGACAGCCTGTGGGAATACAAAACTACAAGAGTTCCTCCAGATGAGGCCACTTCCTGGAAGGAAATTGGAGCCGCACAGTTCTTAGAACTTTAGTTTACAAAAGCGGCGTCTGAGATCTCCCGGGGTGGAGAGAACGCGACAAAAACAGGAACCCCTTGTCTGTAATTTTAAGTCCACCTGTCACTCCCTCTCTCTGTCCCCGTTTGGGCTTCTTTGTGAAAAGAAAGTGTGATGTGGGTTTGAACAACATCAGCGCTTCTCGTAGGCCAAGCTGCAGGATGCAGATCCAGGGTCAGTCCTCACAAGAGTAGCAAGGAAATGAAACCGCTACACAAAGTTCTTTTTTTTTTTTTTTTTTTTTTGAAACAACAACCTAGAAGTATGAACAGGCCTCCCGAAGTCTATCAGCGCCCTGTCTTGTCTCCGCACGTTGACCTCCCCTCTTTCTAGACTCTCTAATTCTGATTTACTTCTCTTTTTACCCCGTTTCTCCCCCTCTGCCGTCGAAGCAGGCGGCGAGGACAGCGAGGTCAGGGAGCGCGACGAGATTCGACACGACAGGCGAAAGGAGAGGCAGCACGACAGGAACATTTCCAGAGCGGCGCCAGATAAGAGGTACCGGACGCCCTCTCGCAAACGCGGTAACACCCGGCAAACGCGGCGCAGGCGGTACTTCACACCCGCGCGGATCCACACACTTGATTCTTGATCCAAACTTTCACTGAAAACAGCTTTAGAACTTGACAGGAACGTGTGAAAAGTTTTTAGCTTCTTGAATTTTTTAGACACATTTCATCACACATCGATTCTTTAGCCGCCCAAAGCCCGACGCTGTCTGTGGCGCATCCAAATCCAGAGAGCGTCCGTTGCCTTCGGCCGAAGCTTGTTTATTTTGCTGAACTTTGGACGTTGCCTCCCCTTCCCCGTTTCAGGTCCAAGCTGCAGAGAGACCAGGACAGGGACATCAGCGAGCTGATCGCCCTGGGGATGCCCAACCCCCGCTCCTCCAGCGAGGTCCAGTACGACCAGCGGCTGTTCAACCAGAGCAAGGTGAGCCCGTCCTTTACTCGCCCGGCCGAACGACATCCACAGATGAAGAGCTTCAACCTCCCACCTAGAAAAACATTTGGATTCAAATCACGTCCAAGCCTGCGCCGGGACAGTGAGATAACCGGACCACCTAGCTTGAAGTTTCCCCGTTAGCTAAACAGACAAAACACCATCCATCGCCGAGCGCCAAAAGGCAGAAAAAAAGCCAGTTTATACGTCGATTTCTCGGAACACCTTCTCCTCTGAACATTTGGCCGCCGCCGAGTCGCTCCTTCCTTTCGCTCCTCCTCCGCAGCTGCGGCAAGCAGCTCATTTTCAAATAAGTCATAACAGTCCAGACGCCCCCACGTGGCCTCCGCGCCGACAGGAACCAAAAAAACGGCTGCTATCGTGCTGGACTGACGCTCCTCCTCTCCTTCCCCGCAGGGCCTGGACAGCGGCTTATCCGGCGGTGACGACGAGACCTACAATGTGTACGACCAGCCGTTCCGCGGCGGGCGAGACATGGCCTCAAACATCTACCGGCCGAGCAAGAACATCGACAAGGACGCCTGCACCGACGACTTCGACTCGCTCATGCGCAACAACAGGTACCGTGAAGTCGGTTCGGCTCGATTTCTTGCGGCGTGTTTACGACGGTCATTGTTTTGTTCTCTTATTATTATTCCTTCGTCCTCCCGGAAGGTTTGTACCGGACAAAGAGTTCTCTGGCACGGACCACGGGCAGAGGCGCGAGGGGCCGGTCCAGTTCGAGGAGGACCCCTTCGGTCTGGACAAGTTCTTGGAGGAGGCCAAGCAGCACGGCGGCTCAAAGAGGCCGTCCACCAGCAGCCGCTCAAAGGACGACTACCACGACAAGAAGCGCAGGAAGGAGTGAGAAGCGGTTCGGGGCGGCGGCGGGGGGTCGGGGCCCGTGCCCTCACCGCCGTGACGCCGCCGTCCGCGTAGAAAACAAAAACATTGCTTCAGTCCTCCTCTTCCTATCCGTCTGCAGAGCATTGAGTGTCAGCCGCGTCAAAAAAAAAAAAAAAAACTCCGCGGCCGGCGGTAGCGCAAGCGCGATACACAGCGGTAGTTTATTTTGTTCTCATAGCGAAGCCGGTTCCGGGTGCGGAGGGTTTCATTCAGGGCTCGGACGGTGTAACCCGTAGGAGCTTGTCTTTATTTGTACAAAGATATAAAGTGAACACGGAAAAACCTGCAAGGATTTGTCCCCCTCCCTCCCCCTGTACCTCCAACAACCTTTTTAAAGCTCTTTTTGTCAGCTGTCTTTGTATTTAAGCCGCAGGTGTGTTTTGTAGGTACCGTCGCGGGCAGCACACACACACACACACACACACACGTTTCTTCAAAGATGTAAACCGTATTTGTTATTCTTGTACAACAACGTAAATAAATTTTACAGTGTCTCCAAAGTGTCAACCCCAACATTTAACACCAGATTCCCGTCCACTCGATCCGGCCCGGTTTCAAAAACAAAATCAGCTCTCCTGTTTGTGTGCTTGCAGAGAAAGTCTCCTGGACTGACCTTCTAAAGAGTATTTACACAAAGGATTAAATGTCCAGAATTTGTTCAAACAAGCCTTTAATTATGAACTGTGATTTGTGACTTTTTTTTTTTTCTTTTTTTTTAAACTACAAATTGGCTCTGAGTTGTATGTCTGGAAACAGGGCTATTAAACACAATTAATTCACGATTCACACAGTCGACCATCTTTATTTACCATCCCCGGGGCTCCAGGAAGAAAAAAAAAAAAACACTTGTGTCGTCTCTACACGGCCAAGCCGACAGCTGGTACTCGAGCAGCTCTACATTAGCGGCCATTTTCAACAGAATCCATAAATCGCCGAAGGACACTAAAAGAACCATCGGCCCCGAAATGCAAATGTAGCTACCGCGGGCTCTGGTCCGCCTGCCCTGCAGCTCCAAACCAAAAAGGGAACTGGGACGGTTTCTTCCAGCTAGCGTCGTTACGCCCGACTCTCCCGAAGTGTCGACCGCACAACGGAAGTGAGAAGTGACCCAGATTCAGACAATTAAAAATGGAACGGAAACAAAAACGCCTCTGCGCCGCTGTTCCGACGTGACCCGAGCCAACCACCGACATCCCCTAAAACGGCCAAAATCTGCTTCGTCGGACCCCGACGGGCGTATTTGGCTCCCAATCTTTGGAAACCAAATGAGTTAAAACGTTGTCGGGATTTCATTTCAACTGAACTGGAACATCGGACACAGCGTTTCTCAGCGTCCTCTTGAGGCCGTCACGGAAAAGCGCGAAACCTCGAGTTGACGCTTCTCCCGTCGGTCGGAAGGGAAAACGATTTTTTTTTTCCTGGTTCCCGAAGCTTTGAGAAACTAAAAGGCACCGACCACCCACGTGCCTTTATTTTTCAAACGGTTATTTCCGAGAAGGAGCCAGGTAACTTCATTTTATGTTTGTTTACAGAATGTTCCTAAAAAGCGGAGCGTTTACCTCGGACCGAATGCGTACAGGGGCGCCCCTAAAGATTTCCGGTTCGAGGAAACCCTGCGTACGAACGTCCAAAGAATAGGCCCGTTGTCCCCCAAAAACGCAAAAGTGGGGATATGGGCGCCATCGCCGTGACAGGAAGAGACTGTCCAGACCCCCCCAACACACACACACACACACACACACACACACACACACACACACACATTACCCCGCACTCAAGGAAAGAAGAAAGTTGGTTAAAATTATGTGTAGTTTATTTTGAAAAAATTGCCACTCCTGCACTTGACTCGAGTTTTTTTTTCGGCAAGTAAATGGCCGCGCTAACCTTTGCTAAAAAGGCCAATCCTGAAGAGCTGATGATGAGATGCCAAGGGTGCCGGGAAAAAGAGACGAATTTAAAAAAGGAAATGCCAAAAGAGTCCAACTTCAACCTGCTGTTGAGCTGACGAACCCTCAAAACTACTTTGCCACTTCGTGACCAAGAACCCGGCGTAAACCCTTGGAATTTTAAACGGGCAAGGAAAAATGAAAAAAGTACATTTGCGATGTATTTTTTGCTTCAAAATTTGAAAACAAAGTGATTTTTTGATAAAAAAAAAAAACCCTCCAGTGACATTGTTAAAATGATATTTTCTTATTTCCATAAAAAACACAAAAATGATGGCAAAAATTAAACGGAAAAATGAAAAAGGATTGTTTTAATAACCAGAGTAGCCTTGTAAACATTACACCTCCTCTTATACATGCTAATAATCCATTTTCTAATAAATTCCAGTAGCAAATTTTCTGAATATCAGAATATCATGAAAAAGTAATTTTGTTTTTTTTTAATTGCATTACAGAAGATAAAGAACATTATCACAAAATTCTAATTTTCTGAGACAGTCCTGTATATGCTAACAATCCATTTGTAACAAATTCTAGTGGCAAATTTTCCCACAGTGACAAGATTTTCTCTTTTAACTCAACAATATTTTAGGACATAATTTCATTCATTATCTTTTAATATTCATTTTTAATATTAATTCATCATGTATTTTCAGAGGAAACAGTTCATGACATATAAAGATTTTTATAATGTACCTGTTTACCTTCTTTACACTTAAAAAAAAAAGGAAAAATTTGGACTTAGTTTTACTTCCAGGTAATAATTTTACTGGTCCGGCTCCTTCACATCAAATTCGTCCGTATGCGGCCCTCGGACCAAAATGAGTTCGACACCCCAGCTCTGCATCACATACGTCAAACTCGAGGCCGGCGGGCAGCGGGATTATCTTTGTACCGCGGGATAATATTTAATTACAATTAAATACAACAGAGATCCAGCACACCATCTAATCCAACCGTTGCCATCAAGGAGGCGGTTTAGGACGATCCAGGCAAAAACTGACGGAAAAACGGTTTTTAGTTCGCACTAAATTCGGCACGACCCCGAACACTCGGACCTCACATACAGAACACCGTTTCACTTTCTTTCTCCATATTTATCTATTTATTCCTCTAGATGTTATTTTTTTTATCGTTGTGTTGTTTTGCCGAGTCCTGTTTTTTAAGGTTATTTTTGATTCCACTGAACCTGAGAGCTGCTATCTCTTAATTTTGTTGCACTCTGTGTAATGACAATAAAAGTTTTAAATCTTCCGACAAGCCCTCCGCGAGCTGTCGATTTTTATCCGTGGAGTGGACTTTTGGGGTTAAGATCAATGAATGGCACAACTAGCAATGGTCTCGCCTTGGAATAAACTTGTGGAACTGACAACGGATGCACCGGTGGGAGGAGATCCGGGAGAAAATGGACGAGGATTTACTCAGCAAAAGCTGCTTCTAGCGGCCCATCCTCGTCCCGATGCGTCAACCCCCTGGCGAACGTCGAAGGCTTCCTTTGGCGTCACAACCCAACGCATCAGGAACCCCTTTCTTGTCGTTTTTCCACCGATCTCGACCGCCAATGTCAACATCGACCGACGCTTGTGTTTTTCTCTTAACCTGACCAAAGTTAGTATTTGGCACTTGTTTGTGTTCTAAAGGAGAAATCGGTGTGTGACGCGAAAGGACAAAACGAAGGGAGAAATTTGATGCTTCTCAAGGTTCGTCGAAAAATCGGAGCTTAATGCGTAAAAGGAAGCATCAACATGCGTCATGGCAAATAAATGCAACAGATTTTTCTTGTGTTTACTGTTGTTTATATGCAAGAACGTGCATGTTTTGTCAGTTCAAGGTTGTTGCTTAGACTGGAGAGCATCAGACAGCAGAGAAGTTGTCATGTACAGTGGGGCAAAAAAGTATTTAGTCAGCCACTAGTTGTGCAAGTTCTCCTACTTAAAAAAGATGATAGAGGCCTGTCATTTTTATCTGAGGTACACTTTAACTACGAGACAGAATGTGAAAAAAAAAAATCCAAAAAAATCACATTATCTAATTTTAAAAGAATTTATTTGCAAATGAAGGTGGAAAATAAGTATTTGGTCAAGAACAAAAGAACCCTTTGTTGGCAACGACGGAGGTCAAATGTTTTCTGTGAGTCTTCTCAAGGTTTTCACACTGTTGCTGGTGTTTTGGCCCACTCCTCCATGCAGATCTCCTCTAGAGCATTGATGTTTTGGGGCTGTCGCTGGGCAACACGGATTTTTCGCCTAAACAACGATTCGGCTAATAAATTGAATTTTGTTGGGGGGCCAACGAGCTTCTCGGCGCTAAAGCATTTATCCTCGTCACACCGGACCGATGAAATGATCGGGAAATTCTGAGGCTGTTCAACTCCGACACCAAAGAATACAACTTTGACGGTTTTAGTGCGCAAGATAGCCATCGGCTAGCCGGTGCGGCTCAATTGTCGGGAAATTACAAAAAATACTATTTTATCCCACTGTTGGAAATTCTTTTTCGGCTGTGGGAATTTTTCTTCATTAGAAATTACCTCAGAAATGCTGCAGATAGATCCATAAGAAATTGTTGCAACTGATTTCTAATGTTTATTTTTGTTTTATTAGACAATCATTTAAAAGCTTTGTTAGTTCCAGGATCATGTATAAGGCCCGAGATAGCCAGGAATATTAGTACCGTCATTTTCACACTACATAATATGCATGAATACAAGCCGCAGCTACTAAATTTGAAAAGAAAACCAAAAAATTGTACATATATAGGTAAGCCACAAGTGTACATTTTTTTAACATAAGATATTTACACTGAAATGTTAGACAGATTTATTTAACTTGTTGTTAAATAATACATACCAAAAATGCTGTAACGCGTCTGGTTGAAAAAATAAAAAATACAGTAGTCTACCGGGAAAAGCCATTGATCGCTATTTTTATCTTTATTTTGAGGCAAGCTGTGAAAATGACTTTTAACCGCTTGCGACTGAAAACAAGATTGTAAGTAGTGATCTGTGTGAAAAGCACAGCAATGGAAATATTAAATATTAAATATCACCCAAAAAAAAAGTAGTTGCATCTGTTCCAGAGCAAGTCACTGGAGCGTGGAGGAAAAACAACTCCGCTAGATGCACAAAGAGGTGAAGTTATGTTTTTTTTTTTTTCACCACATCAGGTGCACGCGTGTGGAAAGAAGAAAATTTGAACCTTGACTTACAAACGCGTCAAATTTTTCCGATAAACGAGCCGTTGCTCAGTGGATTTTTTTGCTTTGTGATAAGAACCCAGGTCTGAGTTACCAGCCAGTTTGACATCGGCATGGCGACCAGTTGGACGTTAAGATCTTTCCCGACAACACCATAGAAAGGTTTTCTAACAGTAAATAAGAAAATAATCGCTAAGCTGTATAATATATTTTTAATCTACAAATATACATCCAACAGATAAGATGGAGATTATACCAAGAACATACCAATGGACTGGGAAAAAATATGCATCGAATTTAAACTCCTGGAGAGAATTCAAGTGGAAAGCAATTATTAGGATTTTCAGAAAACCAGAAAAGATAGCCAAGATTGGGCCGACACCATGTATTTCTTGCTGGAGGAATTATAGTAAAGATTTTGCCAACCGTATTTTGGCTTTGCCCCAAACTTAGTTTATTTTGGAAGGAGATTTTTTTTGATGCCCATTTTCTAACGGGACTTTCCAAAAAGCCCTGAAACTGCTTTATTAGGAGCAACCTCTGTGCGTAAAGACAGAAAGGATGAAAAATACCTCCTAAACATGTTGTTCACAGCAGCGTTAAAAGCCGTAACTATCAGGCAGTTAAAACCGGATCCCCCTACATACAGGACTGTCTCAGAGAATTAGAATATTGGAATAAAGTTCTTTATCTTCTGTAATGCAATTACAAAAACAAAAATGTCATACATTCTGGATTCATTACAAATCAACTGAAATATTGCAAGCCTTTTATTATTTTAATATTGCTGATTATGGCTTACATCTTAAGAAAACTCAAAAATCCTATCTCAAAATATTAGAATATCATAAAAAAGGATTTTTTTTTTGTTTTAATTGCATTACAGAAGATAAAGAACTTTATCACAATATTCTACTTTTCTGTATAATACATGGATCCAAAAAGTATGGGACATTTAACAGATGGATTTTTTTTTTTTAATTTATTGATCGATCAAGAAATTTACCCGTCATTGATGTCGAGAAAAAAGAAAAAAAAAATTCAGTTGAATTGAGAAAAAAAAAAAAGAGGAAAAATTGAGGGGGAAAAAAAACAGAAAAAATCATGGAAAAACACGAGCGAGGTGTGTGTGTTGTGGATCCAACCACGAAGAGATGGAGAACTTATTAGTGGGAAATTGTTACCGAGGGCAACGGCGGGAATGTCAACGGATGAGCCAGTCAGGGGGCGTTTCGATCATTTCTAAAATAGGAGCGTCTTTCACTCTGTGAAGTTTAACGATAAAGTGTAGCAAAGTGTGGAAGCTAAAAGAAGCAAAACGTCGTAGCATTAAATGCGTAGCGAGTAAGTTAAGCAATCGAGCACCAAATGAAAAACTCGTCCAATCATCACGGCAAACACACCCAAAAACATTTTCTTTTATCAAGTATATTTTTTCCAAATACTATTTTTTTTTAAGCATTTGTTATTTATAAAGTAAGTTTTTCTTATTTATTTTTTTGTTTGTTTTTTCCTGCTTAATGATTATTTATAAGCGGATGTGTGCGACATGTAGTATCTCTACTCTACTGCATGCAACAAAAACAGATTAATAGCGTTTCAGTTCATTTTAATTGGGAATAATTTTATACACAAGCAAATTTAGTTAGTAGCTTGTGGGACGGAAGGAATTCAACTCGTAAGTGAAGGTATTACCGTAGCATTTTCTCTCGTCAGAAAGGGGGCGTCGTACCGTTACCGGCGAACGACTCCCTGTGCGCTGCGGCGAGCCGCCAAAAATCGATTTCTAAGCACTGAAATTTTCAAATTTTCGATCTCGTTTCCTTCTCTGATTGGATGCCTTCGTCCAATGGTGGCCAGAGGCCGACCCCCTCGCCCCACGGCTCCGTCCCGAACTTTTGACCCGGCGTTCCCTGCAAAAAAAAAAAAAAAAAAAAAAAAATCGGGGGCAGAAAATGACCCGTTTTCATTCCCAATGACGCAACATTTTCACCTCCTCCTGGGTTCATTTCGTGCGACGCCACCCGATAGGCGGAAACGTCCGACGGCGGCCCCCGACCGCCGTTTGAGGATCCTTTTGATCCGTCATTCAAGAGTTGAAAGCGAGGGGGGGACCGAAGAAGGGCGGGAGAGCTTACAGATGGCGGTAGCCGGAGAAGAAGAAGAAGATGGAGACGGAAAAAAAAAAAAAAAAGACGGATTTGACAGCGATGTAAAGGACTTGAAAGCGGCGCTGACGAAACTCCGCGGCTTCCAGGAGGAAAAGAAGAAGCAGCTAGCTTTGTACTTTTCGTAGCTGTAATAGTCGCCGCTGGATCCGCGTCTACCTGTCTTTATTTTATTTCTCGACCATCGCGGCCGGTCAACTCCATATCTTAAAAGAAAAAAAAAAGTAAATGTGTCGGAAAGCCCCTCCCGCAAGAAAAGCCCCGGGGCTGATATTGAGCGAACCTCCCCGCTAAGAACCGGCAGCCTTTACAGCATCGGATGGCAAAAAAGTCGAGCGGCTACATCATTAGCGCATAATCTCGGTTCTATCTCAATCGTTTGGATTAAAGTTTTAATCAGGATTTAATCGATGCATTTTCCTGAATTTAAATTTTTTTATGAGCGCAATATTCTTGTAACATCACAATGGGGGCGACCTATCAACGGTTTGGTCACGAGTTGGGGATACAATTTCTTAGGCTAACGGCTAATGCTACAATCTCATTGCTAACATAATCAATGCAGAGATTCCGAATCTCTTACTGCACCCATAATAATAATCTTTCGTTCGTCCCCGTGCCCCGAGACGATCGATTATCCGATCGGACCGAGCACGCTACGCATCAGCATGAGATAGGACGCTAATATTAATTAGCATTAGCAGTGCCCGCTGGGGTGGCCGGCGCGTCCGTCTCTCAGTGAGAAGGTCCCTGGTTCAATTCGCAACATCTGCGAAATTTGACCGCTGCGTTTTAAGCCATCGTGGATGAAAGCATGAAGAGAAAACAGCCAATGAGCAGCGCCGGGGGAGCGGCTCGGGGTTCGGCGTCTGGCTGGACAACACTTCGACAAGCTAGGAGGAGCGCGGGAGTCGAAACGGGAACGTCCGCTTCCGAGGAGGACCGAACTTCGACGTCAGGTGTGAATGAGCAAGTGGACGATTGTGCATCTTTATATGACGTAGGAGTGAAAGAATGGTTGAACGTCAATCTGATGACTGAATGACTGAGTGAAGTGTCGTGTTTTTCTATGAGGAACGAATGGGTGAATGACTGCATGTCTCTATATGACATATGAATAAGTGAATGGCTGTACGTCTATATGACATGTGAATGAGTGAATGTCTATATAAAGAGTGAATGAAAAGCTGCACACCTTTATATGATGTATGAACGAGTGAATGGTCGTGTGTTTCTATGAGGTACGAATGAGTGAATGACTGCATGTCTCTATATGACATATGAATAAGTGAATGTCTATATAATGAGTGAATGAATAGCTCACCTTTATCTGATGTGTGAACGAGTGAATGGTCGTACGTCTCCAAATGATACGAACGAGAGAGCGAACGTCCGTATGACCCGTGAATGAGAGGATGAACGGTTGTGCGAATGAGTGAGTGAACGGCCGAATGTCTCCAAATGAATCATGTGAATAACCCAACGTTTCTGCATGACGGATGAATACATGACAGTTGTACGTCTATGTCACGTGTGAATAAGAGACAACAGACCGCGAGTCTATCTGGCGCGTGAATGAGCGAGTGATCGGTCGCGCGTCGATACGATGAGTCAACCGGAATCGGATATCCTTCCCTGATCCAGGAGGAAAAACGTTGGTGAGCGAGTGAAAGCTCGAATGCAGAGCCTTAGGCGTGGACTTCCGTCCGCCGCCTCTAGATGGCGGTATGAACGTGCGGCTGAAGTCGAGTTTTCCTCGACGTCGACTCACATGAAACGCCGACTCCTTCTCACGTGTTTGGAAAAATTGCGACCCCCCGCCATTAAGATCTCGCGCGTCTTGCTCTCTCGATCCCGAAAAAAAATCCCCCCTCGGACCTTCGCGCCCGCTCAATTATCGAGAGGATAGAAAGGGCTGTCAAACACACTGGGACGGAAAAAAGCTGCGCTCCGCGTTTCCTCGAAGCGACGCGGGACAAACACGAGTCAGACGTAAACACCGCCGCAAGAAAAAGGGGTTTCGGATTAACTTTTGGCCCGTAAATGTAAATCGAGGGAAAACGCTCGAGATGCGGTTTGATTCCCCCGCCCGCTCCGGGCCTCCATCCTCCCCTTTCTCCTCCATCGTCCTAAAAACCTGCGGTGACGGTTCTGGCTCCGGGCGACTTGGCTCGTGCCGGATAAACAACCCCGTTAATAAATGAGTAATAACCTCGTGTCCATTATGCAATTCATCAGGTGTCCGGGACGCTGTAAAATCCAGGTGCCCGTTTTTATCGACATCTGAAAGACCGAGCAAGGGCTGTCCGGTGTGTGTTTTAGTTGAATCCAGCAGCTGATGGTGAACAATATGTGGCAGCAAACAGAGAAAATGTGTGTGTGTGTATATGTGTGCGTGTGTGTGTGTGAAATGGGATTGTTTCGCCTGCCATCATCAATTGCTTCAATTTATAAAATATCTATTTATCTAAAAAAGCCTATATCCCCTGGCCAGTTCGGGACGGGTGCCGGATCCCAAAAAGTTCCACTTTGTAGACTTATAAAAAAAATCTGCTGGCCAAATAATGCTTCCAAAAAAGAAAAGATGATTTATATTACATTTTACACAAAACACTCATTTTTGAGCGATATTTTGAGCGAAAAATATAAAAAAAAAATAGAAGAAATATCTCCAATTTTTGGGCTCAATAGGAGAAATACCTCCTATTTTTTTGGCTAAATGGGAGAAATAAATAAGAGAAATATCTCCAATTTTTTTGCTCAATAGGAGAAATAAATAGGAGAAATATCTCGCATATTTTTGGCTTGATAGGAGAAATAAATAGGAGCAATATCTCTTATTTTTTTGGCTCAATAGGATAAATAAATAGGAGAAATAGCTCCTATTTTTTTTTGCTCAATAGGAGAAATAAATAGGAGAAATATCTCGCATATTTTTGGCTTGATAGGAGAAATAAATAGGAGCAATATCTCTTATTTTTTTGGCTCAATAGGAGAAATAAATAGGAGAAATAAATAGGATAAATATCTCCATTTTTTTTGCTCAATAGGAGAAATAAATAGGAGAAATATTTCGCATATTTTTGGCTTGATAGGAGAAATAAATAGGAGCAATATCTCCTATTTTTTGGCTCAATAGGAGAAATAAAGACATATTTTTGCTCGAAACGTGATGCATGCAAAAATCAGTGTTTTGTGTTATATGTGAAATAAATCATCTTTTCTTTTTGGGAGCATTTTCGGCAAGAGGATTTTTATGAAAACTCCACCAAATGTATGTCACTATATGAAAAGATATATTTTATTGATATAGCAGCAGCGCAACAATGAAAGTATCAATAAATGTGGGTATAAAATTAAATAGAGAGACCATTAAAGGAGAGCAAAAGACATCCACAAATAAATAGAAAGCAATTTGAACAAGAAGAAGAATGAAAAATTAAATTAAAAAAAAGACAACAAGGGTGAGAACAGAAACAGAGCGACAATAACAATTAGAAAAGTAACAGGATGCGAGTGGCGTGACAAGAAGAAGATAAAAAATAGACAAAGGAGTCGAGGTGTGACAAATGTGCATGGTTTTTATGGTTTTACGTCTGTCAAAGTCAAAGTCAGCTTTATTTGCAATTTCTCTGCATGTCGTGGACATACAGAGGACCGGAGAAGACGTTTCTCACGACCCCACGGTGACATGAAATTAACAAAATAATTGTAATAAAAGAGTGCAAATTAATAGTAAAGTGAAGCGTTACATGAAACAGTAAACTATGAGGTATAAAGTATAAAGTGCACGCAAATACAAACTGATATTTGATGACATGAGTGAGTGGCAGCAGAGGTTTTTGTTTTTGGTGTAGAGTTCAGTGCAAAGGTCAAAGGTCTCCATCAACCCGACTGTCTGGATCTTCCGCTTTCACTCCAACTGCCTTCATCTCCTCTCACTACGTCCCGTTTTGCTTTTTTTATCCGGCCCGCCAAACTATTTTCTTCGAATATTTTCGAATAATATTGAATTTGGAAACTCCTTATTTGTTCCTTTTGTTTAATTTTGCAGGGACGACTACATAAAAAAATAATGTCGGTACATTTATATGATCGTGAATGATTTTAAAGTTGAAATAAAACGGCAAAAACATTTCATTTTTAAATTGCAATTTTCATTTTGTCCAATTTACATGATACCTAGTTGGGTCGCATAAAAATGTAATAAATGTGTCCCGCCAGCCAAACTAATGGCCCAACCCTGATCCAAACCTCCTGTTTGCCAGCTCCAATATATTACGTGACCTAACCATCTCGGCCTGGCGTCTCTGACCTTCTCTCCAAAACATCTAACATGTGCCGTCCCTCTGATGGACTCATTCCTGATCCTATCCATCCTGCTCCCTCCCAAAGAGAACCTCTACATCTTCATCTCTGCGACCTCCAGTTCTGCCTCCTGTCTTTCGGTCATTGTCACTGTTTTGTCACTTACGGCATGATTTAATAAGATGGCCGGACCGTTAAAATCATGAACTAGAAGTAACACTCAGTCCAAATTTTTCCTTTGTTTTAGTGCAAAGGTAAACAAGTAAAAAAAAAAATCTATATATGTAATAAATTGTTCCTCTAAAAAATACACGAGGAATTAATATTAAAAATTAATATTAAAAAAGAATTGATGAAATGACACCCTAAGTTTATTGTTGCGTTAAAAGAGAAAATCTTGTCACTGTGGGAAAATTTGCCACTAGAATTTGTTACAAAATGGATTGTTAGCATGTACAGAACTGTCTAAGAAAATCTGAATTTTGTAATAAAGTTCTTTATCTTCTGTAATGCAATTAAAAAAAACAAAATAACTTTTTTATGATATTCTAATATTTTGAGATAGGATTTTTGAGTTTTCTTAAGATGTAAGCCATAATCTTGATAGCCTTAACTTTGACACTTTATATTTTATTGTATTTCTTATTCTCCCTCCTTCCTACTATCATCTATTATTGTTATGTTTACTTGAAACTCTGGCACAAAATTTTCCTTTGGGATAAATAAAGTTGTTCTTATCTTATCTTAATCAGCAATATTAAAATAATAAAAGGCTTGCAATATTTCAGTTGATTTGTAAGGAATCCAGAATGTCTGACATTTTTGTTTTTGTAATTGCATTACAGAAGATAAAGAACTTTATCACAATATTCTTATTTTCTGAGACAGTCCTGTATAAGAGGAGGTATCATGTTTACAAGGCTATTCTGGTTATTATCTGTTTAATTTTGACTTTTTTTTTTGCTATCATTTTTTGGGGTTTTTATATAAATAAGAAAAGAAAAGATGGTTTTAACAATGTAACCAGATGTTTTTTTCACCAAAAAATCATTTTGCTTTCAGATTTTGAAGCGAAAAACACACTGCAAAAATACTCTTCTTTCTCTTCTCTATTGCATCATAATAACAGAGTGACTGTCGACCTGTGAATGGTTGGATGTCTATTTGCGGCGCTGAAAAAATGAATGTTTTATCACATCTTGTGCACGTTGATGAGACCTTGAATCGAACCACATCCGGTTATCATGACGCGTTCACTTGTGACGGCGAAACAACGGCGACGATTAGAAAGACGCCCGATCGTCCTTCGAGAAAGAAATCCGAAATCAGCCGACGTAAGAGATCGTCCAGATGCAGCTCCGTCCATCTTTGGGAAAACTCACTCCCCTCCTTAACCCGTGAATCCCGAATAGACGGAAAAAAAAAAAAAAGTTAAATTGTTTCCAGGTGCCTCGCGGCGTTTTAAAGTGAGATGTTTTCCCGTCGAACGGCGGCTCATGTCTTCTCGTTTCGCTCTCTTTTACCGCCGCGCTGTGGATTACCCCAGGATTATCACTTAAACGTCACATGCTCGGCGCTCTGGCGTCCACACCAGGATCCTGCAGATCATCCGAGATTCCATTCCTGGAGGTTATACAGGACTGTCTCAGAAAATTAGAATATTGTGATAAAGTTCTTTATCTTCTGTAATGCAATTACAAAAACAAAAATGTCATACATTCTGGATTCCTTACAAATCAACTGAAATATTGCAAGGTTTTTATTATTTTAATATTGCTTAGTATTGCTTACATCTTTAGAAAACTCAAAAATCCTATCTCAAAATATTAGAATATCATGAAAAATAATTTTTTGTTTTTTTAATTGCATCACAGAAGATAAAGAACTTTATCACAATATTCTAATTTTCTGAGACAGTCCTGTATAATACATGGATCCAAAAGTATGGAACATTTAACAGATGGATTTTCTTTTTTTAATTTATCAATTGATCAAGATATTTACCTGTCATTAATGTGGAGAAAAATGAAAAAAAAAAAAATTGAGTTGAATTGAGAAAAAAAAAATCAGGAAAAATTGGGGGAAAAAAAACAGAAAAAATCATGGAAAAACACAAGTGAGGTGTGCGTGTTGTGGATCCAACCACAGAGAGATGGAGAACTTATTAGTGGGAAATTGTTGAACGGTTGAACGAAAACTTAAGAATCCTATCTCAAAATATTAGAATATCATGAAAAAGGTTTTTTTTTTTTTTTAATTGCATTACAGAAGATAAAGAACTTTATCACAATAATCCCGTTTTCTGAGACAGTCCTGTAAGTTGCTCAGAGGGATCGGCCTTTATGCGAGACATGGTTGGCGTCCGCCGGCGGGGGGCGCCAAAATCAACACAAGCGGGTTTTTTTGCAGGTGAATCCGGATCAAAAATCTCAAATCTACTATTCCAAGCGCGAGGACCTTCACCCAGAAGATGGAAGACATCCGTTTCTAGCTAGCAGAGTCAGATTCTATCGATGCGCAACCTGAAAACAACCCGGTTGTCTTATGACACTTTTCAGGTAGAGCAGTTCTGCAGAAACGCTCCCCTGTTAGCGAGCGGGAAAAACCTTGGGTCTTCTGCCTCGACCCAGCACTGGAGAAAGTGAGAGACACGGCCAGGAAGGGAAAAATCTGTTTTTTTTGGGGGAGAGATGAGGTTTGAGGGTTGGATAGAACAGGCGCGGATGATCTCTGGCTAATAGCGGTAGCGCTAACCTGCTAGCTTACATCAGGGATATTGATCTCACTCAAATTCTATTCTAAAGTGTGTCGGACGGGTAAAATCATGACATATTAACTATTGATGATGTATCTATTTTTCATTTAACCCCAAAAATATTGTGTCTTTTAGCTTTTCGAGCCGGATTAAACGTATTGAGAATGGCCATAAAGCCAAACTTCAGATTTTTGCCCTGATCGGGATCACTTTGCATATATTTTTTACATATTTTTAAAAATATTTTTACATACCTTTTATTTTGTTTTAATGTATTTCTTCTGATCTTTACTGTTCTCTTTATTTTATTTTTATTGTCCGCCATTTTTATTCTTTATTTATATATAGAGCTCTATTTTGATAGAGCGAAAAGCTGAAATTGCTTTCAACAAAAACCAATTTCCCCCTGGAGGATCGATAAAATATTCTGATTCTGATTTGCACTTCCTGTCCGGTCGGTCATATTAGCGCTAAATCTGACCTTTTTTTTTCTTGCAAAAGCGGAGACCCTGGGAAAAGGCGCGTTTGTACGCAATGGCTGAAAAATATCCATGAATTTTGATTTGTTTCAATTCCACGGCATTAGGAACGCCGCCTTCATCCTCGTAAATATTCGGTAAATGGTTAAGTAGCTTCTATGCTCACGCAAGGTTCAGCGTGCGGGTCGGAGGAGACGGGAATCAAACCGGTCTGTGGGCTGATATTTGGGTCAAAGGTTAAACAAAGCAGAGCCAAAGATTAGGCTGAGATGTTTGACGGGACCTTTTGATTGACAGGCAGGGACGCGTCTCCTTGACAACCTGTGAGGTTGAACGTCAAAATCTCCAGGGTTGAGTTGCTACTTCCGGGATATATAAAAATATAATATAAAAAAATATAATAAAGAAATAATAAAGAAAATAATAAAGAAATCATAATTTAAAATAATAATAATAATAATAATAATAATAAAGAAATATGTATAAAAAAAAGTTTGATTTAAATGTGATTGGAAGTCACGACCGGAAGTCGTGACCTTCAACTAAGACAAGCGGTGTTTAAAAACACGCAACATGCATGTTTTTCCTCCCGCAAGAGGCGTGCGTAAAAAAGGCGACTTGGCACGCACGCACGCAAACAAACACGCAACGACGCGCGGGTCGATTTCACGCCGGATGGCGGATTAAGGCACGAGCCAGTTGGCAAAGAGAGACAACCCCCCCCACCCCCCCCCCCCCACCCACACACACACACACACGTACACACCCACAGATGTCCGCGCGTCGGAGGAAAAACACGCACCCGCCCACGAGCGAGTGATTCACGGCTGGAACCGGCGTCGGTGCGACCGGGGGAAATCACGCGTGGGGCGTTTTTTTTTTTTTTTTCCCCTCCACTCAGTACTTAAGGCGCGTCCCCACGCAACCGCGGCGTTCACGGGGAAGCCTTGCGTGCAGCGCCGGCCGCCACGGGGACACGCACACGCACAGTTGCAGCGCGGGGCGCCGGTGCCAGGCATGGGTAGTGCGCGGGACACGTCCGGATTCGTGCGCGTCTCCTCATAAATCGCGACACTTTGACGAGATTTTGACTTGCGCACCTTCCTTCCTTCCTTTCCTTGCTTCCTTTCCTTGCTTCCTTCCTTCGCCACGCACAGAAGTTTCCACGAACCCCGCGCCGGAAGCTCCGCGGCAGCGATGTGTCCGCGGGCGGCGTGGAAACTCCGGATGCCGCTTCTGATCTCGTCCTTACTCCTCGTCAGCGTCGGGACGGGCTTTCCCGCCAGACACGCCAAGGATGCGCACAAGGTGAGTTGCTTTCTTACAAGAATTCGAAGTCGAATATTTCATGATTAGATTTCAAATCTAAAATTTTCAATGTCAAATATTTAATTGCAAAATTTGAACGACAGGCAGTTGGAAGTTGACTGTTGGACAACTCAAAGTCGAATATCGCTAAATTCAAAGTTGGATCATTTGATGTCAAACCCTGAATGATAACATGTCAAATATCTAAAAAGTCAAAGTCAAATATTTCATGATTAGATTTCAAATCTAAAATTTTCAATGTCAAATATTGAATTCCAAAATTTGAACGTCAGGTAGTTTGAAGTTGACTGTGGGACAATTCAAAGTTGAATATCGCTTAATTTAAAGTTGGATCATTTGATGTCAAACACCGGATTATTAAATGTCAAATATCAAAAAATTCAAAGTAAAATACTTTATGATTAGATTTCAAACCCTACATTTTTGACGTAAATTACTGAATTGCAAAATTTGAATGCCAAGTAGTTGGAAGTTGACTGTTGGACAACTCAAAGTCGAATATCGGTTAATTCAAAGTTGGATCGTTTAATGTCAAGTGCAGAATAATAAAATGCCTAATATCAAATAATTCAAACTCAAATATTGAATTATTGGATTTCATATCTAAAATTTTCAGCGTCAAACATTGAATTGCAAAATTTGTATATCAGTTAGTTGGAAGTTGGCTGTTGGATAACTCAAAGTCGGAAAAACAGTTAAATCGTAGTTGGATCATTTGATGAAAAAAAACGGATTATTAAATGTGAAATATCAAAAAACTCAACGTCAAATATTTCACAATTAGATTTCAAATGCTAAATTTTTGTCGTAAAATACTGAATTTCAAAATTTGAATGTCAGGTAGTTGGAAGTTGACTGCTGAATAATTTAAAGTCTAACATGCAATAATTTGAAGTCAAATGTAAAATGATTCAAAGTCCAACATTGAATGCAAAATGTGTCAAATTGGAAAAAAAAAAGAAGTTGAATATTGAATTGTTCAAAGAATTCATCTCAAACAGTCGAACATCGACTGTTGAATAATTCAAAGTCGAATAGCCATTGATTCGAAGTTGTATTATTAGATGTCGAATACCGCATAATAAACATCAAATATCAAATAATCAAATAGTCAAATATTGAATGATTAGATTTCAACGTCAAATATTGATTTGCAAAAAATATCAACCAGAAAAAATTCAAAGTCTAATATGAAGTCGAATTTTAAAATGATAAGACGTCAAAATAAAAACAATAAATTGACAACATATATTGAATTACTCAAAGAATGAATGTCCAATAGTTCAACTTTGACTTTTGAAATTCCAAAGTCATTTTGATAATTTGAAGTCAAACGTTGCATAACTCAAAGTCGAATATGGAAAATGTCAAATTCATATATTGAATAGTTTGAAGTGGAACATGGAATGGATGTCAGATTGTTTCACGCCAGTTGCTGAATGATTAAAAGTTAATTATCAGTTCATTCAAAGTCGAATCATTTGACGTCAAGTATCAAATAATAGAATGTCAAATATCAAAGTTGAATATTGAATTATTAGATGTCAAAATAAAAAAATGCAACATCAAATATTGAAGGTAGTTTGAAGTTGACTGTTGAAGAAATCAAAGTTGAACGTGAAATAATTTGAAGTGAGAAATCGAATGATTCAAAGTTGAATTTCTAATTATTAGACGTCAAAATAACAAAAATTGCCACCAAATATTGAATTACTCAAAGAATGAATGCTAAACAGTTTGACGTCGACTGTGGAATAATTCAAAGTTGAACAACAAATTTAAAGTCAAATGTAAAATTATTCAAAATCCAGTATTGAATGATATCAAACTGAAAAAAAATTTTCATCGAATATCGAATCGCTCAAAGAATGAATGCCAAATAGTTGGATAATTCAAGAATAAATATCGGATAGTTCAAAGTTGATTATAATTAAATTTGACGTCAAATAATTTGCCGTCAAATATCAAATAATTCAACGTCCAATATGGAAAATTTCAAAGGGAAATATTGAATTTAAATAACTCAAAATCAAACGTAGAATGATTCGAAGTCAAATAGCAAATGATTCCAAGTAGAAAATTGAAAAATTGGGTGTCGAATTTAAAACATTTCAACGTCAACAACCGAACTGCTTAATTTTGAGTGTCAGATGTCGACTTGAATAATTCAGAGTCAGATATTGAATAATTAGTTGTCAAATATCAAGTAACTCAAATTCGAATATTAAATGGTTAAATATAAAAAATTTCGACATGAAATACTGAACTTCTCGAAAATTGAACGCCGAATAGTTCAACACTGACTGCTAAAATTCAAAGTCGAATGTTGAATAATTTGAAGTCAAACATCGCATAATAATTAAACATCGATGTTTAATATTGAATATTTCCAAGTCAAAGATTGAGTAAAGTCGACTGTTAAATAGTGCAATATCAAAAATTCAATTCAAAATCGAAATTTAATAATTCAAAGTGGAATCTCAAATATCAAATATTAAGAATTGCTCAAATTGACTGTGGAATAATTAAACGTTGAAAAGCCAATGATTCAAGGTGAATATTGGCTAGTTTAAATCTGAATATCAGATAATTCGAAGACCAATATCGAATGAATCGACATCAATTATTGAATGATTAGGCGTCAAATATCCAATAATCAGAAGTTGAATATTGAATAATTCAATGTTGAACAGAGCATAGCCCGACATGGAACATCAAATTTCGAAGTCCGATATTGAATTACTTGATGCGGAATTTCAAATAGCTCGGAGTTGAATGTGGAATAGAGTTTTTGAAGTCAAATACGGAATAGTTTGATGTCGCGCGCTGACAAATTCAAAGTCGTAAATCTCAATCAATATTACATCAATATTAAACACCGAATATCGAATAGCTTGATTTGAAGTCAAATATTGGATATTTGGTAGTTTCATGTTGAACAGCCCCTTGTGGAATATTGAATTATTCCACGTAGGATATCGAACGGCGGGAAGTGGAATATCGAATAATTTGATATAGAATAGTTTAACGTTGACACGAGTAGACCGACGGCGAACACGGAATCGAATTTTGTATAACTGGAAGTCAAAACGTCGAATAATTCAACGTCAAATACGGAATCGGTCAACGTCGAACAGTTCGAATATGGTTTGATGCCACTCATGCGACCGGACTGGACTAAACATCTTCACGTTTCCGTAAATAATGGGATGCAAATATGCTTTAACACCAAAACCTTCCGTGGCGCCGTTTATTCCTTTTCCCCGGATATAAAAACAATATTAATGACATTGCGGACGACGTCTCGGTGGCCCCCCATTGTTCATCTCCCCCGTGACACAATATTCCTCACACACAACCAACCGTGTGGCATCCAGTGGAATGTTTGCGCTCCACACGGACAATATTTGGATCAAAGTGTGTGTGTGTGTGTGTGTGTGTGTTCCCCAATCCCTCCCCTTCTTGTTTGGCCTCCCACGGTTTTCCTGTTTGCCCCCTCCTGATCTCATTGTGTATTTGATGTTGAAATGAGAGGAAATGAAGGACGGGGACACGGACGGTCGCACCTTCTGGAGTTTACCCTCCTTCGGGAGGAAGGTAAACTCCGGGTGAACGAGATTCACACGTCATGGCGTTCAGGTGCCCGAGCGTCCGCTTGTTTTTTTTTTTTAAACTGTAACTTCCTGTTTTGGCTCTTCCACCCCCGCCATCCTCACATCCATGGCGGAGCATTCATTACATTATTACATTACATTACATTGCATTTGGCAGACGCTTTTATCCAAAGCGACTTACAATAGAGGACATAGGGACTGCAAATACACTTGCAAATACACAATGCACAGGAAATATAGAGAACAGTAAGCTTGGGTTAGTGAGGGTTTTTTTTTTTTTTTTTTTTGGACAGAGACACACACACACACACACACCGCATAGCCTAACTTGCTGCCAACCTGATCTGGGGCATCAGCGCATTCAAGTATTAAGTTTACCTTGTCTCAACCCCACCGCCTCCCTCCCTCTTGCAGAGCATTTTGTTTTCCTCCCCGTCCCCCCCCCCCGTCCCCGCCTTTTCGGCGAAAGATGGCGATCAAAGGGCGGCCGGAGTTTATTGGTGTTGGTTAATGGTTCGGAAACAGCCGGGCGGCCTTTTGATAGCTCCGCGTTCAGCCGTTCGATCTGAATGTCAGCTGGACACAGACGGGAAGGTTTCCTTGTAAAAGAACCCGTCTTTTGCTCAGGTGATGGTCTCACACACACACACACACACACACACACACACCACATGCCATCAGCCGGCGGGCCTTTGATCAGAACAGCGGGAAAAGGACAGCGGGATTAGAGGGAGCACGGCAGAAGACGAGAGGAGGAGGAGGAGTGGGTGCACGTTGTGAAACAACACAAGATCCAGATGTGGAATAAGATGAGATGAGGAGGGTGTGTTGAAGCTCGACCCCCCCCCCCCTTTCCTGGACTGAGTGTGTGTGTGTGTGTGTGTGTGAGTCCAGGTATCGGGGCACGTGCATGCATAGGAAATGTGTGTGTGTGTGCGAGTGTTTTGACTCCGGGGCAGATCGGATGCTGATTACAGACGAGGAGAAAACAGAACAATGGAATCCAGCGAGCGTCTTCTAATTATAGAAATAAATAAGGAAAGAAAAACAATGTCCAAATTAAACGGTTAGACTGCGATGAAATGATCTTTTACATTACGCAAGAGGGAGCGCGCGGCGGCCGGGCGTCGAAGCACGCGAGACGAGGAATTAAAAATCCGAACCCGGGATGAATTCATTGTTCCCGGCGGCGTTGAGTTGATTTGAAAACCCGCCGCTCAGATACTTCAGGAGACAGTCGTGGGCGGGAAGCTGCGACCGCCGCCTTCGCTAAACCGACCGACCGACAGACCGACCGCCGAACCCATCGGTCATTAAGAAAAGAAAATTCCTCTCCCACGTGCCCCCCCGCACACCCCTCCGTCACTGGCTGACTTTGTCCGTGCCCGCTCAGACATGTGGTCTGAAAACGGCTCCCGGGAGAATCCGGATTTAGTCTCGATAAAACGTATTTTGAAACCGAAAGACACCAGAATGTCACCGTATTCCAAATACATACCGATCTCCCAGCAGGACCGTCGTTAACCGCGACGATCATCGCACACTTAAGATTATCGCTATCGTTATCGTGGGTTTCAGGGTCGGTTTAAAATGAGTGGTGGTCTTGTGGCCGCGGCGTGCCAGGCTAACGCACACGCGCGCACCGGCACTGGGGTCCCATGCCTCCCAGGCCCTCTCATCTCCCGGGCCCTCTCATTAAGGCTAAAAAGAGGATCTCTCTGGCACAGGCTCTTCTTTGTCCAAGGCCTAGATGCCATGACTGGAGAGGGGGGAAAAAAAAAAAGAAGAGGAAGTGAAATGACTGAAGGGCCGGTCGGTAAGTTGGCTGGTCGGTTGGTCGGTTGGTCGGTCGGACACCTTTTGGAATTCCAGCTGCGATGCTCAAGATGCTTCCAGGATTGGAAATAGATCGCTAATTGGTTTCAATGTCATTGTTAAGCCACCACACACGCACATGCAAGTGTATGTAAAGCAGCTTTTTCTCAATCTAGCCATTTTCCAAGGTGACGTTTGGATGTTTGTGGGCGGCGCGGATTAAAACCGAGAGGGATCTCCGGTGCGTTTGTGTTCGCCAGGCCCACGCAGGTCACGGCGGCGGAGCCCGGGATGACCGCGACGCGCTGGAGCAGCAGAACCAGGTGCAGAGCATGCTGCCCGAGACCCACGGCGGACAGAGGAAGTGGCCCCACCCTCAGCATCGCTCGCCGGGCGTTCTTCCGCAGCCGGAGCCGGAGGAGGAGACCAAACCCTTCATTCTGGATTTCAAGGACCTCCCGGACCTGACCAACGCAGACATCGACTCACAGAACCCCAACATACAGGTGAGAACCGGGCTGACGTTTTAACCGTTTTTTTAAAATTCGTCATCAATGATACATTGCCGCTTTCAGGAGGCCAGGATGATCGATTAGCACCTAAAAAGTGCTATTTGTTTTCCACTTTGGGAGCTAATGCTAATGCTAATGCTAATGCTGATGGAATGCCTTTTGAGCGCTGTCGCTGTCTGCCCCCCCCCCCCCCCCCCGCACTGATCAATAATCAAAAACATCGATCAATAATTGAACTATAAACTGATACCAGATATCAGCACGGCCTTGTTTCTGAGAGGGGATTTTATCCAAATATTACATTTTTTTTTTCATCTGCAGCACCAATGACGTAAACTGGTCCATGGCGATTTAGATGTATTCAACTTAAAAACGTTATTTGAATTAAAGGCAAACTTTAAGGATTTCAATCATATAAAAACATTCATATATTCATTATCTATCATTCAGCAATTCAACTCCCAAAAACTGCAGAAATATTCTTCCTCTCCCCACTGCCCGGTCATTGCATCGTCTGCTCGAGGGACGGTGGTTCTCATGCTGATTTCCTCGTGACGGCGGCCTGATGAGAACGGCAGTCTTCTCTAAAATGTACAATATTCGAACAAGATGCAAAATACCTCTGCAAAAACATATTCGGAGTTATGCAATGCTGGGCGTGTTGAAAAGTTGCTCGGAAGTCCAGAGTCCTAACGCCACTTTAAGATCAACAGAATAAAGAAATTGAACATTTTCGGCCTCGTAAGCATCAATACAGGACGTGAAGGTAATTCTCTGACGGGCAGGTTGAAGCTCAGCAAGGAAGCGGGAGAACAATGTGGGCGAGTAACATAAGCCAACGGACCAACCCAAGCTACAAGCAGGCAGAAAGGGTGGCAGCGCACCGATACGGCCGGAGAGCTGCGGTATCCGACCCTTCGTTGGATGGACCCAAGATAGACCGATACATAGACGTTTGCACTCTTTTTGGCTGCAGGGCCGCTTTTACTTTTTCAAACTGAGCAGCAGATCGGACCTTCGGGAGTCGGGATACATTATTATCTAACGTAACCTGACATCTATTTCTATCGCCTTGCTTTTTAGTTCAGATTTGGCCTTTTATTTTAATCAGCGCATCAAAATCCAGTGGTAGTTTTAAAGGTGTTCATTAGCATTGCATTCGGGTTCCTCACGACGGCCGCTCTCGAAGAAAAAGACCCGGGTAACACCGGCGTCTTCCTACCTGCCGTTGGAGGGTTTGGGTGCTTCGTCTCGTTCGGGAAGGCTCACCCGGTTTGATGCGGTTGAAATTTTTCTTCGGGGCGAAGCTGTGATTCCCCGCTGACATTCTTCATCACCAACTGAAAGAGGACACGAAACCAGCTGAGGTCAAACCTTTAGCCATCGGAGAGTCCACCGCAGAGACCTCGGTGCTGCTCTCGAGTCCAGCAGGTCACCGCATTCCCTCGATTGTCAAAGGGCTTCTCTCAGCGTCGCTGGTGTTGGGAAATGATCTGCTTGTCATTTGTTTTGCTGATCTACTCATTCAAGGCTAATGGATATGTTGCTTTTGTGCTAACAGCAAGAAAGTGAGTGCGAGTTGACCGCTTACCTCGCAGCTCTTTCTTCCAATGGCAAGTAGCTAGCAGAGTTAGCATGCCAAAGGTGGCACTCCCCCCCCCCCCGTTTGACAAAGGTAGCCCTGGACTCTTTAGTCCTCTAAGAATGCTCCTTGTTAAAAAAACCCGATCGCCCATTGATTTGCCCAGTTTGTTTGTCCGCCCGTTTTGTCGAATAGGGCGACGCCCATCAGAGGTCAGGTCACGGAAAGAAGAGGGACTTGACATTCACAACAGTCCCGGTATCTTTATGCTGCGCCATCTGGTGGTGATTGAGTCTCTTTTGGGGCCGTGGTCGACTTGAGCCCCAGCGGGCCGGGGAAAACAACGGTGCGGACCTTAGTTTGCCCGCTTCTGGTCTCGTGGCTTCGGAGATGACTCATAGAAGTAACCGGAGCTAGTTTGGCATAATAAATGCTCATCTGTGCGACGTGACGGGGCGGTTTGGTTGACTAGATGCTCACGCTCACGTCTGACTGGCTCACGGATGAACTCCTCCGAAGGAGATTTGCGTCGGTGAGAAAAACCCTCGTAACTCAACCGTAAAAGCTGCGCGGTACGAAGGTTAATTTTTAGCAGACCGGATTTTTTTAGGCAAAGAGACTTTTCTAGAACTCGGTACCACCGATGGCAAACTGCAGATTTTTGTCTTCGACTAAAACGGACCGCTTTTGCCGTCCGTACAGGTAACCATCGAGGTGGTGGACGACTCCCAGATGGAGGTCGAAATGGATCTGGCCAAGAGGCAAGACTGGCCGCCGTCCTCCTCGGCGCCCTCCTCCACCGTGGACTGGATCGGAGGAAAGAAGCTCTTCTGGCCCCTCTTCTGGAGTTACACCGACTCGGACTCCGGCGAGGACGGCAACGGGCGGTTGGGCGCGGAGGAGACGGCCGAGGAAGAGGAGGAGGAAGACTACTCTGTGGATTACGGTAGCGAGGAGCCTTTGCCCAGCGGAGTGGGAGGAGACTGGGACAGTCGCTGGAACGAAGGCTGGGATCCGGTGCCCATCTACTATGGTAGGCTTTGCCGAACGTCACGCCGCCCCGTCCGAAAACGCCATCCGTATTTGCGCGGAATTTTACCGAGACGGCGACGAGAAATGCCATTCTGAAACAGACCCGGCGGGAAGGGAAGGGAGAGCGAGAGAAGAGGCGAGGGAGAAGCTGCATGACAAACCGTCAGAGGGAACCAAACAATGCCGGCATGCGAGGCGGCGTGAGCACTCGACCATCAGAACATTTGCAAGCTCCGGTCACTTTGAAGTGAACGCTGGTCGTGCTGGTCATGGAAGCCTGCCTTTTGAAGATGGGTCTGATGCGCTCGCTAATGGCAGCGTGAGGCCAGCGCTATTTTCTGGGACAAAACAGCCCTGGGCTTGTGGACAATTAGAGGGCAGATTGGGAACACAGACAGGCAGGGGCCATTTCGCCGGCCCTTTCATCCTTTCCTGGGACCCCATGGGCCCCCCCCGAGAGCCTGGTGGCCCTCGCTGCCCTTTGCGGCTTGGCCTTTTGAGCCCGTTCAAGAATGTCAGGGGGTGGGCTTTCAGGGTTCTGCATAACTTTTACAGCTCTCTTTCACCTCTTAATTTTGCCCTTCTCTGAAGGGAAAACACTGTGCCTTTTAAGACCGGATTCTGTGATCGAGCCAGTAAATAATGAGAGGGCAAAAATGAAGGTGCGCGTGTTTAGGGGGTAAAGAAAAAAGGAAAAGAAAAAAGGGGGGGTGGGGGGTGGAGGAGAGAGAGAGTAGTGGGCGTGAGCAGCCTTGAGAGTTCATTCTTTTCTTTTCCCATGAATGCAACATAGGCGCCACTTGTCAATCTGAACCCGCTTGGCCTGGATCTCGCTTGAGTTTCGCAGCATCATTTCATAATTCGCCACCGGACGTCTAAAAGGGACAACCCCGGAAAAAGGCACCGTGGCTCGCCGGCCGCTTTTGAAGACGCGGCGAGCGTAAATCAATCACGTCTTCCGTGGATTCTTCTGTAATTAAGACTCCCCTGAGAGATCATTCCTGTACGGCCACATCGGGCGCTGGCAACGCCCTCAAAGTAAAATTGGGCGATTCCTCCGAGCTGGTATGTCTGCGCCCGCCCAGCCTTTAATCAACAAGAACTAGTTTGAAGTGTTATTAACACTACAGGGGAACGCAATGCAGAGGCAGGCGGCCACAGCGCAGCCTCTCGCTCGCTCTCTAATTTTAGTGAAGCCGTTTTAAAAATACACGGGCTTGCGTGGGAAATGTTATACCACAAGAATATGGTCATTTACGTGAAATTAGACTGTCTGGGTACTGTGAAAGCTTATTCTGGGCCCGTGAGAGCTGCACTCTGGCACCGCAAAAAGATTTCCCACGGGCTGGCAGGATTCCACCCTTATGTTTATACGCCAATCAGCCACAACAGTATGTCCACTGGCAGGTGATGCGGATAACTCCGATTATCTGGTCACATGGGATCTGTCAGGGGGGTGGGATGTGCTTGGTGTCAAGTGAACATTCCGTCCTGGAAGCGGGGAGAAAGGGCCGGCGCGATGATAAAGGTCGGGTCGGAGGAGCATCTCCGTCCGCGGGTCGAGGGGGCGGGTGTTCCCGGTCTGAAAGTCAGTTCGGGGCGGCCGTGGCAACGTATGCCAAGGGCACGTGAGCGTCATGACCGGACCGCGGAGCAACGAGATGGCTCACATGTAGCACCAAAAAGGCACCAATCCGATGCTTTCGTCAACGTACGGCGACGGTAAACCGCGCAACTGAACGCGGCCTCTTTCAGCAAACTCGTCCACTCGGCCGAACTGGGGAAAAAGGTTCAGGAGTGGTTTTGAGGTCTCGGTCCAACAGAGAGTCTGTGGAAAGTGCTGAGCAAACAAGTCATATCCACGGAGGCCCTGAACCTCACAACTTACAGAACTTAAGGGATCTACTGCTAATGTCCCGGTGCCAGATACCACAGCGCACCTTCAGAGGTCTAATGGAGTTCATGTCCCGTTGGGTCAGAGCTGTTTCTACAGCACAAGACTTTCGCAATATCACACAGAATGTTTTGGTTGATCGGTACACTCGCAATCAATCTCAAAAAGCTAGCGTGTCGAAAAAAAAACACGACATTTTCTTCTTTGTACTTCTGACAACATGACCGTTTCAACGCAGTTCCGGGTCAAAGCCGAGGTTGAGGATTTTTTTTTATCGTATTTGTTTTTCGATGCTCCTGCAGAGAAGGAGACAGAGAAGTGGACTCCCTGGTCTCCCTGCTCCGTCACATGTGGTAACGGAGAAAAGAAGAGAACCAAGTCCTGCGGCTACTCCTGCACTCTGACCGAAGCCTCGAGGTGTGACCTGGAGCCTTGTCCTGGTGAGATTTGAAAAAAAAAAAAAAAAAAGGAAATTCCAAACCTCGGCTCAAGAGCCAAGATATTTTCATGCCTCGAGGAATTCGTTTCGTCGGGTTTTTTTTAACCGCTTCCCTCTCCGCAGGTGAGGTCAACGCTGTGGCCGAAGCGTTCCCCTTTGAGATGGAGAACGGCACGGAACCATTCGGGACAGGTGAGGTTCATCAATACCGCAAACATTTCATACCGCTCCTCGACTATCTACCTCGTACTCGTAAGGCCCGGCGGTTGATAAGACGACACTATGATTGCCCATTGCGTACGATACGACGACGTCAGACTGCCTGGATTAGCAATTAGCGATTCCATGTATGCTTATTTGGCCTTTGTACTGTATGAATAATCCAAATTTACGCGGTGTCACTGTGGTCTTTCCGACAGACGTGGACAGTTGCGAGAAGTGGCTCAACTGTAAGAGCGACTTCCTGCAGAGCTACCTGCGCCAGGTACTGTCCGAGCTGCCCAGCTGCCCCTGCTCCTACCCGTCGGAGGCGTCGTACGCCGTGGTCAGCGTGTACGACGACACCCACGGCCGGCACTTCCGCTGGCGCGACGCTAGCGGCTCCAAGGAGCACCTGGACATCTACAAGCCTTCGGCGTGCAACTGCATCCGCTCGGTTCTCTCCGGCGACGCGTCCACCTTGGCGGCGCAGCACTGTTGCTACGACGACCACGGTCGGCTGATCACGCGGGGTAAAGGCGCCGGCATGCCAAACCTGATCAGCAACGAGTTCTCGCCCGAGCTGCACTTCAAGGTGGACGTGCTGCCTTGGATCCTGTGCAAGGGCGACTGGAGTCGCTTCCACGCCGTGCGTCCGCCCAATAACGGGCTGAGCTGCACCGCGAACCCCCATGAAGACATATTCATGAACGAACTGGAGGAGGCCAGGGAGTACTGAGGGACGGTTGCCAAAACTATCACGTCCAACAGAAATCCCGAGGTACAATCCCAATTCGGGAGGAGACCATAAAACTCGTGTTATACCCCGTCTCAAGCATGCATCGGCCACTTATGATTTTGCAAAAGCGACTCAGAGGCGACGCGGCTGACTCAGATTAGGACATAGCTGGAATCGAGCGAGCGGAATTTCAAGAATGGTTAAAAAAAATGGTTCCTCCATTGCTTTCCATGCAGCTACACGTCTGGAATGATAACGACAACAAGCTCTTACTCTTTAAAGTCAGCGTTCGCTAAACACTCCGTCTCCCTGGCGACTGATCCGATGGGCTCGCGGAAAAAATCTCCGCTTGACGAAAAAAAAAAAAAAAAGCACACAAAACTATCGTGCTTCTTTTACAGGAGTTTGGCCAAGTCAACAAAGACGACAGTTTCCCAAAACGATGCTGCTACAGTTTCTCTTCAGGTGTTAAATAAGCGTGGAACGAGCAGAAAGTACGCGAGTGAATCCAGAAGATGCCACATAAAGTCCGAGCGATGTGTAGCTCCACTAGCTAAAACAAACAAATAGCGTGAATCGGGATTGCGAAAGAATCTAAAAAGGCTTTGAGACGCCGATATCGACGGGCTAAAATGTAGCTTTTGGTCAGTAACAGTACAACCGCATCTACATCAGTTTCCGATATTTTGTCACTTCCTCATACTTCTTACAGCCTGGCAAATATCTAATCTGGGTGCCAAAGAGTTCAAAACCCAACCGTCGGTTCCTGTGAGACGCATCCTCAGTCTCTGCATGTAGGAAATAATAAGCTGTATAGCGAGCAGACTCGCTTGTACTTTTCTCTCTACAATATTCTCAGGGGGACTAACTGACCGTGATCTTTTGTTTTGTTTTTCTTTTTTTTTTTTCTTTTTTTTTTCCTAAACAGTGAAGCGCTATTGGACTTGACCCAAAGTGTACTGGGGTAACGATACGTCGGTAGGCATCGGGTTTTACTATCGGACGGGAATCATGAACAGGTAATGCTTTTGCGCAGTATTAGAGCAGTAAAAAAAAAAAAAACAGAGACGAACCTTCGAAATGATACAGTGTGTGATTTTCATTGCTGGCGGAACTTTGGATTTTACGGTAAGTAAAGGTGATTGGATAGAGAGGACATTCCCATTCGAAGAAACGGCTCGGACCATTTGCTGACACGATGCGCAGGCAGCGTTTGGTGTCGCCCAATGTCGGTACGTTTTAACAGAAAACACGCCATGATCCCGTGACGAAACGACGGGACGGACGACCACTAGCGTAAATCTGACAAAAGGCCTCAAACGCACAAACAGTTGCGTGAAGTCTGGTGTCATCGGAGTTTCTGGAGTAAACAAACTACTTTCCGGGGTCGTCCGTTAGACGGGTTCGCCAAGAAAACGTCAACCCTTTCGGTCGTCGATTCTTGCTAAAAACAAGCGCCTGCTTTCGCTAATCTGTAAAATACGACCTTCGGAGGGTAGCTCGAGCCGAGTGTTTTCTTCCAAAACTACCTCATCTCAGATTATCTCATGAAATGATGAGCCCACGAACAAAACCGTCCACAGAAGTACTTTAAATATACATCGCTCGGGCTACAGGCCGCTGATGTCGCTGCCGTTTACCGCGCCGAGCTAACGACCAGGAAGCGGCTCCGAGCATTTACACAGGAGCGGGGCATTCATCTGAAACGTTGCTAAAAGTCGGTGTTTTCTCCGAACCGTTATCATACTAGGATTAAATAATATTTTAGCTTGGTTCAAGTCAGCGCGTCACGGTACTTTCTAGACACCTTGACATGTTCGGGATTTGTCCTCTCTGTCCAGTCCGTTTCAAACCATCTGTTTTCTTTCAGGAATTCCTGCTGCTTATGTCACATTTACACTTTGGAAGGAAAAAAAAATAAAAAATCACATATTTTATCGGACGGCACTTTATTTAAGATATATTTTACGAATGATTTATCAAAGTATACTCATGTTAGCCTTTGGTCGATAATGGTGATATTGTGAAGGGAAATGCTGCATTGTCCCGCGAAGGAAGATCTTTCGAGTGCTCTGTCGAGGAAACAAAAAAAAAAAAAAGCATGATCTTTTTGTGATTTCTGTATCTAGTATCACATATATATGATTTTGGAATCTAGTATTACATATATGGTGTTGTACAGTATTTATTTTTCTGTTCTCGTGCTCTCTTTTTTTTTTTTTTTTTTTAAGTTTGGTGAAGCTTCGAATGTGGTGCACTTATCGGACTAAGAATTGAAGGCACCCGTCAATCAAAAGGGAAAAAGTTGAAAAAAAAAAAAATTGCCTCATATTCACTTCCTGCAGCGACAGGAAGTCCGTGTGTTTTTGTGTTTTCCCTGTGACGTACCACAGTGCTCTATCCGTCTATTGTTGCTGGAGAAGTATTAAAGACTTTGCACAGACGCCGGGTGATACTTTTGAATGTGTGTTTTTCTCCAATCGGCGGTGGGGGTGTATTCAAAAAGGAAAAAAATTCCATTAATTATTTGAAAATTCTTTTTAACATTTTTCAAAAGGGCTAGTCTGCTTCCGTAGCTAATCATCTGGCGCTAATACTCACAGTGTGTTTGTTTCTGATGATTTATTTATCTTTTTAAATTTCATTTTTTCTACAAAGAGCACACAGGGACATTCAGTCTTCCAATGAGGAGGAAAGCAAAAAAATTCTTGAAAATGTGACAGACGCAAACTGATGCCAGTGGGTTTCTGGTCAAACAGGAAAAGACGAGCTCCGTTTCTCCGAATCGCTGAGAAACATCAGCCAGCAGTCGGGATTTGGATCAGTACGGTTTGTTCCCTGATTTAATTTCAGGTAATTTCGCACTACGCTTCTTCTTCGAGGGATTAACCTCAAAGGAGATTATAAATTAAGATGCCACTGCGAGTTCACCGTTCAGATCCTCTTAATTCCCGCGATGGATGAAGGCCGCACTTCATTTGCTGACCTGAGATGAAGGAGAGCAAAAAAAAAAAAAAAAAAAACACTACGGCGCATCAAAAGAGCGCACAGTTGTACCGCGAACATCTGAAAATACTTCGGCGTCGGCTCTAGGAGCGAGCGATAAAGAGCTCGGTGGGTCCACCTCGGTCCTCTGGTGGTTCCTGAGCCGACTGCAGATAAGCACGGCGTGGAGGGGAGCCAGACACATGTTGACCACATGGCCTCTCCAGAATAACAGATAAATAACCGCAGATGTGCAGACGGAGCGGGAGGGGGGGGGGGGGGGAGGGGAGGGCGGCACATAAAAGAGAAGGGAGGCTTTAAAAGCCTTTTGGCCGAAAGATGTTATCTGACATATTTCAGTATTGAGTTAAAAGAATAAAATGCGTTTGACAGCTCACCCCGAGCAGGGGGCCGAGGGAGGCCGACGCAGAACTAATTACGACCGAAGTCGCGGTAGTTCAATCCTGGGAATTTAACTTTGCACACGATTTATTCTGTAGACAAGATCGTTTTGGTTTTTTTTTCCCAAGTGTGGCGCGGTCCCGTCAGGCACTCGGCGGCCGCGGATCCACCGAGGGTTACGCGAACAACATCTATCGCGACGAGCGCAGGCAAAGGAAGTCGCGGACGCTAAACGTGCGCGGTGTCGCGAGGACCGTTTACCGTTTCACAAAAAGCCGTCGGTCTGCGTAAAGGACGGGAATGACCGCCCTCAATACTCTGGAGGACTTGGCCGTTAGCGTTAAAGCTAATACCCGTGCAGTGTTATTTCTTAGCTTTGAAGCTAACAAATCAAGCTGCTGCATGCTAACGCGCCATGCTAACGCGTGAAGTAAACGTAGCACACAGCTGGGAGCACAGGCATGCACGCGTTTCACAATCTCAATCATTTTATAATCCGGTAATCATTATGGGCCCGTGCGGTTTTGTTCTTGCTCACACAAACTTTTACGTGCATTTCATCGCCGTGGCCTGAGGGCTGGGAGTCGGCGCCGAGACCCCGTCGCTCCTCCCTGTGACCGGACCGAGTGCGTGTCAGTTCATTTCTTATCGGAGCCATAATGAGAAAATTACAGAAATTCTTTCTCTTTAATCGCGTGGGAGGCAAACACTCCCTGAATCCGACAGCTAAAAAAGCAACGTCGGCCGAAGATATGCTTTTTCTTTTTTTTTCCCCTTTCTCTGGATTTCTACTCTTTTGTGGACTGACAACGGGCTCTCGGGTTTCTCTCAGGGGCCTAATGTTCCCTCAGCGACGGAGCTATAAACCCCGCGTCGGGCTAAAGCGTGTTAACAGAATATTAAGCTGGGAGCTCCAGAATATGCAATCGTCTCACTTTTCTTTGATGATTGACCGGATTCTTCGCATCGTATGGAATATCACACGTTCGTTTTAATACCTCACACACTTAGAACAGAGGCCGGCAAACTACGGCCCGTGGGCAAATGCCGGCCCGTAGGATATGTTACTCCGGCCCGTGGCGAGTCACATCAACTATAAGCCCATGAGATATTCACAATAGCGGGATTCGTTTCATTGGCCGGCAAAGTGTTGCCGTAAAGAAGGACATCGACATTTGGAATGCTAACTAGCCGGCAACTGTCCGCTGAAGAAAGAGCTGCTAACACTGCGAGGTTAGCCGCTAACTCACAGATTCAGCCGTCATGTTTTATTTGTCTGTCTACCATTCGAGACGCCGGCAAAAAAGCAGGTCACGGTGGAACCTTGACTTACAAACGCATCAACTTACAAGCGTATCGACAACAAGTTTTCCAAGATACAACCCGTCGCTCTGTGTTTTTTTTTTGCTTTGTGATATGAGATGAAAGTTACAAGCGAGCGGGATGAGTTTTGACATAAACGTGGCTGTCAGATGCTCTGCTCTCCACTCCAGGTAGCCCAGAGAAAAAAAATGAGCAAAACATGAGCAGGGTGTGGACTCATCCATGAAGAGATGGAAAGTTGTTGGTGAGATACCGTGACCAACGGCATCATCTGTGAGAAGGCATATTTACAGGGATTCGTTGCAGCGGACAGCAGGAACGTCAACGGAAGAGTTATTCAAAGTCAGTCTGGGACGGTTCGGATCATTCACTCTGTTGCTAGTTGAAGTTTAACCATAGAGTAGCAAAGTGCGCAAGTTACATTCGGCAGCACATTGTAGCACTGATATAGTAGCAAGGCAGTAAAGCGATAGAACACCAAATGAAAATCTCCCCTGCCGAATTCCTACTCCGATGCTGACATCTTCGTCCGATCCTCATGGAAAATACTCTAAAAAAAAACATCTTGCTTTTTATTTGTTATTTATTTATTTATTTATTTTTTATGAAGATCACTTTTCGTGTTTAAAAAAAATATGTTACGATAACAGGGGGGTTGGACCGGATTGATAGTGTTTCAATTCATTTCTATGGGGAAATTTAATTTGATATACGAGCCCAGCTACGACCTCGGAAATGGAACAAATTAAATTTAAGTCTAGGTCAGGGGCGGGCAAACTACGGCCCGCGGGCCACATCCGGCCCGTTGGTCTTTTTTAATCCGGACGCCAAAGATTAGTACAGGATTCATACTTGATGAGAATTATTGAATTATTGGATCAATGGGAGCTCAAACAGGAGATAATTTCATTTTTGGAGCTACTTGAGAATTTTCCTGAGCAGAATGGCACAGGGATTTAGCCTTTACTGTGGACATACTGTCACACATGAATCAGATGGATGAGAAGCTACAAGGGAAAAACCAGTTTGTGCGTGAAATGCGAGCAAAACGTCAGAGCCTTCAAAACCAAGCTGGTTTTATTTTCAAAGCAAATGTCCGAGTCCGATATATACTGTTAACAAATGCGTTTTTTTTTTCCATACGTATGGGATCTTGTGCTGATCCAGCCCATCTGTCAAATTTTAAAAATCATTGCGGCCTCTGAGCCAAGAAGTTTGCCCACCTCTGGTCCAGGTAATACTTACTTACAAATTAGCTAATGAACAACTCATAACAACAAGGAGCCAGATTCTGACCAGCAACACTGGTCCGTTTAAATCCATCACTGTCAAGTCTTTTCATTTATGATTTGTACTATTTAAAAACTAGGAAAGTGGAAACACACTTCATAGATTTTATACTTCCCCTCCAAAAGTCCGGCCGGCTGCCCAGTTTGAAAAACTAAATGTGGCTCTGCAGCCAAAAACTTTGCCCACCCATGACTCAGGAGAAGACGTGGACGGTTGAGATGAGATGATGAGATGAAATGAGAACAACTTTATTAATCCCGAAGGAAATTTTTGTGCCAGAGTTTCATATAAAAAACATAACAGTAATAGATAATAGTAGAAAGGAGGAAGAATAAGAAATATAATGATATATGAATTGTCTTAACTGTTAGCAGTAACTACAAAGATTGGTTGCTGCTCAGTAATGGTGTCTTTGAAGGACGGGAGGGGGGGCGGGGATAAATCCAGATTATCTGGATTAAGCGGCGAGGACGCGAAACCTTGAAATCTCCAGTGTTGGGACTTTCCCGCTGCGAGGCGGCGGGACCGACCCCCGGGGGGGGGGGGGGGGGGGGGGGGGGGTGTCAGCCGACAGCACGATGGAGTAAACGCAGCCAGCCGGGAAGCGATAAAACCCTCCGACGCTATCTGGACCCATCTCTGTGTCGCAGCTGCGAAATAAGCCAAAAAAGGACAGCGATCTAGAATTGCGAGGGGAAGCGTGGGGGAGGGGGGGGGGAGTCCAACACTGTCAGGGTTGCTCTGATCCACCCCTTTGCTCCTCTCCGGCTCCGTCGGCTTGTCCAAATATGGTCGGCCGCGGTTGAAAAAGACGAGAAAGCGCGGTGCCAAAACGCGAGGGCTTCAAAGCGAGGCGCCGCCGACCGTCGGACGCAGGCCCGGACGACGGAGTCGGTTGTTTTAGCGGACGGCCAGACGCTCGACAAGACGCATCGCCGTCCAAACGACGTCCAGTAACAGCTCTGCTCGGAACAGAGTTCACGCTCGGAACCATAAGCTTGTGTAAATATCGCCGACTTGTTTTATCAGGCAGGAACAATAATCATCCTTATAATCCTAAAAGTACGGGTAAATATCCCGCGGGAAATCTGGACGCCCGGCATTCTTTGGATGAACCGGCGAGGCTGTGAAGTTTTTGTTTGTTTTCAGTCCCGTTTCGGTGGGAGCCTTAATTTTTTTTCCCCCTCCCGCCCCCCGATAATGCAATCAAAGGATCGGGAAACACAATGCCCGTGGACGTCGGACGTCGGACGCCCGCAAACAACGGAGGAGGACTCGGGTGGCAGACGGCCAGACATAACAATATCAAGCGGCCTCCGGCGTTTACACAGAGACGGGCCAAAAAATACCATCGCTCCTTCTTACTTTGGGAGCGTAGACGAATGGGGTTCAAGTCAAAGGGAACACACAGGTGTGGGAGCACAGGTAGAGAGTGTGTGTGAGTGTGTGTGTGTGTGTGTGATCGGATCGTGGGGGTGAGGCAGGTTGTCTGTGACGTCAGTAATGGACTTCACACAAATGACACTTTCTGTTCATTGAGAAAAATGTGTGTGTTCGTGCGTTTGACGCAAAAGTTTGTGTGTGTGTATGTGTGTGTGTGTGTGTGTGTGTGTGTGTGTGTCTATGGAAGAGGAAGCTCTAATTTCCCACAGGGGAAGCAAACCAGTCACAACTATTGTTGCTATAAGATAGAATAGTCCAAATAATACTATAACTTTGTGCTTGTTTGTTATCAGATTTATTTTATTTTATTATTGTATAATCAGTGGCAAAAATATTATGAGAGAATGGCTTCAATAATTTATTTTTCTTAATCAAAATTTTATTTATCTTAATATGTTGCAAAAACTTAGTCTGAATTATCAAAAATATTTATCTTTATTAATTACACGAAAATATGGCAAAGTATTATCCCGTGTCTTGTTTGGTTATCATAAGACATTGACAAATATAACCAATATCACTTTACACTGAAGGAAATGATATTAAAAGCCCAAGCTGGTTCTTTATTTTACAATATATTTATTAGATTAGGTTTAAACCAATCATAAGATTTGGCTTTCGCTGTTAAACTTTAATATGAGGGCTTCATGTTTCGACCTGAACTGATATCACGGGATCAATGAAAAAAAATCTGAAGGGAGTGAATAATGATGAATCCAAAACTGACATCATGGTTTAATCACTGAAAACAATGAGAAACGTGACAGCGAGTTGATCATGTATTTTTGCATATCATTAATATATCCAGAAAAGATTCAGATATATCCAGAAAGATTCAGGACTGTAAGTGAGCAGCTGGTAGCAGACGTTTCCAAGCAGGAAGCCGCCCAAATAAAACCAGCACAAATTTTTCAGTCGCGCTAAAACCCAGGGTTCTTGAACCGGGATCCAGGGACCCCTGGGGGCCCGCAACCAACGCCAATAATGCCAGTATAAGGGCTTCTGTGCCTTCTGGAGAGGGGACAAAACGGGCCCAGATCAGCCGGGTGGCTAAAATGCACCCAAAAGCTGTTTGCCAACCCCCAATCAGATCAAGAGAAGAAGCAAGTGACACCCTGGAACTGTGCAACTTCACTTAAAGTTTCACTTTTAATTCACATTCCGGGAAGTCGAGCTTTACTTTTTCACATTCCGATCCGAGTAATCCCTGAAAGTTGCTCCTTTGTCCGCACCTAACGGCACCGTTAGCGTAAAAAACCCCCTTCGACCTACTTTCCGCTGATCAACTCCGCCATTTACATAAGAAGCAATCATAACCTGGACCCGCCCAAAAACCCTGGCAGTTGCACACGGAAACTGAAGAAGCCTCTCGGACGAGGGCTGAAACATCTTCGAGTGAGGAAATTCAAGTCCGGTCGCCACGAAAAGAAGATTTCAACGAGGATTCACGGTGACCTGGATGACTGAGAACCTCCGCAGACACTTTAACTGTTTGTTTACATCCGCGACACCAATAAAACGCTGCCCGACCTGAAGGCCTGTCCATGCTACACCACAAGCCAGAACTATCGTGTTGTTGTTGTAAGGCTGCAAAGGGATGGATGGTTCTCTCCTCTCTTTGGACAACCGTCTCGCTTCCACCTCAACCCGCTGCCATGGAAACACACGGAGGTACCCCCACCTCACCGAGTCCTCGGCGAACCGAGACAACACTGATATCTCGGGACGAATCGAATCAGAATCAGAATTGCTTTAGTAATTTTGTAACTACAAGGAGTTTGCTTTGGTTGACGACGTGTAAATGAGCTTGAAAAATAAAAGCTAGGTCAGGGTGATAGTGCAAAATGGGAAGTTGTGCAAAGTAGAGGGACGGGGGAAGAAAGTTAAAGGTGATTTCTTCTTACGGCGCCAAATCACAACAGATCCGTCTTATGACGCCGCTTCCCACGTAGACCAGGTCTTTGATAGCATTCACAGAAATTGTTTTTATCATACTGCATTTCATCAATTCTTTGCGGGAAATCTTTACATTTAACCCATCACTCTCGACGACACTTCGGAATCAGGAAACGAACCGGAAACGTTCGGTTCCAAAGACTATGCGGCAGGTAACGTTCCCCCCGGGAACGCCAGAATTTGGTGGCAGAAGCGAAGAAACACGCCTTTTACCGATGCAGAAACCCAGTTCAATGCGGGCGGCCTTCTGCCTCAACTGTTTATGTGGGTGGGGGGTACAAAAACAGAAAGTGTGGTGCGGAAGACGATCCCAGCTTGAACTAGAGGAGAAGCAGGACTTTAACTCCTGCAGAGAGCGCTAACAGCTAGCCGCGTGTGCGGTACGCTTCATCTCTTGACGCTAGTCAAGAGATAAATGGTGACTTTCTACCTGTGGGCGGCGTCCCGCGCAGGGGAACGCCCCCGGGTAGAACGATTTAATCCGACGGGACGCGATTTCACGCCCGCTTTGCTAGGGACAAAAAAAAAAAAAAAAAACGCCAAATGCACAATCAACACCGAGGTTTTTTTTTTTTTCCCCTGTGCGTCACTCGAGTGTCTGCGTGTCTCAAACAACGTGACTCATCCCATCGCCGCCTTCAACCTCCCCGTGGGTTCCTTTACCCCTACGCCCACCTTCCACCCTTGGAGATTTGTGTAATTGTATTTAGTCTCCGGCAGCATCGCCCGCCTCACCGGCCCGGGCGAGTGCACATCCAATGTGCACATCCGATGTGCACCTTCCTACGTAGTTGCACGCTCTGATTGGCAGTATCGATCCTATTTCCAGCCACGGAGGAGTTTCCTCTGCGGGGTTGCGGGAGAAAGGGATGAACTCTCAAGTGGGGAAGGCGGGTGACTTTTCATCGCCGAAAAGTTTTTGAAAGTTGTTGACAAGAAAGTATAATTCACATCCGTGCGCGTCGTACAGTCGTGCGTCCATGACGGTGCGCTCAGTCCTGGTGACGCATTCTGGAAGGTTCGGATGCGGAGCGTTTCTATTAATTAAAGTGTGGCGAGTCACGTATGTTGGGCTTTACGTTGGTGCTAGTTTCTGTGTGATTTGGGGGTTAATGGGGATCTTGTGGGTTTGGGTGCAAGGAATTCTGGGGTTTTACCTGGATTTGGGGGGGAACGGGGTGGTTGCAGGCTTGCGTGGCTGATTAAATGGACATTTTACCGCCACCCGGGTGTTTTTCCTGACTAAATAGACAAGAAAAGTTAGTCGCAGCAAGACAGAATATATGTGTGTGAATGAGACGAACTCGGGTGGAACGGTGAGGCTACGGGGAGTGGAGATCAAGAAGCTGGAGGCTTTCAGGTACTTGGGGTCAACAGTCCAGAGCAACGGAGAGTGTGGAAAAGAGGTGAAGAGACGGGTCCAAGCAGGTTGGAAGGGGTGGAGAAACGTGTCAGGGGTACTATGGGATAGAAGACTATCGGCCAGAATAAAAGGAAAGGTGTACAAGACAGTGGTGAGACCAGGGATGATGTATGGACTAGAAACTGTTACAATGACCAAAAGACAGCAGGCAGAACTAGAGGTTGCAGAGATGAAGATGTAGAGGTTCTCTTTGGGAGTGACCAGGATGGAGAGGATCAGGAAAGAGTCTATCAGAGGGACGGCACGTTAGATGTTTTGGAGAGAAGGTCAGAGAAGCCAGACTGAGATGGTTGGGTCATGGACAGAGGAGGGATAGTGAATATATTGGTAGACGGATGCTGGAATTGGAGCTGCCAGGCAAGAGGTCTCGAGGAAGACCAAAGAGAAGATTTATGGATGTAGTGAGAGAGGATATGAAGGTAGTTGGTGTGAGAGGAGGAAACAGAGAATAGGGTTAGATGGGATGAGATGAGATGAGAACAACTTTATTTATCCCGAAGGAAATTGTTGTGCCAGAGTTTCAAGCAAAAACATAACAGTAATAGATAATAGTAGGAAGGAGGGAGAATAAGAAATACAATAAAATATAAATTGTTAAATAGATGGAGAAAGTTGATTCGCTGTGACGACCCCTGAAGGGATAAGCCGGAAGAAAAGGAAGACTGGAAAAACAAACTCGTATGAAATTGTTATCGGAAGATATCGACGAAAGGTCAAGAAAATGTATGATTATCATCATAAATAAATAACTGCCAAAATGGATAACCATTTGTCTCGAGGCCCCAGCGAGGATCGAACTCGCGACCCCTGGTTTACAAGACCAGTGCTCTAACCACTGAGCTATGGAGCCCTACGTGTACGCGCCCCGGCGCCGTGCACATATAAACAATCCCGGAAGTGGCTGGAAAGGACGAATACGTTTCCGGTCTGCAGAGTCTCTTAAATGCGTTCATTCAACGGCCGACGGTTTGTTCGTCCTCCGGACGCAAAGATCTGTGATTGACAGGTGACCGGGGCGGTTAGACCACGCCCCTCGGCCTGCGATTGGCTGCGGATCACGAACCGCGACCTTCCACACGCGATAACCGGAAGACGATGACGATGATGATGATTAGATATTATTATTTCACTACATGTTTTACCTAAAGTTCTAAAGTTGTGCGATTGCTGAAAAGGGTGAAAAAACACACAAATAATAAAGAATGGGAAAAAAACGCGTTAGGAGGGAGGATTAACGAATTAATAATCGGAACATTCGAAGTTTTTCCATATTTTAGTCGGTGGTATGAATTGTCAATTCATGTAAGGACGTGTTTTTATTTGCCATATGTATCTGTTTTTACTATTTATGTTCAATAAAAAAAAAGTGCTTTTGTTGGCTTCTGCCTTCCGCCGGAAGAGGGCGCTGTTGCTCCCCAAATAGAATGCTATGCTGTGTATTCTTATTTATCTCGTTCGACTGCATTTTTGTTTCTGATATTATTATTTTTTCCACATACATACTTCTTCTTATTTTTCCATATTCAAGTTATTTCGTGCGGGCGGTGCATGTTCTCCCCATGTCTGTGTGAATTTTCTCCAGTTTCCTCCCACAGCTCAAGAACATGCATTAGGTGTATTGGAGACCCTGAATTGCCCATTTTTATTTTGTATTTTTTTATTTCTTTACATCACGTGTGAAAAAGAATGAACCATTGTACATCTCTATATGACATGGAAATGAGAGAGTGAATGGCTGTTTTTCTTGTTTTGAGCAAATGAATGGTAGTACATCTCTAAATGACAAGTGAATTCAAGGATTCAAGACTTTTATTGTTATGACACAGCGACAAAATTTAGAAATAGCAGCTCTCGGGTTCAGTGGAATCAAAACATACAAAAACAAATTTAAATAACAAGACACGGCACAACGATAGCAGCACATCTGTGTTATTGATATTAGAAAAAAACATAAGACCAACAATATATAAAAATATATAGATATATCTGTATGAATATTTATGTATTTATTTATATTTATATAGATTTTGTACTATATATATATATAACTATTAGAAGAACAAATAGAGAAATATGTAGAAAGAAAAAGTAAAAATTTACAGAGTAAAAAAAGGGAAAAGTGGAAAAATAAAATGGTTTTACTGCATTGTACCGTAATGTGAGGTTCAAGGGTTCAGGGTTGTGCAGAATTTAGTGTGATGACCGCTCCGAGGTAAGAAAAAACAGTTTGCTTTTGTCATGATTGGCCTTAAATGAGGAAGTGAATGGTTATTTGCTGTGGATAATGTAGATAATGGAAGCATGAATGAATGAATAGTGATTTTATCCTACAGTGTCCCCTGCGGAACTAATGAATCGGATCCAAACTCGTTTCCGGAACGACCAGAATGTTAAACGAAAGATATTATTTTCTCCGAGTATATGATTGAAAATATTTACACTGGCTCATACCGCCACCTGCAGGCCAGAAGAGGTGACTCGGTTTGAAAACCGCCCTGGTTCGGACGCGTCTTCACCAAGAGGTGTTGGCCAGATGACGTGTCCGCGTCCCAGAAATGGATGTTATTGTAATCTCAGGTTATTTCTAGCGATTTCTCAATGTTATTTCTTCTTCTGCCTTACTCCCAGTGCCTCCTGATGGGCAAAGGAAATGTTTTATCCGATACTATTTTTTTTTCCCCCAGAGACATCCTGCACTTATCAGGGTCTTCTGTTACATATTGGCCCAGAAATTCCATCACACACACACACACACACACACACAGATGACGTTTCAGATGGAGAATGTTTGGGTCTCCTCAAGCTGTCCGAGTTTTTTTATTTGGTACCACATGTTCAGATTTTCTCCAAAATTCACGTCATGGTAGTTTCGGTCGGCAGGTAATTGAAAGCAGACTCGGGAGTTCTACGAAGCGATTCTGGACAGTGTAAGAGGCTGTAATTCAATCCCACGGTGGGATCTTTTCAAATCCGTTTCGAGTGACAAGACACAGATCCTGATGACAAGCCAAGGTCATTGTCAGAGCGCCATCTGCCGGCCACACACCGCCACACCGCATGCGTCTGCGGGGAATGGCGTTTCCAGATGGAAAATGTTTTTTTTTTTAAACCTTTATTGAATTTAGAAAGTATAAAAACAACATCTAAATCAACAAACATGGCTCATCAATCGCTATTTGAACATAAAAAGTCTGATTTTGTAAACAATCGAATAACTGTAGGAGTAACAAGAACAGAGACCTGTGGAAACAATGTATAATTTGAGAACCAAAAAAAAAAAAAAAAATGGGAAAGGGAATACAATGTGTATTTAGCTTAATGGATCAAAGGGAATATCATTCATAAAATTGTATATTTTTGGATTTTTTTTACAGAACTTTTATACGATTCAAAATCGTATTTAAAGAAGGTAAAATTGGGGGGAAGTTTTTGTGTATGATGAACTTGGCCAAACCTTAAATAACATTGACATGGAGTTCATCTCTTTCATTTCCTAAATGTAAACCAAATGTTATGTTGTCTCTTCAGAGAGAAAATGGTGATGATGGCAATTTTTCTATAATCTATTTTTGAGTTTCAGCCCCAAAACTGCATACTTTTTCACATAAGAAAAATATAAGGTAACCTTAAAGCGTAACCTTCATAATTCTTTGGATGGATCAATGTTTTTCATCATTTTAATTTGCATCTCTTTTGCCTAAAGGGGTTTAAAGGTAGAGTGAAAGACATAGTTGACAGTTTTGCTCGATTCCTTAACAAATTTATTTAAAATATCATTTTATTTTGATGTCCAGGGAATAAATTCTTTGCAAAACACTTTGAAATATTCTGTCCAGAATTGAAATTCCATGGAGTGACAGTACGGTTTGGTGCGTCATCATGTTTTTGCTAAGAAACACAAATTGTCGGGGCAATTCATGAACTCTAAAACGGGAGGGTTAAAGCTGTTTTTAGTACAGAATTGTTAATTGTCTAAAAGGCTGCTATTGTCATCCATCAAGTCAGTTAATGACCAAAGCAGTTGCTGGAAAATAGAGATTTGTTGCACTGCTGCATATATCTATCATTCCATATTATTGGTGAGAAACTTTGTGCATATATCATTCTCCAGTACAGTAATATTTGTTTCCGGAACTTTGATCATTTGGCAGGAGTCTTGTTGATATCAAAATCAGAAATAAGCGGAAAACTTGAGAAACTTTGTGCATATATCATTCTCCAGTACAGTAATATTTGTTTCCGGAACTTTGATCATTTGGCAGGAGTCTTGTTGATATCAAAATCAGAAATAAGCGGAAAACTTAAACCAGCAACTTTGTTGAATAAGGAGTCGGGAATACAAAACCAAAAAAGAGTGATGACGTTTGATCCAGGATTTCAACCAGTTCACTTTCAACATCCCATTGAGTGAGTTTCTTTCACCATATGACTTTTCTTCAGATAATGCGGTCTGTTCCTTCAGATAGAATTGAAGATTTATTTGGTTAATAAATTTTATGAGTTGATTTGGAATAGCATCGGAAAACATTGGCTATCTGGATAAACATTTCATTTGGGTCAAATATATTCAGCCTAATATTGATATTCCCTTTGGAGCCATATATTTATTCTCACTTTACACTCATTAAGTTTAGTTTGTTCCTGGACTGACTGAATTGTTTTAACCCTAGTAATGAGGTATTCATATAAGTATTTTATTTCCAATTTAATAGGAACACGGCAAAATGATTTTAATGGGGAGTCATTTTTAAAGTTAATCCTGAAGCCTTAGAGAATTTTAAATTTTTTTTCAATTCTTACAGGGATTTGATTTAATTTTTGTTCAAAATATATTATATATTAAATATACCAATTATATATAAAACATATATTAAATATAATAATATATATATGATATTTTTAAAAAATAAAGTTGCTTCATCTGCCCGGTGGCTGATAATTTCTGTACCCGACACAGCTAACTTTTGGATATCGTTACATTTTTTAGTATAAATGGCTTGCATTTCTTCAGCTAATATAAATAGACAGGGTGAAATCGGGCAACCTTTGGGGGATTCACATCGATATGAAAGCTTGGAGCGGTACCGCTTGGGAGGGTGACACACCAATTTAAATTTTCATCGAGTCCACGGATAACCTTTCTAAATTCTAATCCAAATCCGAAATGTTCCAGCGTTGCTAAAATAAATGGATGATCGACTGAAGCAAAGGCTTTCTGGAAGTCCAAAAAGAATATGAGGCCCTGACAAGCTTTATATTGTTGTGTGTTGACCTTCCTTTTAGAAAGTCCCATCGTGTCTTTGCAATAATATTCGCGATTCCTGATGGCAGAAGGGAAGCAAGGATGGAGGTAAACAATTTATCATCCAAATATCTGAGATCTGGGTCTTCTGTTTTCAATAAGACAGGGGTTTTTCTAAGGTTTTGGGATGGAAATTATAACGCCGGTGTCTCGGTGTCATTGGGAGTGTACAAGTTTCAAGGATTTCCAAGAAAACCCGATAAAGTAGTTCTCTTATATCCTCCCAGAAGTGTCCGTAGACGTCTCCCGTGAGGCCGTCTGAGCCGGAGCTTTGTTAGGAGACGGTCGACCCATCGCAGTATCAAGTTCGGCAACTGTTAGCTGCTTTTCCACAGGGTTGTTTGTAGTTGTTGTTAATTTTGGGGATATCTTGAGCAATATCTGTTAGAAAGGGGTCACAATCCTTTTTTGAGAATGTAGAACTGTAAAGATGGCGATAGAATTGAAAGATTTCAGGGGATACTACTGTCTTATCTGTAATCTCCTCGTCATTCATCATCGAGATACGAGGCGATTTTTCTCCCGTTTTCCGGGTTTCTCGAGTTTTTCACCGCTTCTTCGATTCACTTCGATCTGGATCAAACAAAGGCACCAGGGGCTCGACGAGTATATACGTTATCAAGACTCGATTTTAAATGTAGTATTTTTTTGATTGACACCCTGAACCAAGCAATGTTTGTTACAGTGAATGTTCAGTTGCATCAGAATGTCTAATTCTCTTTGTCAAGATCTTTTTTACAAAAGGAGATAGAGTATTGGCGAATTTTAAAGTTGAGAACTCCCATTGTTTGACCAGAGATGCAAGTTCTTCGGAGGACTTAATTTAAGAGCTAACGTTTTGACAATATCCATAGTTCTTCGGCCAATTTCGAATTGAATTTCCGATATTTGTTTGAGTAAGTTCCTCTTGTTTCAGATAAAATATCTAGATAAATAACACAATGTTGTGTTAGCGGAGCTGCCGATATGCTAAAGCTCATTTTGTAGCCCAACAGATGGTTTGAGATTATAATTGGGACTGAACCAAATGGATTGAAAAACTGCTGGATTAATATGTCTCCCAGCGTCAGTCAGATTCAGCTCATTACAGAAGTCATTAAATACCGGATTAGGATGGCTTGAAGGGTATTTAGAAGAATATTTATCAAAAAAAATTCATCCCGGGCCAGATTGACATCCCTGCAGATTATTATATTGTCAGCTGGGTGAGAAAATTGATCATGTTCTAAGTGTGAGCTTATTTCTTCTGATAGTCTTTTGTTTTCTTTTGAGTTATTGTATTTGTGCACGTTCATGACAATGAATTTAAAGTTGTCGATCAGAGGATCAAGCAGCGACCGTGCACGTCTGTCATATGCAAAAAAATCCGGCCTTGGAAGTTTGTAAGGGAAAATAGCGACCCCTGCTGAACTTGAAGTGCCACGACTAAAGTAAGCTTTGTCTCCACAAAAAACAATGAATGCATTTCTTGCAAGAAAATAAAACAAGCTTTTTTTTCCCCGTACAAACCGAAAAAAAAATGTCACTTTCTTTTTGTTATGTATCTCATTAAGAGACAAAAAAAAGACAGGTCATTTGAAACATGGAACAAAAGTCCAACCTCAGTCATGAGGAATAAACAGATTCTAGTGTCCTGGAAAAAATACCTCTATAACAACTTGTCATAGCAGAATCCTGAGCATGACATGGATTTTAAAACGTGTGTGTTTGTAGAACTAGTAGCATTATGGTGTGGCTCTCCACTGATGAAGCCATAGGGACCTCAAAACATCGACTTGTGACCTTCTTTCCTTGCTTGTTCTAGCTTCCCTGGCTTCCTTCCTTCAGTGAGGTCTTCAGCGAAACGGATGCTGAGATGACTGTAGACGGCGTGATGTTTCGACGCTCGCCACAGTTCATCTCTGTCGATATTTCCCGTTGAACCTCATAACATCCCGTCGAGGACGGTCGGTGAGGTTTGGCCCGATCCGATGCACAGAATCCAAGATGAAGTCCATCCTGTCCGTTCATTGTGGATCAGTTTGTTTCACGATGTTTGCAACTAGCTCACGGGTGTGAGCTCGCACCTCTTTCCTCCTTAACACCATTTATTTTTAAATTCCGTCTTCTTTTTTACCGTTCCGAACCGGCTACTTTCCAATTCCGTTATCTTCCCCACCAGCTCTGTGTTCGTCTCTGTGATGCGGATGACATCGGCTTCAATTGCCTTAATATTACCGCTTAAGCAAGGTTAGTTATGGCTCCTGTGTTTTGTCCCATTTCAGGTCTATAATTAGCTTCTGAAGAGAGCTGACTGCATCAAATATTGTAGCGTTAGAAATTTCCTCTGTAACCTTCGCTTTTGTCTGGTTTCTTCTATTTTTAAGGGTGCAGTGGGTTTTTCATGGATGATGTTTAAATGTTTTTAGTGCCTCTAACGTTAGTTCCCATGACTTTTGGAGTACAATAATCATGACAAGAGAGCACTTTAACTTTAGTAGAGCAGAGTGGAGATACTTTATTGATAGAAATTATTTTCTAGAAATTGAAAATGATAATAATGATAATAATAATGATAATTTTATTTCGCTTATTTTAATTGTATTATTATTATTATTATTATTATTATTACATTACATTTGGCAGACGCTTTTATCCAAAGCGACTTACAATAGAGGACACAGGGACTGCAAATAACACTTGCAAATACAAGATGAGAAGATATTATTATTATTATTATTATCCAACAAAGTAGGAAAAGTGTCCTGATAAGGTGCGTTGCTGTTATCCAAGTAGAACACAGTGTCCTCATAAGACTGTCCAGTGTTCTGGAAGAGACCTTTAGTGCAGCAGTTGTCCAGGGGAGCATACGAGTCTCCACCAGGGACAGCAGATGAGAGTGCAGAAAGGGGAGGTAGGCTCGCGCAGTCCATGATGCTCAACTTCTTGTGTGTTGTTGAAAAACCGTACGGCCCTGGGGACAAAGGACCTCAGCTGCCTGTCTGTTCCGCAGGAAAGGGACCGTTGTTTGTTGCCGAACAAACTCCTCTGATTGGTGAAGAAGGTGCGCAGGGGGTGGCGGTCATTGTCCAGTATAGAGTGCGGCCTGCTCGGGGTCCTCCTCTTGGCCGTTGTGGTGAGAGCCTTAAGTTCTATGCCCGCCACAGACCTTGCCTTCCTCACCAGTCCGTCCAGACGTCCAATGTCTCTTCCTAGTGCTGCCATCCCAGCATACCACAGCACAGAAGAGCACACTGGCCACAGACTGGTAGAACACCAGCAGGAGTTTGTTGCAGACATTGAAGGACCTCGGCCACCTGAGGAAGTACAGCCTGTTCTGCCCTTGTAGGGTGCATCTGAATGAGCAGACCAGTCCAGCTTACTGTCTAGGTCAGTGGTTCTTAACCTTGTTGGAGGTACTGAACCCCACCTGTTTTACATGCGCATTCACCGAACCCTTCTTTATTGGATCGAGGATCGTTTCGTTGATGGGTACAAAGAACAGGCAGAGTAGCCTTTTCATCGAATCTGGCTCCCTTCACCTTGAATTCAGCAAGTGCTATGTTCTTGTAGTTCCCATCTCCATGCAGCTGAAGGAAGCCTTCCCTTAGTTTTGCCGGTGCTGGACTAGAATTGCTCATCTTGCCTTTGCAAATCATGCAGTTAGGACATCGATTCCAATCACGTTCCGTCATACATGTGAATCCATATCGTACGTATTCTTCCGACCGCTTTCTTTTTTTGCCTGACATAATTAGTATGAAGGGATTCAAATATGAAGAAAGAAATCACATGACGTACCATCACGACAGTCACAAGTTACTACAACTGAGCGCGCCAAAATCCCCGCAGCACGGATAGGCCAAGCTATGTAGCGTGATCACCTGCAGCCAGTGATGTCATCACCAATGTGTGTCTTGACCTCCGCCGAACCCCTGAGACTGACTCACCGAACCCCTGGGGTTCGATCGAACCCAGGTTAAGAACCACTGGTCTAGGTGTATACCCAGGTACTTGTAAGTACAGACAGTCTCCACATTCTCCCCATCAATAGTGACAGGCGACAGCGGAGGTGCGCTTCTCTTGAAGTCCACCGCCATTCCCTTGGTTTTGGCGGTGTTTAGCTGCAGCCGGTTGGCCCGGCAACACCCAACAAAGTCCTCCCCCTTCTGTCCGACCTTGCTGCACCCAGCAACCGCAGTGTCGTCAGAGAACTTCTGCATATTCTCCGTATTAGCGATAGCTTTGTTAGTAAATTTCTTCGTGTTTGTAATTAAAAGTCATTGGAGTAAATGGACCTTACTTGGCAAGGTCCCGCAGTATGTGATTCGTTTAATTAACTCAGCGAGATGTATTTGTTCATGAGTTTAGTCTAAACTGGATTCTTTCTCAGGGTTCTGCCAGACAGAGCAATTACTGTGCATCTGTTCCCTCCACCATCTTGCCTGCCGCTCCCAGCCGGAGGACGATATGTTGCCAAAATTACATGTTGTGTTTGCAAGAAGAAAAAAATAAAGTTTCCCTCTTCTTGACCCAACCTGAAACTTAAATGCCTTTAAAATTGCGATTATTTTTGTCATTATTAAATGAAGTTTCAATTTTACACGTCATTCCATTTTTTTCCTTGTCTTTTTGCGGATTGTTTTTTTGCCTATATTATGTCATATCAATTCATCTATCGTCATCATCATCATCATCATCATCATTTCCCCAGGGATTTTCCAAAATGGCTGCAAGGTCCTCTTATAGTAGTGTCAATATTTATAACAACAAATATATATGAAACATTAGTGTTACGTTCACTGATAGTATAGACATGAAGAAGCAAAAGAAAAACATTGGTAAATATAGTTCGTGAAGATATAAATGGCACTGAGTTAAAAATCTTACAGACCGTATTGTGCTCACAAGGGTCGGGACTATTTCATCATCGGAAATTCCATTAGCAGCAAAGTAGCAGCAAAGTGCAGGGTGCAGACGAGGCCCCAGTTCGACGCCCCGCCAAGGAATCCAGCGCAGATGAGCATTTCAGCCAAGATTTTTTTTTTCTTTTTTTTAACTTTGCCTTTGCAATCAGCTTCCCACAATGCAATTTAGAGCAGGTTCTCACAGAACAAATAGTGTCATAAGAGTGCAAATACAGCTGCCAAGACGGACGGCTGCATTTCTAAATGTAGTTTCTCAAAATTTTGAGTGAATAGCTTTTTAGCTATATTGATTTTTTTTTTTTTTAATAAAAAAAGCAACATTAACTCACAGTAGCAGCCATGTCTTATCCAAATACAACGCAAGCATGCGAGGTGTCACATAAAACTGAATCAATATTGCAAAAAACAAATGAAGAAATCAGCGATTACATTTTCGAAACTGAAAAATATGACTATATAACCATGGTCATTGTCACAACATAAAGATAAGACAATGCAAAGTAAAGCAGTTGCCAAAACAACTTTCACGCGCAAGACTATATTATTTTGAAATGTATTAACCTGTGCAGAGGTCCTCTGACGTGTGTCCTGCAGCCCATAGTTAAACAGGTCACCAACAGAGGCATCTGAAATTAAGAAAGTAAATAAATTTATTGAAAAACAGGAATTCAAGCCAAAACTAACTGGCAATATAAAATACATTCAATATGCAAACTTAACATTACCACGTCAAGCGCCGAGCTATAAAACCATAACCATCCTCGCTATTGATCCAGGGATCTTCAATTATGGACTGGAAATACAGTGTTTTACAGAGATTTTATTCCCTGAGCATCAAAATAAAAATATTTTAAATAAATTCAATCAAGAAACAATTATGCAGCTTACTTTACCTATAACCCCTAAGGGAAAAGAAACACACTTCAAAATTATGAAACACATCTAGCCCTCGAGCAAGATTACACTTCATTATTGAAGATTATAATTGGATATTTTATGAAAAATGATACTAAAAACCACTGAACATATGTTTTTCTCCTGTGCAAAAGTACATTGTTTCTAGGTTGAAATTCAAAAACACATAAAAGAAACATTTACATTAACAGTTTATCTCTCAAGAGATGACATAACATTTGTTTTATTTTCAGGAAACAAAAAGGATGAACTCTGCCTCAGGATTATATAATGCTTAGCCAAGTTCTTCATACACAAATGCAGAATGCAAAAATTACGCCCCAATTTATATTTCCTTAAAAATGATTTTGAATTATATAAACAAAATCTTTAAAACTTATGAAAAGACCTAAATGCCCCACAAAAATCCCTTTTATATGGATGATATTCCCATAGAGCCATTAAGCTGAATACATTGTGCTTCCCTTGCATTTTTGAAATATATTATCTTTTATTGGCCTCTTTAATCATACATTTGTTTTCTTCTCTGTTCTCCTCTTATTACTTTTGCAGTTGTGCAATTTTATTTGAAAACTATATCATATTATGTTCCCTCGTGTGGTCTAGATTTTATCTATATATATTTAGATTGAATCGTGTTTGTCTATGTTTTAGAAGTTAAATAAAGTTGTGGGAGAAAAACACTCATCAGGGTTTCCTTTGCCAGCAGCTCAATTTTCACCTATTTGTTTTTGGACAACAAGCCACATTGAATAATAAATTCAAAAGTTATTAAATGAAGAACATTAGAAGTATTTTAAAATTACACGACATGTAATAAAACCAATGCTAAGGTTAGCGACCGTGCTGCTTCCATGCGAACACTTGATCTAATTAGGCTGGGGGTTGCGGGGCGTAATATAAAGACTGTCAATTGAGAAATGAAATGACACATAAAACTTAATTTTGCAGTGTAAAAATAAATATTTCAAACGATGCTTTTCTAAGCGATGTCAAAACAAGATATTCGGAGTTAGTACTCGAGTTTTTGCGAGCCACTTTATCATAAAGTTACCTTTTTTGCGGCGCAGCTGTAACCGGAAGTGACGAAGAGTTACTTTCAAAGTAAAAGCAAACAGGAAATACAGTATGTCTTAAAAAGTTTAAATTGATGATAAAGGTGCAAAAATAAAAATGAAATAAAAACAAAAACTGTTTGATATAGCAGATCTTGTCTGTGATAAGTTGTGACACTTTTGGGGATCTGGGTGTTCTAAAGCATGCTTTCTGTATTTTCTTATTGTTGTAACCTCATATTTCCATTTCTGAAGATGCTGTTTTATGAAGATTATATGTGAGAATGATAGAAAGATTATATGTTATATAAAAATTATATATTATATGAAGATTTGGATTGAGGTTGGGGAGAATTAGCATATAGAATTGTCCTTCCACCTTGGCGATATCATCAAACGTCAAAGTGGTAAAACGTCAAAGTGGCGCGGTGTGAACGCAGCTCTTTTTCCTCCAACAGCTCCATTTTTCTTTCATACATTGTAGTTTTTTGGATCATGTCAGATTCACTATCAAAGCAGTGAGCGGTTAGGACTCTCAGCCCATCACAGAAGATCAGTCACAACCGTGACCATTCACTAACCCCGGCTGATGGTTCAAGGTTTTCCTAAATTTCCAGCTTTTCTAGCAAACGCCAAACCTCATGTCCTTCATCTTCAAACCTTTTGCACACTTTAGCAAAGCGGGACGTTCCTGGTTGTTTGACAAAAATTCAAGAAGACAGACTTCCACGAGCACGTCTTTCCCTCACGTGCCGACCGAAGTGGTCTTTTCCACCCCCGTCTCCCACGATGACAGATCCCACTGGACACGAGAAACTTTTTCCATTGGCTAGCTAGCTCAGCTCGCAGTTTGCACATCCAAGCAATGACACTGCGCGAAGAGGCGACCCTCTCCCAGAGATCCTGAAGTTGCGTGCTTGTATTTTCTGTGACGGCTGTCGGCCGAGACCATCGTCTTATTCCTTGAAACGTTTCCCAAATTCCGAATTTTCTTGACTGATGCTCGACGCCAACATTCTCCGCCATCAGATAGTAAGACGCTGCTAATCTGAGCGGCTCGAAATTTGGTCAACAGATGTTTTGAGATCTTTAACACTGACAAGATCATTTTGGGTGGGGGTGGGGGGCGTGGGGGTTAATAAATAGTTGCGATTGTGCTGGTGAAGACCTGCAGGGGGTGCTACGGCAGCATGTTTAATTCATGCTCCTCCATGGTTTGGGAGGTTTCACATCCAGATGTCTGACTGCGCATCTGTTGTTGTCCCGTTGTATCGGGACTACTGCTACTGTGAGGCAGATGGCGGAGTCCCATCGTCCCTCTCTGTAACCCAACCCCGAAAGTGGTTTCAGGACATTTCCCAGCTTTCCTGAAGTTTTAAGGACGGAAAGAAAGCTAAAAGACGTCGAGCAGAGAGCTGTAAACGTAAATGATGCTAGCGTTGAGGAGTTAAGCCGACGATATCGATGAACGGTTGAGGACGGCGGTGGGTATCAGCAGAACGCACCAGGTAAGAGTCCGTGTTTCTTCGTGGTCGCCGTTGCTACGTAAACGTCCAGGCGATGCGGTCGATGTCCAGTTGCAGGAAACAACAGCTAGCCATCTCGTGGGCTAGCGGACCAGCTCGATGGAGCTACGGGGTTTCACGCCAAAATATCCACCAAGCCGCACCGTTCCTGGAAAATGAATTTGAAAATATAAATTATATGGTGATGTACTACAAGTCTTTATCTGGACCAGGGGTGTCAAAGTCATTTTGGTCCGGGGGCCACATACGGCCTAATTTGATGTCAAGGGGGCCGGACCAGTAAGTCTGAATTTTTCCTTTGTTTTAGTGTAAAGGAGGTAAACAGGTAAATTATAAAAATCTTTATATGTAGTGAACTGCTCCTCTAAAAAATACATGATTAATTCATGTTAAGAATGAATATTAAAAAAGAATTGATGAAATTATACCCTAAAATTATTGTTGAGTTAAAAAAGAAAATCTTGTCACTGCGGGTAAATTTGCCACTAGAATTTATTAGAAAAGGGATTATTAGTATGTATTAGAGGAGGTGTAATGTTTACAAGGCTAATGGTGGCTATTCTGGTTACTTAATTAATCTTTTTAATTTTGCCTGTTTTTTTTTTTTTTTTTTGCTATTGTTTTTGTAGTTTTTGAGAAAAAGAAAAGATCGTTTTATCAATGTCCCCAGATGTTTTTTAATCAAAAAATAATTTTTTTTTCAAATTTTGAAGCAAAAAATAAATAGCAAAGTTACTTTTTCAGTTTTCACTCACCCATTTTTTTTTTTTGGAACCCACCGTATAAAACCCCCAGATGCATGGGAGAAAAAAAACTCACGGGCCGCATTAACACAAACATTTGATTTCAGGCAGGGGGCCACAAAATATTATTCCGAGGGCCGCAATTGGCCCGCGGGCCGCGAGTCTCACACCCCTGATCTAGACAGAGCTTTTAGGGTAAAATAACCACAGAAGTGTGGGAGGGGTTACGGACCACGTCTCGGTTATTTAATAAAAATAAGGTGAGAAGGACGAGCAGACCCTAAAGTAGACTTTCAGACTTTCAGCCTCGAAGCCGGGGGTCTAAACGCCACTCAAAGAAGAAAAAAAAAAGAAAAAGTCCAGCTGGGAAGTGGCGTCTAATCCCCCATCTAATGCAATAAATGTTCCATCCTTTAAGCTACTTTCTTCATAAGAGTCATTACATAATATCCAAACACGAAGCGTCCACAGATGGAAATGAACTTTTCACTAAAACCCTTTCAAACGCCAACGGAGGACAGTGAGATTAGAGCGTTTGCGACACCACCTGTTAGCGCGAACCCTTTTACAGCCACCAGACGCCGGGAGACGGCTAGAGAGCAACAGTTAAACCCGGGAGACCTGGCGCCCGTTTCCGAGCCGAACCCGGCGCAGGTTTATCCGTAGTCAGCTGCCATCGACTCACTAAATCACCAATTAGCGTAATGAGAAGCAGGCCGCGGCGTCACGTGTCGTGCCGCGCATGTGAGGCCCGAAAACAAAACGGACAGACATGGAAAAAGTGACTGGCACGGATCTGAGCGTTTCAATGTCTCACTAAAGAAAGAAAGAAAGAAAGAAAGAAAGAGGAGAGAAGTGAAGAGAAAATCCCCCTTCCCCGCCTCCGCAAAATTCAAAAGCGTTGACTGAGGGTTCGGCACCGGCGGGAGAAGCTGAAAGACAGGAGACAGGGGCCGGATCGGAGGAGTCCGACGCTCTGCCAAGGTGACACAGTATTAGCAACTGGATTCCCAGAAACAGAATTACTAAGATAAATGCTTCCATTGACTCCGAGGGCCTCGTGTGTATTTTTGGCCTCGGATGGTAAAAAAAAAAAAAAAACATTTAACACAAGTCAAACTGCTAAGCTTTGCTTGGCTCACCGAAAAGCAATAAATCAAATCCCGTTCGACTGCTGGATGCTCGGGTTTCACGATTTTATATAGATATAAAATAAACCGGCCACGGACAATGACGGCTTGACAATGGGGTGACTTTTGAAAGAACGAGTTGGCTCTCTTGCTCCGGTTTGACGGCGGCGATCGGATCCGGCGACATCGATGGCCGGTCGTTGCGGTGAAATTGGTGAAGCTCGGCATCGTCGACAAAACACAACCAACTGATACGAACCTGAGAGTGATTTTAACTGGGTTATTCCTCCTGATTGGCGCAACACACCGGTGCCGATTATCGTCCGGACAAGAAAATAGGAGCTTCCTGCCCCAAACCGCTTCTTTCCAACGCCTTCGGTGAAGCGGTGTGGTAATCTGATTACAATCCAGTTGGTTGTCAAACGGGCCAAATGAAGGAGCGGTGACACTATAAACCGAAAAAAAGGAAGCGAAAAAGGAGCGGTAAGGATGTTAAAATGGACACAAGGGAGAAAAATGGAGGTAAGGAAAAGAGAAGATCCTCCGGTTTCTACCTTGGAGATTCGAGGCAAAGCAGCATCAATCACTCGAGCCGTTGAAATTGACCGTCGGGAGTCTTGGGACCATCCGGACCATCAAGACCATTAGATTGATCAGGACCGTCTGGGCCATCAGGACTTCCGGGACCATCGGGATCCTCACTATCCCTAGGACTATCAGGGCCATCAGGTTGATCGGGACCGTAAAGATCATCAGAACCCTCAGGATCACCAGGTCAATCGGGATCGTCAAAGACCACAGAACCATCAAGACCATCGGGACCATCAGGGGGATCGGGATCTTCGGTATCCTCGGTACCCTCAGTGCCCTCGGGACCATCGGGACCATCAGGATCCTCAGGACCTTCAGGACCGCGCTCCTCCTCCGAGGCGTCTCTGGTTTTCTGTTCGTCCGTGGGAGGTAAGAGAAGTAAGGCCATGTGCTCGGACCGCCGGCCAACAGCACGTCAAGTAAATCTCCTGTAGATGACATTAGAATGTAAGAAAAGGAGAGACGGTGAACTTCTTAGGTGGATTTACTGTAAGTGCAGCTTGATGTCAGATGTTTGGGAAAGAGCTTCAAGGCTCATTTATGCTCGTGGACTGAGCCTTCTGTCCGTTCTCCGCGTTCATTTACTGCACAGTTCAGTATGTTTTCGGGGAGTTCGTGGATACGTATCCCAACGCAGCAAATCAGTACCGCCAGAAGTCATGCAGGGGCAGAGTTGCGCGGTATGCTAAGCAAAGGGAAGAGAGAAGAAGAAGACAACACGGCACCGGTAGAACAATCGTCCACCGGTATTCACCACGCCGCCTCTTTTTCGTCTCTTTCTGTTGACTCGGGACTTGGAAGCAAACTCCAAACTCCGCGCCGCCCTCTCGTGGATGTTTTGTTCAGCAAGCCTGGTGACACGATTCAGCCATGGGAAGTACGTGGGCTGGATGATTGAAACAGACTTTCTCCTGTACCTACGTAATGTGAACGCAAATGAGCCTTGAGACGAGCCTCGGAGCTTCGCGTGAAGTCACCGATTCAGACCCGCCGTGCTGCCGAAGGGTTTTCCCAGCGGTTTGACCCAATTCAAAGCCTCCTTTGTTTTATTTTTTTCTAGCCGTCAAATCAAATAAATACCAAAAAGACAAAAGTGTCCAAAAAAGTGTCCAAAAGTATGCTGGCACTTCGACCGACCATCGCGCTCCTGTTTTCTAAAAGTCGTAAAGTTCACATTTAATAGATGATTGATGGGTTTTGTTTGCAAGTTAGAGGAAGTGCTGACAAGAATTTCCACTCAGGTGGGAGGAGAGAGAAGAAACGTGCGAATCCTCTGTCAACAGAAGCGCTTCCACCCAACGGGCAGTTCACGCTCCCAGTGCTCACTCGGCGTCCGCCGTGTCGTAGTTCGTACGAGGAGTTCAAGAACCCCCCTTCTGTTTCCAGCCGAGGCCAAGAAGATCTGGCCGTTCCAACGGGCGGAACATAAAACACCGGGCCGTCACTCGGGGGCCCCGTCCTCGGCGAAACCTTCGAAACCCGCAAGAATCCGTTGGACGTTTGGGGTTTGATTTGTGGGGAACATCGATCACGCGCTCCCCGAAGTGGAATCGTCTCTGCCGTGAATATAAATCTAGTGAACTGTCCCAACTACCGGTCCGGTAGTTCAGCAGGAAAATTACTGTCTGGATCAGACGCCCGCTTCCGTTCTTTACGGTTAGCTTTTTTTTTCCCGACATCTCCTGCGGCAGGTGGACCAGACCTTCAACGAAAACAAACGTCCCATTATTTATCCATTCCCATGAGGAGCGATTCAACAGTCCACATGATTGGGATCTGGTTCTGGTCCGTGACCTTTCGCTCGTGGTGGAACAAACGTTCCCGGGCGTTTGCTCGAGTATTCGTTTCTTTTCCCGCATCATTTTGATCAGTTCATTGAAGTTTTAATCGCCTTTCTCGTCGCTTTTAGAGCCAGGAGGCCACGTCATTGTTTACTGGGCGCTCCCATCCGCACTTCCATCATCCGTGCGCAGTTAATCTACAGGTGGAAGTCCAACCTCATCTCCCTGAACCACGTCGGTGGAAAATGGAGTGGATTCTACCGCAAGATAATTAGACTTTAAGTATTTCACAGCGACTAACAATTAATCTCTAGTCGAGATTTATTTTTTAAACGGGGCCAAATCACAACCCACTTGTCGGATGAAACTTTCCAGGTCTGGAACAGGCTCTTTAAGATGATCTACAGAAAGCTAACATTGCCCCGTGCTGCTCTTGGCGGCAACGGTGAAGAAACACTACCTTCGAGAATCCTCGGTCGGGTCTGCGCTCAATGTGGGCGGCTTTCTGCATCGACCGGTCGATGAAGAAGGAGTGAGACAAGAGAGAGATGGAGGACCGGAAGGGTACGAATGATCCGTAACCGCAACTAAGTGCTAACAGTAGCTAACATTTTTAGCTTTAATATTCAGATCAGAGAATAACAACTGAGGATGCCTGGAGCAGTAGATGAAGCCACGCCCAAGAGGATCGGATCGGAAAGAGAAGCGCATCATGGGATGTCCTTCAGCTGAGTGAGCCTATGGCGGTGTAACTACGGCGCTAGCCTAGCAACAAGTCTTTCTTAAAGGTTTTAAACCTTTTAAAACTTTAGTCAAGTGGCAAACTCCCAAAATAACAAATCGATTAGCGGTACAAGTTCTGCGACCTGGTCCGTCGCCACATCTTGCAGCCTTAAGTCTGAGTGAGTTTTTCAAAATGAATGAACCGGACGACTCGAGAAGCTATCAGCGGGTTATCGTCGGGTTATTTTGGGGAGGGAGGATTTCGGGGAGAGAGGTGCATCACGGGATACCCCTCAGCAGAGTACGCAATGGCAGTGTAACAAGAGGCCGTTCTCCGCCCTTAGTTTATGGGGATACTTGTGTTTTCACATCTTTCTCTTGATAAATGGCGACTTCTGAGCAAAGAACATCTGGTGATCCATCCCAACGGAGCTTTTTTGTGTTACGTAGACATCACATGTATATGATCCAGCGAATGTAGGGGGCAACAAATAATTTGTCGTCCTGTCTCGTGGATCTAAACATCTAACCGCCGCCGCCGTCTGCGCGAGCACGGAACCCGCAACCGACATCAAGATGTTACAGGACGTTTGGCCGCGGCTTCAGAACACGGGGGCCGCGCTGACGTCCTCGCTGTTTGCATAAGCAGAAAAATGACTCATAAATATCTACGGCCGGCCGGCGCCAGGTTCTGAAGTTGCCGTGATGATTCCCAGATAAGAATAAAAGAAAGAAAAACAGTTTCGCACAGATTTATACCTCTTATACCTTGTGTCGTATGTAGCTCGGTGGTGGAGCGCATGTATGAGGTCCGGGGTTCAATCCCCGGCATCTCCGCCGTAAGTCGAAAATATCGAGAGGATGAAGCATCTCCGACGCTCGGACGTGTGTCGGCATGCGCGGAGGCGGGGAAAGTATTGATCGGAAACAGCGGGGGACGTCCGAAGTCGAGACCTCCGGTTGTACCTGCAGGGTTCCTTTGCAGGCCTTTGACCGGTTTGATCCAGCAGGCTAGTTTAAACCTGCTAAAGATGCACACACACAAAAAGTAGTGGTTAGCGCTTCTGTCTCACTGCATGGAAGATTCTGGATTCTCCGATTTTCTCCCATCGTCCAAAACATGCAGGAAAACCTAAATTGTCCAAAAGTGTGAATGAGAATGGACGGCTGTATGTCCATACGTGGCACTGTGATCCAGTGGTCCTCGAAACCTGTGATAAGATAAGATAAGATAAGATAAGATAAGATAAGATAAGATAAGATAAGATAAGATAAGATATGCTTTATTGATCCCCTTAGGGGAAATTCTTTTTTTGTCACAGCAGCACAACAATGACAATGTCAATAAATATGAGAATAAATATGAATAAAAGAGACAATTGAAAGATAGCAAAAGACATCCACAAATAAAAAGACGGTAAACAACAACAAGGATAAGAAAAGACAACAGAATGAAAAAAAAAGGCCTCAAGGATGAGAAAAGTAACAAAATGACAACATGGATAACAGAATCAGCGTGACAATAATAATGACAAAAATAAACAGAATGTAAATGGAGGGACACCAACAAGGATGAAAAATAAAAGACAACCTAATTATGACATGACGTGTGAATGAGTGAGGTTGGCACGGATGCTGAGATAATAAAAGAGCGACTGAATGCATGGATACATGAATGAATGAATGAATGAATGAATGAATGAACGAATGAATGAATGAATGAAAACAAGTGCATCCTCCACATTCAATATTACATCAAGCATGGAGAAGTGTGGCCATGAAACACCCTTCAAACCTATATATACATTATATACCTATATATGTGTGTGTCTGTGTGTACAAACATGCATATACTGCATAGATATATATGTACGTATAGACATATATACGTATGTGAGCATGTATATACATATATATATATATATATATATATACGATAAATTCCAGACTATAGAGCGCACCTTTATTTAGGCCGCACCTACTAATTTTAAGAAAAAGAAATTGTGCATAATTAAACCACACTTTTCTATAAGGCGCAGGTGAAACATGAGATATCAACACAGCAAGATTATTTTGAAAACTTTTAATTAAATAAATGACGGTAACATCTACAACTATTGGAGCGTAACACAAATGCTGTATTTGAGAACTCATGTGCAGCAGCTCTATTTCCTTCTTCAACATCCAAACTGACAATTTCTGTGCGTTTTTTCCACTATGTGTGTGTGTGCAAAAAAGCGCGAAACGACTGATCTGTAGAATTATCGAATTTACACATTTGCGCATTATGCATTTATGAATTATCATAAATGCGAGTGGGTTTGCTGAAACACTTTCATTTGTCCATTTTGACGGTGCTGGTGAGAGGAAAGTAATGTAATTAGCTTTAAAAATAAATCCATAAATTTGCAGCATCGTCGTAAAAGCTGCAGCTCTCAAAGCTTGGGGAAAAAATAGCGGCTTATATGCCAAGATTTACGGAATACACACACATATATATAAATAATCAGTTTTGATTGGAATTTCCTATTTTTTTCGTATCAAAAGTCTCTAAAAAGCCTCGCAAACAAGAACAGGCCTCTTTATAGAAGTTTTGCAAAACAGCCTCGGCTCATTTCCGCTGAAATACAAGGTAAGTTGCAGAGAAAAATCCAAAAGAATTTTTTTTTTTCTGTCACCCGACTCTTTCAAGGCGGTGTCAGAGGTCAAACAGACTTCTCTCTCTCTTTGACCTTTGCTGACCTTGAGAGCGGCGGCAGCCTCCGCAGGGGTCAAAGGCCAACCACTCCTGTAAACCCACGGCTAATAAGCTCGAGAGCCCTCAGGCGGCCTGATTGTGTTTCCTCCTCGGGGTCCGAAGCCGAGAGGAATGTTTGGTTAAAGTCCGACAAGTTGGATCCTCGTTACGATTTTTAAGTAATTTCAGCTCGGCGGCTCAGATTTGACGGATTTCCTCCTCCCTCATCTGCTGAACTTGAGAGAGAGAGAGAGAGCGAGCTGACGTCTCGGCGGCGTCGGAGTCGTTTTTCCAACTGCTTGACTTTTACTTGACACCGGTGTTTAGTTAGTCTCTGTTTAACTGCTGGTTATCTCCAGGCGCATCGCGTCTGGCCTCGAACAAATAAACCCCCCGGTCTGATCTCATCTCCCGCCGTCTGCCATTCATCATTACACCGGCCCGGCTGCGGTTTACTTCCCCGGATCGCCTGTCGGATCTTTTCTCCCCCCCCGCCCGGGTCGTCTCGGCTGCTTCGGTTTCGCGGCTCCACTTTTAAAATTTGAGAAACCTTAATCCCGTTGTTTTTTGAGTCCTCGGCTGCAGATTCCGTTTCGGTTTCTCGCGGGTTCACCCTGGACCAGTATTTGGTCATAGAGCCACTCAGAGATACATACAACCATTCACTCCTTCATTCACGTGCAATTTAGGGTCTCGAATGAATCTCCGGCATGTTTTTTGGACCGTATTATCCGACATGAGGATAACGTGAGACGCTAGAGCCGATCGCTACGCCCCCCGGCCACCCCTCTACTCTATTTCAGTTCTTATTAAAACATACCGACCTTTATCGTCTCTCTCGCCGACGAAGCAACGGCGGAACCGCTTCGTGTCGGACGACGGATCCAAGTTTAGAAAGGTTTCCACTTGTCCGGTGATTGACAGCAACACGACACCGGGAGTCAGGGAGGGCAGGGAGGCCCCCAAGAACCCGAAAGGCTCCTCGCCGAGGTCCCCGTTTGGCTCTCCGTGTTTTTGTTTCTGATGTCCTGGATGATAAGTGAGAGAAAAAACAGGCAATTTTCCATGTATTCGTTTTTTCCGAAGTTTCAAGAAAAGACCCGTTCCATCACGAACAGCTTGATTCGCTCTATTTATAGTTTTGACCGATTTATCCCCGACACGCCGGCAACGCCGGTTTTACGGATTTGCGACTCGCTGAACTTGCCGTTCGCCCGGTGGCCATCGGGGGTCAGCAGAGCTCTCCGCAGAGGGCGGGGGGCTGCCGGGGCGATGGGTTGTGGTCCTGGGTGATATCATTTTCCCCCAGTTCCTCCTCGCTGCAGCGGCAGAAACAGATGAGGTGAGGCCAGGAGATTTTTCCACTACCACATTCAGCTTCGGGCCGCCGCGTCTGGAAAGACAATATCTGCAGAACGAGGTCATCAGTCAGAGCGAACGACTTTTTGTCGAAAAACAGAGTGCCACTGATTCTTGTCTGGAGAGCTTAAACATGCATGTCTTTTACATATGGTGGGTGTTGGGAGGAGTCGCACAAAAGACACAAAACCCTTTTTTTTTTTTCTCTTTATCCAATCCGACACCTCCACACGGTCAACGTTTGATCATCGGACATCTCGGGCAAAGGAGAACTCGTCTGATGATGTCATTCGCATCGACGAGCGATGACATCGCCCGGGATTTGGGGGGGGTCGGGTCCTTCTTAAAGCCGCTCAAAGTGCCGTCGGTCACTAGCTCAGGAGGCCCCCCCATGAGATTCGGGGTTCCGTTTTCCAGCTGGTCCGTTTTCCAGCAAGGCTGCTTTTACCTTCGTATCATCACTTTGAGCGTCTGCGGAATTAAGAGCGCCCGATGACACGGGGAGCGCCCGAAAATATCTTGCCCGGGGGGGGAAAACCAACAGTCGATGACAGAACCGAACCGTCTGATTAGCGGAGCGGCAGCAGATGTAATTAATAAAAGTAAGATGGATACGTCATCTCGTTTCGCTGGGACAAGACAAGACGGGCAAAAAAAATGGAGCTCAAAGACAATCCGGCCCAAATAATTTTTGAAGGTCTCAAGTTCTCTCGACATCCGCTGATCGCTTTCCCCTCTGTTTTTTTTTTTTTTTTTTTTTTAATCCTGCGGTACAGACGACGGCCCGTGCCGGTAACCACATGTTCCTTGAAGATGTATTTAACGTCGGCCCTTCGTGTTCCCCGCAGAATGATGCCTTTCTGGTCAATGACATCACTGACCGGCCGCCGCCGCCATCCCGAACCTCCCGCGACGCGCGACGTCACGAGATCACCACCTTTCGAGGATAAAATCATCAAACCGCCTCGGGAACCGGTGATTCAGTCTTCAGGCATTTAGCTGCCGTTAGCATGGGTTGGAGAGGAGGCGGGACTTTGCGATGATTTTTACAGACCGCTGACTGGGCACATGTGGAAAGTAAAAAAAAAAAAAAAAAGATTATTGGTGATAATTGTGGGCAAAGTGACCTCTTAAAAACAACAGGCCTTTCTGTTGCGTTGCATTGCGGGGGCCCCTTCGGTGTGGAAACCCGCGCTCGGAACGGGCGGGAGCCGCGGCGTCTCATGAAAAACATCTGCGCTGCAGAATTCTTCGCTCCAATTATTTATCGGTGTGACGACACAACAACAACAACATAAGGTGTTGCCCAGATGTTTGTTTTTTCTTTTTTTTTCCCGAACCGATCTGAGCTGATCCGAACCGACACACATCGTTTGACTTTACTCTCCGATCAGCTCGACCGTTGGATTGGTCCCTGCTTCATCCCGGCGGGTCCTTTGACGCTAAACAAAGTGGATGCTACGGCGACGGATGAGGTTAGATGGGAATCTACGTTTTTGCGGTCGACGCTACGATGTGTCGTGACGACGGGGAGCGGGTGGAGGAACATCCGGAGCGGCGGTACCGGTACCGGTCCGTTGATCGATTGGTACACGATAAAATAATTAGTTACTTCTGCTTCATGGATTATCTGAGTGGTGGATCTTTTATTTTGAAAAATGACTCTCCCGCTGACGTCTGGGTCACTTGTGCGCCAAAATTGAACCCACAAGCTGGAAAAGACCCAGTGAAGAGACAGGAGAAGAGCCTACTTCCAAGAAAAAGAGCTTTGAACACACAATACCAGGAATCCTACTTGAAATATGGTTTTATCCCGGTTACCAAGCCCACTCTGCATAATATGCGGTAACCGGCTCCCTAATGAGAAAATGAAGTTGTCAAAACTGCGTCGCCACTTAGAGATAAAGCACCCAGGATCGGTAAACTGACTCCATATTCTACGTTTGGAATGTTCATGAAAATAAAATGTTCTTTATAAATGTATTCTTGGCATATCTGAATCTTGTTTTGAAGGGATATTTAAAACGTTACGATAGCAACCAGTCAGGAGTCAGAGCGCTCCGAGGCCAACTCCCCCCCCGGGCCGCGGTGAAATTGTCAAGCATTGACCGGTTCGCGGGGGTGAAAAGGTTGAAAATAACTTCTCTAGAGTCGAGGGTGGCAAACTCAAATACACAGCGGGTCAAAATTCAAAACTAGGATGAAGTCGCGGGCCAACATTGATATTTATTGAAAAAAAAATCTTCCTCCAGATCTAACAATGAACCTTTTCATCTGGACCCAAACTGAATATGGAACAAGCAAAGCTTCATTCTATACAACCTATCACTTAATATTGCACAGGTGCAATATTAAGTGATAATAATAATTCCAATTCATTAACAGCATTCGTTTCTTAAATAACAATCAAATAAAACCTATTATGCCTTTTAATTTGCAGCTTTCTGAATTCAAATTCAACAATAACCTTTTTTCCACAGGCTAATAATAAATGTAAAAATAACAATAATAAACAAAAAATCAATTAACCAATACTAATATCCTTTAAAGGAACGTGAAACCATTCAAACCCATGACTTTGAGTAGCGAGAAAAAGTGCGTAAAGAAAATGTTAATTATAGCTCAGTTTGCTACACACTCATTTTCACCATTTTTCGGGGTGGTAGCACAGAGCTAGTATTAGCATAAGGTCGCCATGACGACTGTCAACGGGGCTGTTGTGGTTTTCACGCCAACATAACAGAGGAGCGCCCGGGGATTTGTAGAATTTGCAGTGCAAATAAATTTAAATATTTAATTAAAGTGTATTTTATTTGTTAGCTCCTTTTTTTGATTTTAGTTCTAAGTTGGAAGATTATTGTGATCTTGAAACATTAAAATAAAATCATATTTATTTTTCAACGTTCAAAATAAACGTCACACTCGCGGAAGCCGGTAAAGTCCCGATTTGCAGATGCTGTGCGCAGAAGTTCAGGAGCGGGAGTCCTATTAATAAATATTAATTTATTGCAAACTGAGCAGGTAAAATAAATATTTATGAAGATATTTTCCAAATATTTATTTTTTAATTGTTTACTGACACAGTGATTTTTTCCCAATTTATTTTTAAAATTCAGGTCAAGGCTACACTACACGCTCTGGAAGCCCAAAGCTAAAAATGTTCAAAATGTGTTCGTTCCATAAATAAAATTTAATTTTCTCTGCAGCACTTTGTGGATTTTATAAGCAACACACTACACACTTGTTTATACAAAGTGTAAAGGTAATAAAAAGCAATATATGCAGTGGTACCCTTATTTTGGACGACAAAGATTATTAGCGGGTCCCAGTGTTTACTTTTCCATGGAAACCGGGTCCAAATGGCTCTTTGGGTGTTAAAGGTTGCCGACCCCTGGGCTCGAGGCTCGGAGGTATGCTCTCGAAAGGAGACGACGGGATGGAAAAAAGTGTCGGGTGCGAGAATGAAGACCCAGAGATGGAGATGTTGAGGTGATCTCAGGAGGACGGAGAGGGTCGGGAACGAGGCCGTCGGAGGGACGGCGCGTGTCGGACGTTCTGGAGGAAAAGTCCTCCTGAGATGGTTTGGACGTGGACAGAGGAAGGATGGTGGGAGGATGCTGAGCTTGGAGGTCTAGGGAGGAGATTTATGGACGGAGGGAAAGAGGACATGAAGTTTGTCGGCGTGAGCGAAGTGGATGTAGATCAAGAGAGCGGCTGAAAGGAAAAGAAGAAGAAGGTGGATGTCGGAAAATGAAGCTATAAACGTAGATTTTGAAGAGTTTCAAAATCTCCCCGGGGTTTAGCCAATGCCAGCCCACTCTGATGGATTGACTGATAGTAAATTAGACTTTTGTTTTTTTTTTTTGGTCATTAGTCAGCAGTTTTTCCAGTCGACCTTGTTTCAAACACTGATCACGGAGGATCAGCCCGGACATTCCTTTGGGTTATTACTAGGTGCACTGATGCAGGATGACTTCGTCGTCCAACGCCAGAGGAGCATGTAAATCACGGCGGCTGACAGACGGCGGAGACGGTGAGCGAAAGGCAAATTATTGATAATTACTTCATTCTGTTGGCCCGTCGGTACGTTGGAATTTCTCACACGACATACATATAGGTAAATTGGACGTGGGAGGATTCTGTGTTTTCGCTAATCCCGTTCAAGGAGATCGGGGATTAAATGGAGGGTGGACGAATAGTTCATCGCTTCTTTCCTAGCAGATGTATCGGAACACCGAGCCATCATTTTTCAGTGGTTCCAGTCAGATTTTACGAAACGGCGCCAAAGTACAACCCAGATGAGGCTTTTCCGTGTAGACCGCACTCTTTGAGATGATCTACAGAAATCCGACATCGACCAACGAGCAAGTACTCACAGACGGAGACGGGACAAAACTTTTGAGCGGTTTTCTGCCTCGACCGGTCGGGGGAGAAAGAGAGAGGACTGGGACGGAAAGCATGCTAATAGCAGTAGAGCTAACAGGTACATGCTAATTGCTAAAATGAGGCATGGATAGCTTTGATATTCAATAAAAGAAAATAACAACGACGGAGAAGATCAAGCCGTGTCCACAGGGACAGGATCGGAAGGAGAGAATCGGATCATGGGACATCCTTTAGCAGAGCAAGCCTATGGCGGCATAACGACGGGCGAGCTTAGCAACAACGCTACACTTTGTCAACGGTTCTAAGACTTAAGTCAGATGGCAAACTCACAAAATAAAAGTTTGATAAGCCGTACAAGTTCAGCGATCTGACCCGTCACCTCATCTTCCACCCTTCTGTCTGAGTTCTTTTTTTTTTTTTTGGTTTTGTTTTGGATGTCAAAGACCGATGTAGACGAATTTCTGCCCTGTCAAACAACAGCGAAATAAATTTAGCAGACGTCCAGCCTCTTATATAAAGTCGAGGTTTGGCTTCGACTCTTAACAAACATCTGTTTGTCATCTGCGAAAAATGTGGGGAAAATATCGCTCGGCGTCGCTGTCAAATATAGTAAACGGAGCTGAAACGCCGCCATCTTTTGACGTCGCACTTGTTTGAGGTAACTTACAATCGTCCTCCCCCAGACATCGACGCTGATGCCCGGAGAGGTCGCGCGCGAACAAGCCTCTTGTGTCTCCGGCCGAACTGAATTATTCGGCGGCGCCATAAACATGGAAATCTCCGGCGGAAAGGACGGCCCTTTAAACGCTCTGCGGAAAATAGAACCAGAGACACTAAATCTCCCATTGATCCTCAGACTGAACCTCCAGGCTGCTGGATGTTGACGACGACGGCGATGATGATGAGGCAGCGGCTCCATAACATCCAGGTGTGGAGCACATGTTCGCCGCTGATGTTCTACCGAAAGCCGCCCGACTCCCGTTCTGGCCGTATTCGGGCGACCAGCCAGGCGTTTTCTTCCTCCTACGTTTATTTGCGTCCACGTGCCGACCGAACGCCGGACCGGCAACGCGGCCGGGGGGGGAACGGAGCTTCCCCGGGTCGACAGACGATAAATCAAGCTCGTCCGCCTCCTTTTCATCGACTCGCATCCTCATATATCTGTCGGCATTCGACCGCAAACTCGTACCAGGCGAGACGGGCTTTTTGAAGAAGTGGCTGTTTTTGAAGGATTCGAGTCGTCCAGCGCATCAATCACCCGGCATCTTGACTTCCGTCACACGTGGACGCCGGTTCAAAAGGATCAGGAGGGGGCGCCGGATAAAACGGAGTTGTCGGGTTTAACGCCCCTGGGGGGTCAAGCTTTTTGTCAACGGGACAGAGGACACAGTATCCAGACATACCGGCACTCCTTGATAATTTGCAGCTGCATCCCGTAAGAGCCTTGACTTCCGCACTTGGGGGGGGGTTTAAGTTCAAGTCCCTGGTTCTCGCCTGGCGGGCAGTGACTGGAACAGCCCCGCCTTATCTCCAGGATATGGTCGAGCCACATGTCCCTGCCCTTCCCCTCTGATCTGCCACCTCCGGGCGACCGTCCACTCCATTACACAGAGCACCCCGGCTGCCGATCGAACCGGTCTCGGCTCTTCCCGGTCTCGGCTCCTCAGTGGTAGAACGAACTCCCGGAAAAGGTCAAAACAACAGGGTTGCTGCCCATGTTTCGTCGTGAGCCGAAAACATACCTCTTCACCAAGCACTACCCTACTCATCGCACTTAGCCAATCCCCCAAAAAAAGGAACGATAAATGTATGTATGTATACAGTTCTGAGATGGCTATTTGGTTGAGTGGTCACTTCTGACTTCCGATTACTGGTACTTTGGATCTTCGGTGACTGAATTGCACTTCTTGTAAGTCGCTTTGGATAAAAGCGTCTGCCAAATTACTGGAATGTAATGTAATGGGGGGGGGGGTCGGGCGTTTCCGGCGAGATCGGCGAGATCTCAGATGACGGACAGAAAGGACACTTACGACTTTACATCTACTCGTTTGTGTTCACATGTCCTGGTTTACAAACTCCCCAAATTTTCCCCCCCAAAAAAACCCAAAGTTGTCTTCAACCTGCTGGTGCTCGGTGGGGGAACGGGCCTGCCTCCAATTGGAAGGTTGGTGGTTCAATTTCCTTGGGAAAGATCACAACTCCAAGTTGCTCCAGATAGCTAGCTAGCATCTTGGACAACAGCTTTGTCGCCATAGGGGTGTGTGAACAAGTGAATGGTATCTAGTTTTGCATGCCTTCAAAAGCGGAGACGAATATCTGAAAACGGCCGCGTGAATATCGAGAATTTTGAAGACCTGTTTGTTTTCCTCGAATCAGAGATCTTTAAATACATTTGGCTTCATTTACGAGACAGTAAAAGTGTTTTTTACCGCGACCAGACTGTTTTATTCCGTTTTTTCGAGAGCAGCTGCGATGGATGCTAGGTTACATCAGGGTTTTTGAAAAAACAAAAAAACATTTGTCTGTCCATTGAAATGAAAAGAAACAAACAAAACAAACAAAAAAAAAAGGGGCCACAAAAGCGTCGTATCGCCGGCCAGAGATCCAGGCCCGCTGTAAAACCAAAGATAAATAAGGCTGTCAGGATAATTAGCCCCGTTAAGTCGGGATTTCATCTTTATCTCGGACCCTTGGGGGCGTCTGGGGATTTTATGTGTTTTCTGTTCGGTAATAAATAATACCATCGACTGCGCTCGCTTTCAGCGCTCCTGTCTGAAGGGAGAACTTGGGGTTGTTTTTAGGGGGGCCAGAGCCGATGCGGTGGCGAGCGGGAACAGGGCTTGACAACTTCTGCGCTTTCATATCTCGCGGTTACCGCTGTCGCCGATATCGTTGGAGAACGAAACGGCCTCAAAAAAGATGCGCTCTCCGCAGAGCCTGAACCGTCTGTTGGTTTCAGCAACTCCATTCGCGTTGACTGACGGGCCATCAGATAAAGCGTCCGCACCTCCTTCCCCAAGGTCTCGCTACGATTTGCGTCTCAATCTGCGGCTCTTCTCTGAACTGACAGCCCCTCCTACCACCCGGCCCGCCGAAAGGCGAGGTGATCCGAGGACATTTTCGGCACTACCCGGTTCCTACAGGGGCTTGTCGCTCAATCACAGCCTCCTCTTGCGCACCTGGATCTCGGTCCTTCTCGTCGTTCAATACCGGAGGGTTTCTTTTCCGGTTCGAACCTAAATTTCTGCTTAAATTTTAGTTTCCGAGTCCCGACCTATAAATCAAGCCGCTTCGACGACCGATCCGCGTCGACGCGAGTCGACGAACGCGCGGGAGTTCTTTTTAGCCGTTATCAGAGATACTCGCGGTTGTTTAAAAGTGCTTGCAATACCGGCGTATTTCTCCGCACCTAAGGGGAATACATCTGAGGAAAGGAGAGCGAGATGATAAAAGTTACAAGGGAGCGCGTCGCCTGCGCACCAGATCCTGTTTGTTTCCAGTCTCTCCTCTGATTGGCCGCAGGGTCTCCTCTCTGTTCCCACTTTGAACGGAGGGCGAGCCTTTTGTTGAGGTTTAGATGCACATGGCTTCGGTCAGATGTGCCTTCAGAGGCTCTTGGTGGGACGCAGCTTGGCGTGACGGGCCGCCGCCGCACCGTCTAGCCTTCCTGGGAATGTGTTCATTAAGTCGAAAGCGGGGGGCGTTCGAAGTTCGCTCTCTCACAGCTGCAGGGACAAACAACAACTCCAATAACTGGATGAAGAATCTTCTAATTAATCTTTTATCATACCTTTTCATAGATATGTGTGTGAGTGTGTGTGTGTGTGCTGTGGGTGAGTTTCAATATGTGGTGGTGTACCTGGAATCGACCTCCATTCGTCAGAGACGGTGTGTTTACTTGCAACCCTACAAAAAAAAAAAAAAAAGGCTCCAAGGGGTGGAAGGCTGAGGATTCATTTCTTTTTGGGATGTCATGAAGAGGAAACTGCGGTTCTCCTTCTCACATGTGTTTGGAACTTAATTTCTTAATTTCCCGTAATGCATCACAACTGACTCAAGTCTTTAAGTGAGAGACTGACATAAACTACAGAGTATTCATTGTTTACAATGCTATTAGGATTAGAATAAGAATACTTTACTGATCCCCAAGCGGAAAATTGCTCAACAAAATTTAAATAAATAGAGATGATATATCTTAGTAATGTCATGCAAACATACTCAAGAACTGACTTGAAGTCTATTAATTCATCCGTTCATTCATTCAATCATACAGCTTCACCTGCAATCAGGGTTGCAGGTGGGAGTGGGGGGGGCTTTCCCTGGACTAAGATAAGATAAGATAAGATAAGATAAGATAAGATAAGATAAGATAAGATAGACTTTATTGATCCCATGACAGGGAAATTCAATCGTCCCACCAGCATTACAAGATAGGAAAAGTGCGCAAATAGGAGTGATAGAAACGATAGGCAAAAAAAGGATATGGATATAAATAATTAAACACTATTTTTTTAAAAATATGACAGAATACAAATAAATCCAAAACTATACATTGTAGGAATGCTTGGTGCATGGAGAGGTAACAGAAAGGTATACAGGAGGAGATGAAAAAAAATGAAATGATAATAATGAAGGCATCCTGGAGGACGTATAAATATAATACAAATAGAATTACCGCAAGTATTAGGATGGGGAAAATAGACGGAGGGAAAGGACCGGTCGGCGGCCATATAGAACTACAACCATTCATATGTCACGTAGACACACACACTTGTTCACTCACTCATTCACCCGTCATTTACAGACATACAATTATTCATACGTCATATACGGGTGGTCCTCACTTCACAACCTACTCGGTTGACGAAGACTCGGCGCTACGACGGGCTTTACGGCGAAAATAAAACACGTGCGGAATGCACTGGCAGCAGAATCGTGAGTGAGTACTTATTGTACACGCTTCCCCACGCTTATAACTGGCCTATATTCATGCAAATATAAGAATTAAAGAAAAAGAAAAGGTAAAATAATCCAGTTGAAATGGCCTACATGCATTCAAATATGAAAATTATAAAAAAAGAAAAGCTAAAATAATCCGGTGAAAATGTCCTACATGCATGCAAATATAAAAATGAAAGAAAAGAAAAGGTAAAATAATATAGTAGAAATATCCTACATGCATGCAAATATAAAAATTAAAGAAAAAGAAAAGGTAAAATAATCCAGTTGAAATGGCCTACATGCACTCAAATATAAAAATTATAAAAAAAGAAAAGCTAAAATAATCCGGTGAAAATGTCCTACATGCATGCAAATATAAAAATGAAAGAAAAAGAAAAGGTAAAATAATATAGTAGAAATGTCCTACATGCATGCAAATATAAAAATTAAAGAAAAAGAAAAGGTAAAATAATACAATGGAAATGGCCTACATGCATGCAAATATAAAAATTATAAAAAGAGAAGGTAAAATAATACAGTAGAAATACATGCATGCAAATTTAAAAAAATATAAAAAAGAAAAGCTAAAATAATCTGGTGAAAATGTCCTACATGCATGCAAATATAAAAATGAAAGAAAAAGAAAAGGTAAAATAATATATTAGAAATGTCCTACATGCATGCAAATATAAAAATTAAAGAAAAAGAAAAGGTAAAATAATCCAGTTGAAATGGCCTACATGCATTCAAATATAAAAATTATAAAAAAGAAAAGCTAAAATAATCCGGTGAAAATGTCCTACATGCATGCAAATAAAAAAAAGAAAGAAAAAGAAAAGGTAAAATAATATAGTAGAAATGTCCTACATGCATGCAAATATAAAAATTAAAGAAAAAGAAAAGGTAAAATAATACAATGGAAATGGCCTACATGCATGCAAATATAAAAATTATAAAAAGAAAAGCTAAAATAATGCAGTAGAAATACATGCATGCAAATTCAAAAAAATATAAAAAAGAAAAGGTAAAATAATACCGTGGAAATGGCCTACATGCATGTAAATACTGTACAGGAGTATGGTAGAAAGGGCCTACATGTATATTTATGCAAATATGAACATTAAAGAAAAGATACAGAATAACTGGCCTATATTCATGCAAATTTAAACATTGAAGAAAAAGAAAAGGTGAAATAATACAGTACAAGTGGCCTCTAGCGTGTAAATACTGTACAGTATATAGATGTGCAAATACAGTAAGTACTGCAGTAGATAAACATTGTATTGGCCACGCAAAATGTTGCCCAAGTTGTCCATTGTCAGGGGGGGCTTAAATAAAAACGTTCAACGACAGACTCCTTGGAACATAAGCAAGGAGCATCTGGAGGGAGATAAAACTATTCATTCACTCATTTACATGTCAAATGGAGAAATACGTCCGTTTGTTCTTTCATTCTCCCGTCATACAGACACATGCAACATTCACTCACTCATTCATAGAGTTATTGTGTAAGACTAATATCTATAGTTCCATCTGTTAATCATACTAATCACTACCTATTTGTACATAATCTGAATATAGCAATTATCCATCTCTACTTGCACTAGCTGTAAAAAAAAAAAAAAAAAAAAATTGCATCATCCTCAATACCGCACATAAGCACTTCTGATTGGATGCTAACTGCTTTTCGCTCCTCTGTATCCTTACATGTGCAATGACAATAAAGTTGAATCTAATCTAATCTAGAGACGTGCACCCTCTCATTTGCATATCTGGGCAACGGAGGATTTCCGATTATCAAACTAAGTAGAATATTTATTGTCGGTTAGTTCGGGAACATTTGTTTGCCGGCGGCGGGCGTTTTTTCTGTTTCCGTACTAGGCTTTCACGCCGGTTATCCGACTAAGGAAGTAAAGTGCGACGCCGTAAAAAGGAGATACATCTCTACCGATTTTGGGCTGAGAACATTTCGAAATTCGCTAACGTTTGATTTCAATCATTTCATCATTTCTGTTTCTCTTTCCCGTCATCTCCAGTTTTTAGTTTGGCTGCCTTTCGGCCACGGTGCCGGGAGGCAAACAAAAATATGAAAATGAATTCAGATCCGCAAGGACGGCGCTCGGCCCTGAATCCGCACGACTCCCCCTCGGCCCCCCGATGCTTTTCCGATGATTTTATGGTGATGAGCCGATGCGACGTCAGCTTTTTTTTTTTTTTTGAAGGTTAACGTTAACCGACACCAGCTGGATCAGCTTTAGTTCAAAGGAACCTGATTGATTTATTTGTTTTTCCGTTCGCTTTTTAAAAGCGAAAACACATTTGAAAAGGGATTAATTTTAATTTTTTTTTTTTTTTTTTACCCCTGCGGATCGCGTTGACGTTTCGGTAAAAATCGGCGCAATTAAGAGCGAGAATTCGTCTCTGGTGACGCCGAATCGTCGGGTTCGGCTGGTTCGGCCTCGCGCGCGTGTCGAGACGGCGATTCGGGTTGTCGGATCGGGGGGAATTACAACACGTTGTGAATAAATCATGCGCCATAATCGGCGCCGCCGTGCCATCAAGCAAATGGGTTTGGGAATGGAAATAGCAGACTCTGCTGGTGCGGCCGTGAGGCCCCGCCAGTTTGATGGGCTTCTGTGCCGCGGAGCGACCAAATGACATGCCGAGAGGTATCGGATCGCAAAAAATCAAACCGGAGCGGAGCGCGGTTTAACCTCGGGCGGCGGCCTGGATGCGAAAACCAGGCTCGCCACCTCCTCCGCTCTGAAATACGAACTGCATTTTGAGGCACAGGAAGCGCTACGGCGGTTAGCGCTTCCACCTCGTAGCAACGAGGCCTCCGGTTCAGATTTCCCTTCCCGTGTGGAGCCTCCATGTTCTGCTCGGTGTTCCTCCGCGTTCTCCGGTTTCCCCCGACGATCGGCAAACACGCAGAGGTTTATTTGACGCTTTAAATTGTTTCAAATGACGAGAACGAGTGAATGACGGACGGTGTCTCTACACGACCCGGGAATGAGAGGGTGAATCGATGTGTTTCCACGTGACCTTATTCACGAGGGAGTGAACAGTTGTATGTTTTGAAATGGCGTGTGAATGTTTTATATCTCTACGGTGCGAATGAGTGAATGACAGTTTCGACACAAGCGTGAGGGACGTGTCTCGAAATGTGATGTGAATGAGTGAACGGACGGTTGTGTCTCTACATGATGAGAGGGTGAATTGACGTCTATGTGACCTTGTTTACAAGAGAGTGAATGGTTATATTTCTTAATATGCCATATGGATGAGAGGGTGAATGTTTTTACATCTCCATGTGACATGGATGACCGAAAGAATGGTTGTGTTTATATGACACGTGAACGAGAGGGTGAATAGTCGTATGTCTATACAAGGTGTAAATGAAAGGGTGATGTTTATACGTCTATGTAGCCGTGAATGAGAGGGTGAATGGTTTTATGTCTCTGTACGATGTGCCAAAGAGAGGGTGAAGAGTTTCAGCCGAACGAAAGATTGTGTTTCCATATGAGCTGTGAATGAAAGGGTAAATGGTTTATTTCCGTTTATGATGTAAACAAGTGAATGCAGACGGCGTCTCTATTGACACGTGAACGACAGAGGGAACGGTTGCATCTCGAAATGAGCTGGGAACGAGAGGGTGAGGGGTTGTAGGTTTGCGCAAGGTTTACATGAGCGGGTGAATGTTTGTACATCTACAGGACTGTCTCAGAAAATTAGAATATTGTGATAAAATCCTTTATCTACTGTCATGCAATTACAAAAACAAAAATGTCATACATTCTGGATTCATTACAAATCAACTGAAATATCGCAAGCCTTTTATTATTTTAATATTGCCGATTATGGCTCACATCTTAAGAAAACTAAAAAATCCTATCTCAAAATATTAGAATATCATGAAAAGTCATTTTTGTTGTTCAATTGCATTACAGAAAATAAAGAACTTTATCACAATATTCTAATTTTATGAGAGTCCTGTATATATCCTGTGATTTATGGTTTACGTCTCTACGTGACGTGGATGAACTGTTGCATCTCTATACCACAAGTGAATTGACGCACGTCTACGTGACCTTATTCATTTATGTCTTAAAATGACGTGTGAATGAGAGGGTGAATGGTTGCATGTCTATATGAGATGAGATGAGAACAACTTTATTAATCCCGAAGGAAATTGTTGTGCCAGAGTTTCAAATAAAAAACATAACAGTAATAGATACTAGTAGAACGGAGGAGGAGAAGTAATAGAAAAATAGAAGTAGAGAATTTAGGAAAAAGAGACACTCAGGTGAAGAGAAACTCTGGCAGGCAGCCGCCCGAGACAGCGCCGGAAATACGATATAGTATAGGGATATACACTGCTCAAAAAAATAAAGGGAACACTTAAAAAACACATCCTAGATCTAAATGAATGAAATATTCTTATGAAATACTTTGCTCTTTACACAGTTGAATGTGCTGACAACAAAATCACACAAAAATGATCGATGGAAATCAATTGTATCAACCCATGGAGGTCTGGATAAGAATCACACTCAAAATTAAAGTGTAAAAACAAACTCCAGGCTGATCCAACTTTGATGTAATGTCCTTAAAACAAGTCAAAATGAATCTGTGTTGCTTCCTGAGAGGACACTATTATTTCACAGAAGTGTGATTGACTTGGAGTTACATTGTGTTGTTCAAGTGTTCCCTTTATTTCTTTGAGCAGTATAGTATCCCCCTATATGAGGTGTAAATAACAAGGTGAAAGTTTCTACATCTATGTAGCCTGCCAATGAGAGGGCGAACGGTTGGTTGTTTCTGTGTGACGCGCGAAGGAAAGTGAAATGATGCATGTTTCTGCGTGTTGCTTCCCGCCAAATGCCAGCTGTGATAGGCTCCGCCCCCTCCAGGACCGCCGGCTCACAGGGCCGCGCCGTCATCCGTCCTCACACTCGACCCCGCGGGAGATCCAAACCCCGGAATTCGCGGGGATTTGCAGAGAACCCGGTCCGCATGACTGCCCCCCCCCCCGATTATTATGGGATGCAGTCACTCCTGATTTCCTCGCGACCTTGAAGAGAGTCTCCGCCTCGCTCCTTCTGTTTCCTCTCCGCCGGTGGAGATAATCTTTTTTTTTTTTTTTGTTTTTTTTTTGTTTTTTTTTTTTCCCCCCGCGGTTTTCGGATGGTTTTTATTGTTCGACTTGTCACGAAAACATCTGTTTCCCCGCACGTGTTCGCATGTCAGACCGTCGGACCACCTGACACCGAAATTACGTTCGCTCGCGGCGGATACGATCCCTCGCCTAGAAACCACAGTTGGCACCGTCTGCCGCGAGAGGCCCCCCGGGTCCGGCTGATATCGGCAGGACCGTAATCAGGTCCTCTCGGCTCCATCCCATAACCTCCTCCCTCGCTTCTCCTTGAAAGTAAACCCCGGTGTTGGCGGGAAGAAGACGATTATTGGAAAGGGGGAAGGGATGCAGTTGGGTTTTTGTAACGGCACGGAATCGAGCTACGGAAAGATAGTTTGGCGTCTAGAAATATTGCGGTTTTTCTTCATTTATGTGGGCGTTGCCGGCTATGTCGCTCTTTGTGGCGCGCAAACAGAAGAGCGTGCGGTTCTTCGTGGGTTCCATCGAGTCTAATCCGATCCGCCATGTTTCACCGGCGAACATCTGGATCGTTTGCCGTCCCCGATTCTCCGGATCCGGACGGACGAGCCGACGACGGGGAAAGTATCCCCCTTTCGCAACTGCGTATCAAAAAACAATGAGCCGCAGTTCGGGTCGGCCGACCCGGGGGAGACGCTAAACCGCGGGGCGGTCGCCAGGGCGACCGAGGGCGGCCTTGAAGTCGTCACGGCGACGTGTTTGCATCTCGTAAAAATGTCTCCCTCCGCCGTCCAAAGTCAGACGTATTTCATTTCTTCATCGGGACGTCATTATTGAATTTGGAGTCCGACGGCGGCCGTGTTGATTTTAAACTGATTCCGTTTAAAAACATTCGGGCGAGCCATTAAATATTTTAAGACCTGGCCGATATCACGCCGATTTCCAGCGCGGCAGGATTTCGCTTCCAAACTTCGCCCCGGACGCCTGGAAGTTACGTTTTAAAGTCTTAAACGAGCCGACGCAACCCGCTCAATCGGGTCCCGATTATTCCCGATCGCCGAATGACCAAAAAATAACAGCGACGGGATTAACAGCTGCGATTTGATTTCATGTTAAACAATGTTCGATTGTAATGCGAGACATTTGTTTACAGTAGCGGCATCCAATAAAATCCGCCTTTCCCATCGTGTCGGATCGACTCCTCTGAGACATGGGGTCCCTGAGTTACCGTGGAAACGACTGTTCGGCGACCCGGATACCAAAAGTGAATTCAGATGAGGACAGGAAACAGACGCGAACCGGCGCAACGCTAAAGCTAAACACACAGGATGACGGGATTATAAGGAGCCAATTATTTCGGCGATCACGTCTCCAGTTCTTGACTCTCCTGGGCGATGAAGTCACGAAGGCTCGCCGGTCGTCGGACACGTCCCGGAGCGTTTAATACGTTCAACCGTTAAATCAAACCGAAACAAGTCTTGCCTCCTTATAAAAACCCCAAAGTATTTTTACGTCAAAATAAAAAAGGCTCGGAGAGATCAAACTCACAGACGCTTGACCCTCCCCTTCCCCGAAATCTTATGAGGATTTTCATTACTTAATGAATCTTCCCCTCGCAAAAAAAAAAAAAAAAAAAAAAAAGACGCCCGCCGGATGTGAAGCAGCTGCGGACGACCGGGTCGTCGCACTTCATCCGCGGCCAAGAAACTCCCAAACCCCCCCGGGCCTCGGCGGAGCCGCATCTTTGTACGGAAGCCAAAGGAGCTGAAATTCAAACTCCGTGAGCTCAGCGCTCCCGTCCGCTCGGCGAGAGCGAATCGTAAATCACGGCCGGACCTCGACCGCAGCTGCGGCCTCCCGATAGACAATAACACCTCCGCCCGCGACGCTCCTTTCAAAAACAAACAAAAAAAAAAAAAAAAAACGTCCCAATCGGAGCTCTCGCGTCTAAACTACGCGTTCTTCAAACGGCCCAATCAGGCGCTCGGCAACGGCGGTATCTCGAATCTCGCGAGGGCGATTCTGCCAAAACTCACAAGTCTAAGTGTGATTATCTCGTCCCGAGTGAAAAGGCGGTGTTGAAATTCGTCCCCGGATTTATTTCTCCGAGCCGCTCCGTCCCGCGGGGTTAATAAAGTTTGTTCCTTCGCTTTTATCTCCGGATGGCGAGCTATCGATCGTCGCCGTCGGTGATTCATCCGAACGGATCGACATCTGTCCGCACGCCCGTCCGCCGCTTCCAGAATCGTTTATGTGATCATTTCCAACATTTTCAAGCGGATACAGAAAGAACGGCGGGCGATGAACACGGGAAGTGGACCCTCCGGGAAGCGACCAATCGGACGCGAGCTCCAGGACTTAACCATCTGGGCTTCGCTGCGATTCTAAATGGCATAAAAACGGCGTTTCCGCCCCATTCGAGAAACACGTTTCTTTTGTTTTTTCATCTCGATATCCGCTCACGGCACTTTAATCAGCCGGCATGTAACCCGGGCCCAGGTGCGTCCTCGAAAAACAACGGGAACCAATCAGAATCACATAAAAAGGACGTCGGAGGATGCTTTTTTAAAAAAAAAAAAAAAAAAAAAAGGACGGAAAACAAAGAAGGAATCCAGTCGCAGGAATGCGGATAGTAAAATGTTCCTCCCAATAATTTGGGACTTTAAAAATGAGAAGTGTCTGACAGATGGGGCTCTTCAAAAGAAGGGACAGAGCGATTAAAGATTAATAGAAGGGTAAATGCGGCGAGATCTTCATCGGCAACAGCCGGGCGGCAGACGGGGGGGCGACGCCTGACGGACGAAGCCCCGATTTTGGAAAACAATCGGCGCGCGAAAAGAACACGGGGAAAATAAAGTACGTTTTCTTTACCTGGACGCCACCAGGAGGAGGAACTTTCTTTATCCAAAGCCGGGGAGTTGAAGAAGGTCGGAAAAGACCGGAAGGCCCTCCAGGAAGTGGCCGGAGCTAATCGACCAGCAGGTGAGCGAGGTCGAAGGTCGGATCGGAAACTGGAGGAACAGGAAACGGCTTTCAAAGTAAAACAGGAAGTGATGAAAACACACATTGACTGATTGTGCGCGTCTAAGAGCTTTTAACAGGTGGTTAGCACTGCAAACAAACACGCGGCTCATCGGAGACCCGGAAAAAGGCCGTTTCTCTAAATAATTGATGAACGAGTGAGTGAACGGTTGAACGTGCGCCTGTGGGCTTGTGATTGACAGGCGAGCGGTCCGGGGTGAGCCCCGCCTCTCGGCCAATCACAGCACAGATCGGCTCCTGCAGGATGTGCCGCTTAGAGAATGAATGATTCAGCATGAAATATGTTAAATTTAGGGGAGGTTTGTTTTTAATTTCCTTTTCTAATAGATGGGGTTGAATGTGTTATGTTAATGTCTCTGTTTCACACACACACACACACACACACACACACCATTTTAATTTAAGTGGGGGTTATGAATCCTCTGTTTTATTTTTGTTTTGTTTTATTGAGGAGATGAAGAGGGGAGGACGCTGACCATGCTAAGAGATGGACGGGAAAGTGTCTTATTATTTTGGCTGCGAGGTCTTGCGTCACACACACACACACACACACATGCACACACACACATGGGGGGGGGTCTGGTCACACACAGCACCTCCATGTCCTGCTCCCAATTACTTTTTTACGGGCGGGGAAGCGACGGCCGAAGGGGGAAGAAAACGAAATATCTGGCGTCACGGATTTTGACTCCAGAGCGGGAACCATGAAATCTGCAGGGCGTTTGACAAATTCAAGATCCCGGGATAACGACCAGTGTCTCACGGAGGAGATTTTTATCAATTTTCTCTCTTTCGAGCAAGTGACGTGCGAGGACAGAACCCTGAATGCGTCACCGGGGTCCAGAATGCATGGATAACCTCTGACAAATTATTCGCGTTCTCAAAGTTTACAGGTGTTTTAGTCGTTTCTTTGGCATCGGAGACGTTCGGACGGTTAAATCCGAATTCCTGCGATTCATGTTTTTTTTTTTTCCCTGCAAAGAGAAAAACAAAAATGGGAGTCACGGATCGTTTCACTCGGTCGCCGGGCGGCGTCCAAAATGAAGAACGGTAGGGTAAAGAAAGCAAAACGTCTCATTTAGCAGAGAAAGAAAAAGAAAGAGTGAGCAGACTGATCCCCCTGGTGATTCACACAAAGGTATTTCACACTCAAAACACAACTGGAAATCCTTTTGAGTGAGAAAAAGTGTGTGTGTGTGTGGGGGGGGGGGGGGGGATCAGTGGATGAGTGGAAAGAAAAAAGAGGAAGGAGCAGAACAAGAGGAAGGAGGAGGAGTGAGGGGAGAGAAAATATACAATTTTTGAAGAAAAAAAACCTCGGGGGAAATGAGACGGAGAGAGGGAGAAGAAAGGAGGGAGGGTTGGAGGGATGGAGGGAGCGGAGAGTGTGAGAAATAAACAGCGATGGTGACGTTCCAAGAAGACCAGAAAGAAAGGAGAGGAAAGCTGACGTTAAGCAAACGTGGACGCCATGAACGTCAACGTTCTTAAGACGAGAAGCGGGGAAGGAATTCAATCTGACTTGTTCCCGTCATCGAGATCATTCATTCATTCATTCATTCATTCATTCATTCATTCATTCATTCATTCGCTCGTTCGTTCACTCCTTCGTCATCTTTGCCGCTTTTTCTGCAGTCCTCATTGGCCGAGAGGCGACCAATCGCTCTCGTGCGGACATTTTACGGCAGTCCCTCGCTTGTGGCCGGGGTCGTGTTCCAGAATCAGAAGCGAAGTAGCGATCATATTTTTATTGTATCATTTATTTGTATGTTAAAGCTTTATGACTCTCCCCACATGCTTATTAATCTTTCCCATAATCTTAAACTGGTAGCGATCGCACATCCAGGCAGAGAATGATGCTACGGTCGCCTCAGCCAATCAGAGCCAAGGATGCAGAAAACCTTTATCTGATTGGTCGAAACCCGAGAAAAAGCTTATTTTATCAGAAAGGTAATTGTGATATTAAATACATGAATATACATTCATAGCACAAAAACCCGTGGTATAGGAATATAAAGCTGTATCGCAGATTTTCAGTCAATCGATCGGCAATACCATTTTCTATCATAGATTTCTCTATCAATCCATCCAAACCAACCTTCTATCTATCTATCTATCTATCTATCTATCTATCTATCTATCTATACTGTATGTATATATATGTATAAATAAAATATCTATCTATTTATCTATACTATATATATATAGGTATACAGTATCTATCTATCTATCTATCTATCTATCTATCTATCTATCTATCTATCTATCTATCTATCCATCTATCTATCTATCTATACTGTATGTATATATATGTATTAATAAAGTATCTATCTATCTATCTATCTATCTATCTATCTATCTATCTATCTATCTATCTATCTATCTATCTATCTATCTGTCTATACTGTATATATATGTATAGATAAAATATCTATCTATCTATCTATCTATCTATCTATCTATCTATACTGTATGTATATATATGTATAAATAAAATATCTATCTATTTATCTATACTATATATATATAGGTATACAGTATCTATCTATCTATCTATCTATCTATCTATCTATCTATCTATCTATCTATCTATCTATCTATCTATCCATCTATCTATCTATCTATACTGTATGTATATATATGTATTAATAAAGTATCTATCTATCTATCTATCTATCTATCTATCTATCTATCTATCTATCTATCTATCTATCTATCCATCCAACCACTCACCCATCTATCTATCAGTCTAATTGTGGTAACCGTGGTAACCGTGGTATCCATGCGTCTGTCAAAGAGTGATGGTGCTTAATAAGTTCTTCACTCGTGACCTTTGACCTTTGGTACCAAGCAATCCATGTTGTGTCATTTCTATTGGCTTCTATTGCCGGAGCGTTGTGGCTCCGCCTCCAGGCCCCCGAACGTCGCGGGAGATCACGGGCCGCCAGGCCGAGACGCCGGAGGTTCAGGGAGTTTAACCGACGTGTCGGTCGACGTCGTCTCCAAGAAGTCGGTCCAAACGTCAAGATAGGATCTGCACAGTGTGATCCACTGCTATTTCCATCCTTCGATAGTAAAACAAATATTTATCATTTCTTATGACCTCATTACAAAATAAGAGAGCGGAGGTTCGGTCGGTCGGAAAAATGTTTCGTCGAGAAGTACATGAATCAAAACCAGCTGCCGACGCTCGGCGGTCTTCTCCTCCGCCGAGCCCGAGACTGTAATTCAAATTTCCGAAGGTGACTTCATGTCAGCGGCAATAAGTCCGTCCGCCCGGTTAAAGACGTGGAAAAGAAAACATCACCGTACCATAATCGCTTCGACCGCATTTCATTATCGAACGAGGACCTGCAAACCCCCGCGTCCATTTACGGCCGCCGCGTTGCCATCCAACACGAAAAATAAATCATTAATTACAAAATGGAGGCCGTAAACTAAACGGTCGATAACAAATTACTTTTAATATCGGCTCATAACCCACCCGCCGCGTTCAGACAGACGGGGCCTCGCCGACGTCCGTTTCTGGCCAATCGGCTCCCGCGGCTTATTTCCCCACCTTGAAAATGTTTACGGCGGGCAACGAAAAAAAAAAAATGGTTTAACAGACGCTCACACTTCTTTTTGCCAATTGCATTTTTTTTTCGGTTTTACTTTCGAGGTTTCTGTTCTCACAATGCGCTTAATGACGTTTCGATCCCTTTACTGCCGCCGAGTGAAAGTAAAGCCTGATCTGGAAAAGGGCGTCAAGACGGTTATTAACGAAAACAGTGAAAACAAACAAAACGACAAACTCCACTTTTATATCGGAACATTTTCGTCAAACCCAAGTTAATATCGATTTTTATTGCCGATCCGTCCTCATGTGAATACTTTCATCGCCCCATCCGGACGATTGTCATCGGAATACAGCCTTTTTTTAAACAAAAAAAATCATTTTATTTCCGCTCGAAAGTCGATCTATGTCTCTAGTAGCACTTTTCGAGACGACCATTCGCTCTCTCATTCACACATCTGGGTAACTTAGTCCGCGATCCGTCAATGGACGCATGTTTTTGGACGGCGGGAGGGGATCGGAGATCGTGGATTTGAACCGGTGACCTTTTTCCTGCGAGGCGGAAGCGCCGATCGCTTTTTTAAATTCTCAGAAACGCGTTCAAACTTGTAATCGCCATCGCGCAATCGTCAACGCGTAACCCTGCAGGAGACGGCGTGGTACGTGTCTAATGCTAAGCTAACAATGCTCTTTTTTTTTTTAATTCATCTTATTCGCCGCTCCTCCGTTCCACCAACGTTACATCAGAGTTGAACAGTTCAGTCTCCATTAATTTTTAAACGTGGCAATAAACCGAAGACAGAAACGTAATAAAAACACTCGCGGATTATTATGTTTTAATTTTCTAGAATCCACTGAATCATCGCGATGAGGTCACCGTCTTTCCCAGCCTGAATTTAGCGCTCGAGATCGGCTCGCGATCGCGCTTTAAAATAAATCACGACTAAAGTTCCTCCGGAGACCTTTGCCTTTTTCTCCGGAGCTGCGCGTTATTGACTTCGTTAAGGGCGGCCGTCCATCAGAGCGCGACGACGCCAACAGACGTCTGCGGCGGTCGAGCCTCGGCACGTCCCGCTGATTAATGAAGGGGCTAAAAATAAGTGTGTGTGTGTGTGTGTGTGCGCGTACGTTCGTGCGCGCATGTGAGCGTGCAAATGCCGCGCGGATTTATTATCCGGGGTTGTTTGTGTGATCGGCTGCGGCGGAGACGTTGTTTCTTTTTGTCTGATTTGATTATCTTCTTTCTGCTGCTTCTAATCACCGCCGTGCCCATATTTTTTTTATTATTTGTCATCTCATAAAACAAGCTTGATCCCCTCTGATTTATTCCTGAGACGCTACAAAACAGTCTCGCTGCTTCTGGTATCGCGTCGCGGTTTTCTCGTGATCCGTCTCGGAGCGGGTGTACGAAGTTGAACGCGAACATTTTGTCCTCGGAGGCGAAGAAGCGGGAAGTGCGGCGGAGCCGTTAGAAGCCGTGCGCTTTGACAAAGTGTGACGGAAGGATGACCGAAGGTTTCGGACATTTTCGGGTCCACAGTCGCCGCCGGTTCCGGTTTCGAGGTGACACGACACAAAGTCCGACGCGGTTCGCCGGTTCGCAGCAGGGTGTCCGGGTGCTGCGCCGGACGGTTCGACGGGGAAAGGTACCGGTACTATGTCCTCCTTGGACATCTCGGGTCCTGAACACTGTCGCAGACCAAATCCGGCCCTCATGGAAATGGTTTTCCCCGATGGCGATGCTTCTATTATCCATCTATTATTGCGTTGAAGTGTCACGGGCCGAGTGCAGAAAAGATTTCTTCCAAGGACACATCTGTGTTTCTTCTCTCACCCCTGTGAGGCATACAAAGGTCCTCTATGACGGCGGGCTCAGATGGCTTTCTGGTTTTGTGCGGGGAAGACAAAAGGAGTCTAAAGTTTTAGGAATTAAAAGAGATGCGTCCACCAGGGACGTTGGAGGAGGTTGACACTTACGCGGCCAGACCAGGATCGTGTTACATCCCGCTAACGGTAACGAACGTTAGCCTTTAGCAAGCGTGAGGACACGTGAACCGTCCTGAATCGTCTTCCGCTGACGCAACGGAAGAGGACGACTTCTGACGTCTACATCTGCATCTTTGCGCGTTCGACTTGGCGCAAAAGACGCGGATGGAAAACGCCTCTGCAAAATTGAGAGCGGAACAAGACGGGAAACCGAAACCAAACGAAAAGTCCTAAAACGGCGACGGCGACAGTCCTGCTTTGCTGAATCGGCAACTACGACTGTCCGCGTCGCCTTCCTCTCTTTCCCGGCGATTTGTTTTTGAATGCGTGGACATCGCAGACGGTCGCGTCACAAGGATCCCTACCCTGGTCTCTTAATCGAAAATTAAAAACCATAGGGTTCCCCTCGAGGAGGAGGATCCTGGATCAAAATCTCAGCTGGAAAGTTCTTAGAACTGTGTCCTTGTGACCTTTTCTGTCCAAAAGCAACTATTGTTACCTGAATTTACAAACACTTTTACTGCAGGATGGAAAGAAAAATACGGTGATGGAAAGGGACATTGGCTTGCTTCAGAGAGGCGAGGGTTTGTTCAACTCTTCGAACTCTGCATGGGAGTGGCGCCGTGGAGACCGTGTACAAACACCGCGCTCGGCTTCTGTTTCAGTGTCGCCCTTGTTTGCCGAAGGGAATTTCAGCGCCGCGGTTCCAGCCACTGTTTAAAATCACAACACGGGCTAACTTAGCGGCAGCACTTGACATGTTGCATGATGTCATCGGCACTCAGGAAACCACCCACGCCGATGCTGTTTTTACCGCTGTTGACTTAACTCACTGCGATCCGCACCCCGCGCCACCCTAAATATGACCGGCATGAGAATATCCTAATAGCCGACCCCGACTTTGGGACTCGCTAAACAAAAGGCGTTAGATTAGGCGAAACTTCTAAACACACAGACTTGGATTTGGTTTTCAAGCCCCATCCAGGAACGATGACTCAGATATGCTGCGGGTCTGCGTGTCTACATCGGCACTTGCATGGACACCGTAGCTCCCACGCTAGCTCCGGATGAATGCTGAGATCATCGGTTTGTATTCAGATCAATAAATTAGCCGCAACATGAAACATTCAAAGAGAGGCGGAAAATATCGGGAATACAAGTTGAAGTAAACGGGAGCCACTTGCGTGCGCCGTCACCTAAAAACACATAACGCTGTCAGGAATTCACATTTGTGACCACCTGACCGGTTGGACAAGTCGTACTCTGAGTTGGAGCGCTCGGGGAGTGAAAGACGGAGGGGTTTCTCACGAAAACATGTTTTGCAAGAGTCTCTCCTGTCTGGTCGGCAAATGTGCGCAAAGTCCTGGTAAAATGTAAGCTCTGCAAGGGAGCAGGAATGATCAACATCCCTGGGTGGATGTTTCTTGTCATTTGCCCAGCCTATAATCCTGACCAGCTTCAAAACAACCCATTTGATTCCACCCCCCCCCGACTGAATGACAACAGATGGTCACCCTCGCGCCGATCGTACCGAGGCCGACTCGGAGGGAACTTCCAGCCGGCGCACCTGATGACCGCCCCCCTTCTTGGAGTCAGGTGATGCCATTTCTGCAACGTTGCACGTAGTCCCCCGCCGCCGCCGCCGCCGCCACCCGGAGAGCGGGACCGCAAATCAGTTCCAAACGCTGCAACCGCCTGCCGGATTTCCTCCCGGGCAGGGCAGGAAATCTGGCTTCAAAACCCAACGCTGTGAACACCGCCACCCCGCAGAGATGCATAATCAGCCCCCCCTTGCCCTTCGCCCTCCTCACACACAACCGTGCCGCCACCCGCGGGGACAACACCCTCCTCCGATCCTGTCCAACACGGTATTCGGTGATGGAGCGGTGAGCAGAGAAGAGGAAGAGCTGGGAAAGAAAGCTCACTCGACAAGCGGGAGGTGAAGAAGGAACCTCATCAGTTACCTATTATTCGACATTTTGGAACGGACAAGCTGTGAAACAGCAGGGCGCCTATGTGCAACGCAGGACAGATCAAATGGCTTTACTTCCCGTGGAAAGTGGCATTGCTATATTACACACACACACACACACACACACACACACACACACACACGAAGCTGCGTTCTGGCACTTGAACCGAGAATTTATTCCAACTTCTAACGAACTCTGGCTCGGCTCCTGGTTAAAGCATACAAGTCAGGCCAACACAGTGACTGGTCCCTCCAGAATGATCTGGCCGTCGTGTTTGCAGTTTCAAAGTATTTGTGTATTTATTTAATGGCCCAGGAGACCCTCCGGCTATTTCAACCAGCAGAGCGAGCGCCATCATGGGACGCTGATAAAGGGAAACAGGAGGTTAAACCACGTTTCCAATTTGATGAATCAGAATCGTGCCTCGGGGCTCGAGTTAGCGTTAGCCTGTCCTGGAGGGGAGGTCCCTGCTGCGATTCTGGCAGGGGGGGTCTTTCTGCGTGGGGTTTGCATGTTCTACCCGTGTCTCCGTTGGTTCCCTCCAGGCTCTCCGGTTTCCTCCCGCAGTTTAAAAACATGCAGGAGGTTCATTGGACACCCTAAATTGTCCTCGGCTTGTCTTGCGAGTGAGAGTGGATGTTCATGCCCCCGTTAGCCTGAGTGCAGGACAAACGGTACAGATAGCGAACCAATGAACCAATGAACCAATGAATGAATGAATGAATGAATGAATGAATGTGGTCTCAGAAACGGGGAAACCTCGGGGCGGCGTTTTTTTACGAGAAAAGGCGGCAAAAGTCTCACTCAACAGCTTTTCAGTTCATCCTCGCACTGCAGGTTTTATCTAATCTTATTTATTCACAAATAAATGACGGCCTCGGATGGAACAGATTTCATCCGTCTTCTGTCCCAGCAGGTCGTCTGGTGACCGATTGTTGATTTAGGCAGAGGCTTTCACACACACACACACACACACACACACACAAAAGAGCCAGCCCGATGTACATTTTCAGTAGTTTTATTGAAAAATGCCTCTTCTGTTTTCAGAAATAAATAAGAAAATAAGGCCATGGAATTCACAATCTGCATTTCAAATGCGTAGCAGCGACATCGTCAGCGACACCTGCTGCTCGCGGGGTTTTTTTTTTTTTTTTTTTTTCGACTGCCATCCCAAAAGTGGAAGAAACTGACAAGATTGACAACAACTATATTCTGGTTAAAGATCTGGAACACAAACATGTACTAAATATACACCACAGACATGCAGGCTGCTAACATGAACTGATAAATATCAAGGTAGATACAAAAAGCTGTATTACTGCTGTAATGAGACTGAAGCTCCTTTAACTTTAGAAAACCTTCTGATAACACTGAACAGATGTCTGGCGATCAAACGTACGGTTCAAAGTTCAAAGCTGGTTTAGAACAAACTAGAAGCAAATATGTTACAAGCAGAAAGGAGTGACGTGATGCCCGCGGGTTTCATGGATCCTCTTAGCGTCCTCTTCCGTGGTTTAACTCGGAGCCCCTCCCGCCCCCGAAACCCTGCGCCCTCCCCCCGACCATCCCCGCCCGCCCCCCGTCCAGCCACAAACATGAATATTCACATACATTTGGAGACATTTGAGAGGTCGCGGTGTCAAATCCCGTCTCTCTGCTCGGACAAAAACACGGGTCGGACCTCGGTCGAACCCCCGCCACCTCCCATTTTTACGACGTGAGCTTCTCGGTCGTCTTTCTTGACGGTGATCTCTTGCGGCGGCGGCGGCGGCGGCTTAGCGACGCGTCCTCCTCCTCGGTGACCGGGACGAGCCGGGTGTCGGGCTCGGACGGAAACGGGCCTGCTTGGAGATTCAACATCAGTTTGTCTCACAGCGCGTTACTTTGCGATACGAGCGCCGGCTAAAATGCTTCCGGCGAGGGGGGGGGGGGGTCGGAGCGGTTGCGTCGAAACGTGTTGAAGGAGTCGCCGGGACGGGCGCGGCTTGTCTGACGCCCAAGGAATGAAACATTTCTTCTGCCTTATAGCGAAACATCTTCCACGTCAGGTGAAACAAACTTGACTTGAATCAACCCTTTCAGCCTAGATATTTGCCTTTCTTTATGTAAAAAAGAAATAAAAATCAACAGAGGCGTTGAGCGAGCGGTTGGACAACCTGCGGTGACTCCTACCCCCCCCCCCAAAAAAATAACACCCGGAAAAACGAATAAATATTACTTTCACCTTTTAAATTAACATCGACCCTACAGAGGTGCAGCCGACACCCCTCCCGTTGTTTCAAGCTATCAGACTGACAAGTGACGTCACAAACAAGAGCGCTGCTTGTATTTTGAAGGCAGGAAGTAAAATGTGAGTTCTAGCTAAAATGGCGCGCGGCGGGTAAAGCTACGGCTAGCGTGAAAACACTCGTCGGCACGACGTAAAGTAAGACGTCAAAAAGCGAGTGGGTTTTCGTCTTCGGAAAGTTAGAGGACTCGTGTTCGGAGGATGTCGGTCGGAAGGTCGAATCGGGGTCATCGGAGGAGCGCGTTAGCATCGATTTATCAATCTGTTTGCCGACGATGATGCGATGTGAAGCCGTTACCTCGGAGCGAGCCGGAAGGGGGCCTTTCGAAACCTCGGCCCATCAAAAACAGACAAACTCAGCGGCGGTCAGACAAGCCACGCCCCCTTCCCGCCACGCGAGCCAACCGCTCTTCGATCGGGACCGGCGACGCTGTTAGTGTTCGAGACTCTTGGGCCGGAAGTAAACCTTGCAGCTGCTTCAGGCGTCGAAAGTTAAAAAAGAAAAATAAAAAAAAACAGGCCGGCGGGATGTAAACAAAGAGGTGTTGTTGTTGCTGTTGTTGTTGCTGTTGCTGTTGTTGTTGTTGTTGCATCTAGCAAGCGGCAGGTTGTTAAGGCACAAGCTGGTACGTTAAAAAATCACAGATGCTTATTTGTCATGTCACTTTGTTAAAGTTGCTGCTGCTGGTTGACTCTGGCAGTTGTTTCCTTTGTTAGTAGGGTTTGTTCGGCTGTTGTTCTTTCACACATGCTCCTCTCAAAACTGTCTCTGATACGGGGTTGCCGGCATCGCCGCCGTGCTGGTGAGTCGTGGTTAGTACTGCTTCCCGCTGCGTTCCGGTCTTTGTTTTCAGCTAAAGTATATGGCTTCCTTCGGCAGCTTGAGAGCGTGAGAGCGAGTGTTTTTGTTTTTTGTTTTTTTTTTTTGAGTTTTCAGGAGGTCAGTGAAAGCAGCACCGAAAGTTCACTATGGTGAACCTGGAACAGGCCAAAGAGGTTGGAGGGTCAGTCAGGTCAAAGGTCGACCGTCATCAACTTCACGATTAGTCAATCCGAGTCATGCAGTTAACCCCGGGGGGTAAAGAACGCCGACACTTTGGGGAACAGAAATACCTCGAAAAAAACTGTAGCCCCGAACGATTGACCTCTGGAATTTGAGACCTCCTTCGATTACCGTCTTCAGGAAATGATGAAACCCTTAACGGGCACTGGACGCAGCTAAACTTTGGTCAGTACCATGCATATGTGTATATATAAATCGCTCCTGATAATTTTTCATTATTAAAGGTATGGATCAGAAGGCCCTAAATCAGACCGAGTGGACAGAATTGAATTTTCTGAATCAAATTCTGCATTCGAACTCCTCAATGGGTCAGAAAACAATACAGTTTGGACGTAGTTTTGACCTCTGAGGTCATTCCCGGTCCAAAAATCCATATTGCGAGGACATCATTTTGACCCCATTTGGCCTTATGGGAGCAGATTTGGAGAAATGCGGAACCTCCACACCACCGTTTGAGGAAGAGTGAAATTAATTTGCTTACATTTATCTTGTTCGTATCGATAATACCGATAACTCCGCCTTCTGCTCAATCGCACAAAGGCGAACCGGGGAGGAAGCCCCCAGAGGCTCGGACGCAAACGTTTGAATACTTTCCTCAAGTTCTGCACTTCCCATTTTCTGACGGGATCCGAAGGCCACTCGGAAAACCGGCGTTTAAGAAGATCCGAGATCTTCCTCTCGCGGGCGAACCCGACAAAGACTACTTTTTTTTTGGAAAGAGCCATCGAGGCGTCATTAGTTTGGCGTTACCTTGAGGACTGCGGCAACTCATTTTCCGGGAAATTAAAAGCCAAGTGCACAGGCAAAGTGTGCAGAAGCACGTTTACACCGGACGGCCACAATTTTGCTGTTTCCCAAGATGTCAGCGTCCTCTCCTCCAGTTGTTACTCTGAATCCGGAGGGAGCGGCGTGTCCTTACATACCTACATATCCCTGGCCGTTGTAAGGAATGCCAACGCAATGAGAGGAGTCGCAGTATCCGGGCGGCCCGGGAGGCCCGCGGACGCCGGCGTTTCCGGGACGACCGGGGGGTCCGCGAGGTCCCGTGGAGCCAGATGGTCCTGTAGGTCCCGTTCTGCTTTCCCCTGCGGGGCCTGCGGGTGGGAAGAAAAGGGGGGGGTGACGGATCCCATCGGGAATGCCGATTTTTAGCGTTTGATCCGAAGGAGCGGAAACCGTCCGTCGCCTCGATATGGTTCTCCCAGAACAGTAAATGACCCCTTCTGCGCCGCTTTGAATTAGTTGTTTATACTGCGGAGGACTTTTTGTTTTGCCCTGCGCTCATTACATCTGATAAATTACATTATTATGTTAATCTGATATACACAAAGTCCAGGCCAGATCACCATTACTGAAACAGAAAAACACTGGGGAAAGTACTGGCCACATCTGGAACCTGCGCTGGATCTACACATGGAGCAGGTCACCGTCCTCTAAGATGGTGTAAGACAAAGACGGAGAGGTTTTAAATTTGAACCAGAGCGTACTTGTTTGCTTTGAGTGTTTGTTTTTGCTTAACGAGGATCATTTGAAATCTGCATTCCTGTAGCTGGAACCCCCGATCTGATGGACTAACGCTAATGCGCTAAAACGATGCCGCGGACAATCGGAAGCTGGTTTTGGTCCAATGACACTGTCCGGTAGAAATGATGAAAAATCTGAATGCCGGTTTGTCTCCCCCCCCCCCCAGAGGTGAAACGGAATTCATCGGTGGTTTGACGTACCGGTGGGCCCACGCGGTCCTTTCTGTCCGACGATCGACTGCCCTCGCTCGCCCTTCTCTCCTGCGGGACCTTGAAGAAACAGGAAGTCGTAGTTTCATTCGCGGGTCAGAGAAAAAAGGACCGCATGATTCACAGTCTGGGGCACCGGGAGAGATCTGTGATAAAACCGGTCCGGGAGTGACGAACTGAATGTCCTTCTGACGGGTCCGGCGAGAAATGCGTGACATTTGGTCTCCTTTTACGAAATCCGATCGATTTAGCACGCGATGGTCCGCCGAACGCCGCGGTTCTCACAGAAAGAAAGACCTAAAATTAAACATTCATCAACATCAAAAGGGGAAAAACCGCAAATTTATGACTCAAGCACCCGAGCGAAAGTCTCTTCGGTCAGAAAACAAATCGCAGAATGTTACGTCTGATCCTTGTCCAGAACTCCTTCGGGTACGTTAAAAGAGTCGGCCAGAAATAAAGTTACCGCTCTCATCTGTAAAAACCATGAAGTTGTGAGGGACGGGTGTTGACCGACTGCGACCCGCGGAAGGATCGGGAGGTACCTCTCTCTCCGGGTTGGCCGGGTAGGCCTGGATTTCCGGGCATGCCGTTCCTTCCGGAGGGTCCCAGCTCTCCGCGTTGCCCCTGTCTTCCGGGGGGACCGGGGGGCCCGGGGGGGCCCGGGTTGTTGCTACGGGACATGCCGTTGGGGATCTGGTTCAGCAACGTACTGACGCGACTCATTTGTGCTGCAGGGGAGCAGGAAGGGGAGGCGGGAGGTCACGATAGTCTGCCAGAGGTCGCGATACGGGACGCGGGCATCTACGGGTTGAACTCACCGCTGACCATCTGCTCGCACACCTGCCTGGCGATGGATCGCATCATGTTCTGAGGAGCGAAGTCGCCCTGGAGACAAACCGATCGGAAAACCTCGGGTTAGTCCACGTGCCGATCTACATGTTCGGGAGGACGCCGGCTTCAAGCGGAGCATCCGGCAAACTGGGGATCAGACTCATCAGAGTGGACGTAAAGTGTTCTTGTCTGACTCTGAAGCACAGGTTCCCTGAAGTGAGCTACCATGGAGCTCCTAAAAGCAAGTCTGTTCTTGGTTGGAGTGCGAGTCTCGTGGAGTGAATACATCTTTTTTGGGGAAAAAGGTACATGGAAGGACCCCTGCCACCTCAGGTCACCATCTTGTCACTCCGACACTCTCAGCAAACATTGAAGTTTGAGATGTTTCTCGTGTTTCCGTGGCGATGAAGCGACTCACCCGTTCTCCTTTGTCTCCTTTGGGGCCCACGGTTCCCTGCGAAGGCAAATAAACCCCTCAGAGTGAACACAAACTGGCCTTAAACTAGCAACCGTTCTCTTCTGCCATACTTACAGGAGGGCCGGAGTGTCCAGGGTTTCCGGGTTTCCCCGCCGTACCTGGAATTCCGGGAGATCCCGGAGGTCCCTGTGAGGAGGACGCCAGAGGTTTTAATCCGGGGTTGAGGAGTTTCATGCTCTCTCGACAACAAGCGACTTCCTTCTTTTCTCGCGAATCATGTTCCGATTTAAAACCGAAGCGGCCAAATTTCATCGCGACGTGCAGCTCGGCGACCCGAATAGACGGCCTGACTTGGACGGCCAGAAATAACGGAGATATAACCTCGTGTCAACCTCACGTTGACGCATCGTCGCAGGGTCGAGGGAGGATGTAAATCCTGCACGGTGTATTTTGTGTCGGTGGCCATCTGTTATCTGACAACCTGTTATGTGTCTCCGGCAACAGAGCGGCAAAAGAGCGTTCGGAAGCTTGTTGGGCGCTCGCGGTCATCGCTGTGGAAATCACAACCTTCCATTATCCCCCCGTTTCCTGATCATTAGTTCGGACGCTTCCTCCCGTCTATTATTTGTCGTGCGACGGTGCGCAACGTTAGCGCCCGGGTCGGGAGCGCGCTGCGAGCCGTGATTTATCGGAGGCGCTGATTCTTTTCGCAGCCCGGCAGCTGTGCTCTTGAATCATCTTCAAAAAGGTCACGTATTTCATGTCCGGAGACAGAAAAAAAACCAAGTTCCCCCTTGATTTAAACAGTTTGATAAGTGTGTTAATCATCCATACATAAATAATATGTGGCCACACAAGAGAGGACGTAGATACGAATAAATGTATCTGTGTATACGTTTCTATATCAAAAACAGGTCCCGCCATATACCAAGGGTGGTGACTTGGAAGAGCGATGAAAAAATAATTCGACATTGCTTTGAAAACGGCTAACTAAGCTAGCTAGCGCGCTATTGTTGGGAAGCGGTTCGGTGCGGAGGTCTTACCATCGGCCCCGCGGGGCCTCGGGGTCCGGTCGGCCCGTCCTTGCCCGGAGGTCCCTGCAAAAACACGAAACCGCCGCCGTAAAAAGATGGCCCGAAAATAAAATTGAAGATGGCCGCCAAGGCAAACGCGGGGCGGCGCTCACCCGGACTCCAGCTGGTCCGATGGGTCCGACGAGTCCAGGTGGCCCCCGTGACCCCTGGAACCACAGAAGAAGAAACGGCATCACCATCCCTTTCGTCCTCATCTCGGACTGAAATTTACTGGCGATGTAATTGGTCCCAGAGAAGTTTTATTGGCCATTAGAAAGCGGGACGGCGGGTCGTTAAATGCATGTTGCCGCGGCGACAATATAATCCCGCCTCAGAACCAGACTCACTGATATATTTGTTTACGATGTCAGTTATGTTTTCCCGAGAAAAAGAAAACGGGGATCAGCCTGTCAGGAGCGTCGCGTCGCGTTCTGAAGGAATCTATTGGATTTATTTATTCTTAATTCCCAAGGATGGAAAAATGTCAAACATCTGCTGCGAAAGTGACATCACGAACAAATCATTCCAACGTGAGGCCTCATTAAGTCGTCTGAAAATAGAAATACACGACAGCTATTTCATATCTGGAAAACACCACGTTGTATATCGGGAAAGTTGTTTACATCAGGGGATTCCGGCTTCGGGAAGCTTCGGGAAGATCCGGGAAGCTTCTGGAAGCTTACGAAAATATCTAATCGGCGGTGGCGTGATCTAAGAAGCTCCGCCCCCGCCAGACAATGGCATCGGTTCGAACACGACCGAGGAACGGAGCTTTATGTTTACATTCCTGGTAAGGACCTGTCTGATTTCATTTGGATCTAAAGCCGAGAATCCCGCGTGATGGATGTTTTCCCCGGAGCGATCCGTTTAAGATCTTGTTTGAAAAGGAAAGAGGAAAATGAGCAAACAGGAAGCTACCAGCCATTTGTTCTTTCATCGGGGGGGTGCATTAACTGTGACCCGATGAAATAATGTTCGAGCTGCTCACTTACTCTCCCGAAGAGACAGACGCCGTTTATCAGAGCGACAAGCTCTTGGCTCTTTTTCCTCGCACCGTTTTTTTTTTTTTTTTTTGGGGTTGTTTTTTTTTCCGTCGTCGAAACCGATGGGGCCGAGTCGGCGCTTTTAGCCGCGCTTACCTTCTGTCCCGGCAGGCCGGAGTCTCCGGGCTCCCCTTTGGGTCCAGGGCGACCCTGCAGATTAGAAAGGAGGGTAAAAATGACTCATGGAAACACCTTCCTTGTCCCGCAGGAGTCTCATGACTCCGTCGTCGGTTCTCGAAATAAATATCTGATTTTGTGAAGGGTCCTTGTACGGAGCGGCTCCTGGTGATACCCTTCAAACAAAACCTTCCTTGAGTTGAGATTTCCCCTTTAGGTTAAGATTAGATGCTGGCAAGAACAGAGCGTTGTACTTGTAGTTTGAGGACATATATAGAGACTCCAAAGAAGTTGCATAAATAGCATTTCTGCAGCAGCGGGATTCATGACAGCCGCCTCCCGATCAGTTACGGGGCACCGCAGGGATCCGACCCGGGTCCCGCGCCGTTTAATCTAACACCGTTATTCCCATACGACGGTTTAATGTGTTTTATTCGCGTGCGGCTCGGATCGTCTTCAGTCGGCTTCCTCGCGAATTTCATTGTACTTCTGAGCAATTACAATAAAGGCCTTCATTCAGTCGCTCATTATCGCTTCTCTCACAACAAATTGCCCATAAATGCTGGGAGACAAGTATGCGTTTTCTGGCCGTGCTGGTATCTGCCATTATCTTAACAGTCTTTTAAATCTTTTTAACATGTTGTTAGACAACTGGCTTCATTTTTTACAGGACGTGCGTTAAAGACTCCGGACAGAAGCTGAAAACAGAATCGGGAGACGATTCGGAGAACGTTTACCGACGATCCCGGCCCGGGTCGAGCTGATATTCCGCGTCGCGCTCACCGCCGGCTGCCCATTCACCCGCTTTGCAAAATTTTCCAGTTGTTTCTAATCATTCGGATGTTTTCGAGGGCTTGGGATTGTTTGTTCTTTAGGTCCCCCGTGTGTCTCTCGGAAGAAAAAAAAAAGGTTGATTTGAATGAAACCGTCTGAATAAATAACGAGCGGGGGGAAAAAAAATCCACGGAGTCAGCAGCGACTCGGGTCCGGCGCAACCCTTCCAGCGGAACAAACAAATGAAGCGAATGCCGCTGATATACACCGGCTATAAATCGCAGATTTTGAAGATTAACTTTTCATCCCGTTCCTTGAAGTCATCTTCAATTACCCGCAAGAAAAACAAAGTCGGTGATGAAAGCATGCAGGTATCGCACGTCTCAGGAGAATCTATCGCACTTGGCAGGGACGCCTCCTCCCGCCTGACGGACCGAAGGTAAAGCAGAGCTACGTTGGGCTCGTTTCTAGTGAGCCGTGATTTTTGTTTTTATTCGATTGTTTTCTTTGACATGCCGTTCTTACTGCCTCTGATTTGTTCCATTAGCTTGGAAATCAGAGGCAGTGCCATGTGTGTGTGTGTGTGTGTGTGTGTGTGCGAGTCTGTTGATGTTTTACTCACAGCCTCTCCTGGAACTGACAGCCCGCTAGGTCCTTGAGGTCCCGGCAGACCCATGGGTCCGGGCGGTCCGATATCCCCGCGGGGTCCAAGCGATCCCTGTTAGAAGGAGACCGAGTCAGATGTGGGCGAAGCCGCCCCTTGCGGACACATTTCGGCAATCTCGTCGGTTCGCTGCGGTCAGCGCGGATCCTGCGGTCGACATCTAGAGCCACTTTGAGACGGAGAAGTTCTAAGAACGCGGTTCTATCGGTACCTTCAAGTTTTGCATTCATAAAGGCAGCGAGGGACCACGGTCGGGACCGGTGACATGTACCCTAAGTGACATTCTTAAAAGCAAACACCGAAGAAGAGGAAGACAAGGTGGCAATGGACCATCAAATATGTTGAAGTGTTTTTATCTTCTCCCTGCACCTCAGCCAGGTGAAGATCCCCGCCGTTAGCTAACGCTGTACTTATTTTGGGCAAATATGTTCCTCTGTGAGCCCTGGAAACCCCTTTGCAGCAAGCCGGAAGAGCCTGGACCTGACCGGTGACCACAAAACTTTTTTAAAATGGCGCTTCGCAGTCGGCAAGAAGAATTTGGTGATTGGCGTGACTTATGAGTCCCGCCAATCACCAAGTACCTTCGTCCTATGAGTTCTTACGCAACCGCAAAACCCCCTGCTTCGGAGTAGGAGGGTGATTCAGTTCTGGTTCCTCTGCTGTACCCATGCACCAGGAAACGTCCAAGTTGGTGGAACGTTTCTAAGAACCAGTAAAGTTCCTACAGAACTAAACTCATGTCATCGGACTGAACGATACCACAACCTGAATTCCGGGGCGACGACAAGACATGAATCTACTCTGAGCTACGATGGAGTCCCTGCACGCTATTGTGCGAATGCTCCCCGAAGAAGTGCCTAAGTCAGAATAGCAAAGACTGTTTGCAACCAGATCCGTTTGTGTTTGCTAACATGCTGCGTTTCTATTGGCTGGTCCCATTATCCTCATCAGCATACCATCAGACAAACTCTCTTAAGTTTCATACCGGCTGCCAGTCAGACGTGTGACTAGGGTTCGAGATGAACGGGACTTACGGTAGCGCCGGCTTCGCCTCTTTCCCCACGAGGGCCTTTGGTGCCGGGGGCTCCCTGGGAGGAGACATGTTGGTCAACGATGGCAAAAAGAAAAAGGCAAGCAAGTCGAACCGCGGAGAGAAACTTGGACGCGTCCCTCTGCTTCCCGCGTCAAATTGGAAATAAGAAAATCCGACTTCTCGGCCAAACACCCGGCGGCCTTTCATCCACGCATGAAAGAACATCGCAGATGGTATTGAGCTTCAATTTCGTGATCGATTCGCTCGTTCTTTCTGTGATGGAGGGGATGACGGCAAGAGCTTCTGGAAATAAAGCTAAAAAAAAACAGCACGACGGTGGCGAAGAAGGTCCGCCTGATGCATCGGCAGCGTTTAATCCCCGTTTGGAACGAGGCGTAAAATATGAAGCTGTCAAATGGGGGTGAGGAGGGGGGGCTCATTTAAAGAAGAAGAAATAAATCAGAAAATCTCCGGTTTATCCCTTCAGGTTTTAACCTTACAAAGACGTTGATAAATGATTCCCCCGGCGGGCTCGCGGCGATCGATCACGTTTTTTCTGGCATTCAGCTCGAACAGGAGCCGAATCAAAAAGGGGAGCGGGTCCTTACCACCGGCCCCTGGGGCCCGGGGGGGCCGCCGCCCGGCGACAGGCAGGTGCAGGCGTTGGGAAGGGCGGGACATTTCAGCTCGTCTCTCTGGAAAAACACAAACACGGAGCAAAGGTCAGCGCAGACGCCACGTTTTTACATTACATTACATTACATTGCATTTGGCAGACGCTTTTATCCAAAGCGACTTACAATAGAGGACATAAGGACTGCAAATAACACTTGCAAATACACGATGCACAGGAAAAAATGTTTTCTCGTGTCTCGGGCGTTTTTGTCACTTATAGAGCGAGGGGGGGGGTTTGCCGGAGCCCGGCTGTCGTCGGGCGAGAGACCAGGTACCCGGACAACCCAGGACCACAAAAAGAGACGTTCAACCATTGGCTCGCTGAGTCACATGACATATAGGAACCCTCACTTTTCATTTTAATACAACCATTCAAACGTCAGATAAAGACCTCCAACCATTCACTCGTCATTCTTAGACCCAACTATTTATTTTAGATATTTTTTAGATATTTTTACATACCCTTAACCATATCTATTTCCTTAGATTTTATCTTATTTTTATTATTCCCTATTTTTATTCTTCAATTTTATATACAGTTCTATTTTGATTCGTCCCCAGAGGAGCTGCTTTCAGCGAAAAGCGATTTCCCCCCTGGAGGATCAATAAAGTATTCCGATTCCGATTGATTGACTCCTCGTGCACTGTTATTGTCGTACAGACGCACAACCATCCACTCGCCTTATTAGATACAACCATTCGCGCATTGAGTCACGTCATATCGTGACGCACAACAGCGTAGAAACCTACGACCATTCACTCCGTCATTTCAGATGCAAACGCTCGCTCTGTCATTCAAACGTCACATCGAGACGCACAACAGTTCAAGTGTCGCCTAGGGATCGATAACTAATCAATCCGTCAATGATGTGTCATATAAACCATTCGCTCTGTCAATCATCCGCCTCCGTCCATCCCTCTCCTCTGGATCCTCTTCTCTCAAACCTCCTCCAGACCTCCTTCCTGGCAGTTCCAACTTCAAAATCCGTTTCCCCTGCTCTTCATCACTCCTCCTTCCGTACATTTCCAAACCACCTGAGTCTGGTTTTATCTCCGGGGACGTCTGACAAGTGTAAACATGTAACGTCTCACTTTCCCGAAAAAGATCCGAGCGTGAAATATAAAGCGACGCTTGTGCGGCGTCTCTCAATCTGCGGCTTTGCACGGAACGAAACGTGGGATCGATTACTCCGCCTTTTCGTGGAAATCAGGTGTTTACGAGTCCGCGTCGAGAAGAAGAAGAAGAAGAAGAAGAAGGCGGAGGAAGACGGAGTTGTGTTTCGCATTCCCCCTCCCGCCGCGCCTGCGTCGTATCGACCCTGTTTAGTATCGAGGCTCTGACGCTAATGCGGTTCGATGCGCCGAGAGAACGAGGGCGCCGGCGGGTCAGAGCTCGACTTCCTATCGGGATCCGAGTCTGACCGGCTTCCATTTCGGGGGGGAAAAGCCAGCTGCTGCTCCTCGGCGAAGACGGTCAGACATCAATGCGCCGCAGATGGAAAAAAAAACAAACACACAAACAGGAAAATATGCGGCGGGGCTCGCCACCAGATGTTTGAGACATCTGGAGGGCGAAAGTTTTTTTTTTTTTTTTTTTTTTATTTGTTCATCACTGGATGATATAAACCTGCCGCTCGTGTCGAGGCCGCCGAGGTATTTTCTTTCGGGTCGAAACACGAAGCGAAAATTCGTGTTTTTTTTTTTTCACGGGGGAGGGGGGGGGGTCGGGAGGGGAGACGCGACCCGGCGAAAAAGGTCGCGGCGAGACTCGGCTCGGCTTACCATGGACGGGAGGTCGCAGCATCGGTCCCTGCTGGTCCAGGCCAGGCTGCAGACAATATCGAACATCTGGAGCTGGAACTGCGGGGAGGAAGATAGATGGGATGCCGTTTGACTCGTTCCTTCGGCAGACGGCGAAGAGACTCTGAACGCTTCTTTCCGGCTGTGTTATCTCTTGACGGATAAACGTAAAACGCCCGTCGACAGTCACGACGGTCCTGACCGACGCCCCGCGGTGCGTTTCACTCACGGTCGCGGATTCCCCCCTGGCTCCGATGGCCTTGGACATCTTCCCCAGGACCTGGTAGCCGTCCCTCGACGTGTTCCCAGCCGGTTTGATCGCCTTCTCGGCCACCGGCTGGCAGTCCACGTTGAGTCTGACGCCGCTGGACGAAACCAGGATGTGGAGCTTGAGGAGAGGAAGGGGGAAAAGAGAAGCGGAGGCGTGACGTTAAAAAAATCTAGACTCCGACTCGCGTCGTTCGGCAATTTTGGTCGAAGCGTCGCTAATCAATTCATTCGTGTTGTGTCGCTCTTCCGTCAGCTATTTGTGCTTTCTATCCATTGGTTCATTCTTCCTGAGGAAGTGTTTTCTGTGCTCCTGCATGATTCTGCGATAAATGGCAGGAAAAGGTGGAAATTCGCCCCGTTTTTTATTTTTTTTATGACTTCCTAGATGGAGGTCTTCCGAATCTGGGTCAGCCGGTTAAATCGGTCCCTTCCCAGACGCAGCGGTCGCTTGTAAAAAAATCGTATTTATCGCCGTTCGTCGCGGTAGCTGGTCTCGCCGGCGACATCCGATGACGTCAGGTCGAACAGCTGCGAGGGGGAAGAAGCGGAGGCGGAGGGGGAGGAAGAGGAGGAGGAGGAGGAGGAGGAGGAGGAGGTCGCCTCGGGACCCTCCAGTCATCGGCTCGGATCTCAAGAGCCCGTCGGAGGCCCGTTGAAGTGAGTCAGCGGGAATTCGGCGAACCCGACAGGAAGTCGAAAGCGCGGACGTGCGCCGCGGGTTCCTTGTTTATCTTTTACAACGGGGCGTCATGGGGGCAAGTGGTACTGGAGACAGGTTTTCGGCAGAATGTGACCTCTGACCTCCCCGGGGAGGGGGGCAAAGACAAGAAAAGGAAGAATTTTCAGCCTCGGGATTTCACCTTCTCAGCAACTCTTTGCTCCTCTCTAATTTTCCTCCACCCTCCGGGTTAGCTCCACGAAGTCGTCGTCCAAAGCATACCGTTTCAAATTTCAAGAAGCTTGTCGGAAAATCCTTCCCTCTCATTTTTATTTTATTTTTTGGACTAATTTCCACGTTGACTCGTCGGGTAATTTCGCAGGAATCGGCGAACGGGAGTCGACGAAGCCGAAGAAACCGGACGCGCGGCCGCTTCGAAGGCAAGGGGACGCCAACTCGGACACCCCGGCTCGCGCCTCGCGCCTCGACACAAGTGAGGGGAGTTCTGCGTTTGGGTCGCAGCTGGATGTTCATCCGATGACATCCAGCAGACGTTCGCCGCGAGTCTTTGAACTGTAAGTGATCAATCACGGTGCTCGCGAGAGCGTTTGCCGTAGTCAGAACCATCTGAGCCTCGTCAGGAACACCCGGCCTCTAATCTGCAACACATTTGGAATGTCAGGCATCCGTGTGACCTCGAGACGCCCAGCGAGAACAAAGAACCGCCGCTGGATCCGAGCCACCGCCGCACCTTCGGGATCGCCGCGCCGGTTTCCGACCCGACGCGGCCGGCGACGTCGAATCGCGTTTCGGACTCACCTTGTGGAAGCTCCCGTGGAAGATGTTCTTCACCTGAGGGTCATCGAACGTGACCCTCTGGATCTCCCCTCGCTCGTCCTTGTTGTAGAAGGACACCGTCTGGCTGGAGGCTGGGTTGGAGAGAGAGGAGTTTGGTATTTCCACGCCTCGCGTCGGCTTCCGCCGCGCACGGAAGAACGAAGCAGATGCTTACGGTCGATGGTGACGCCCGTCTCCGGCTTGTGGTCGCCGGTCGACACCTGCCAGATGTCGAAGGCGTCGGTGGGCGAGTCGGGCAGGAGGCGGAACATCAGGATGATGGTGTAGACTTCGGGGAGCCCGTCGGGGTGGATCTCCCTGTCCGCGGGACAAAGACGGGCGGTTACCGCCGGTTTCGGCCAGCCGGCGAAGCCGAGGGGGTCCGATCGATTTTAGGGATAAAACAAAGACTCCCCTGTTTTATTCCCTCTGACGCAATCAGAGCTGTCAACATTAAACATTTCATCAGAAAGCATCCAGAAAATCTGTTATTCCAGGTTCTCAGATGTGAAAATCCACCACCTCCGGCTCGAAGGCCGAGCTACATGAGAACATTATGTATACAAACGGTGACAGATTTTGTGGTGTTTCCGCGCTGTTTGGAAACGTCCACAAGACGAACGCTCTGGTGCGAACAACGAAAAACATGGTGTTTTGATTTTCTGTCAGTCTTCGTCCCCGGACGCCTCCGACCAGCTGGATTCTTCTCCACCGGTTTTGCGCCGATGGGTTCACGCGCACTCGATTGTCTCGGTTGCGAAAACAAACGCGCCTGGCGCACACGCGGGAGCGACCCGGGAGCTCCTCCTGCAGCCAATCAGAAGCCGGACCGCAACAACAACCCGACGTTTGTGACACGAAGTGACAAGTAAATACTGAATCCCCTGTAGCCCAGTAGCTGCCAGGATCAAGCACCAGGCCCTGATCCTGGCATTCAAAACCACCTCAGGAACAGGTCCAGCATATCTGAACCAAATAATAAGACCTTATGCTTCCGGCAGAGAGCTGCGTTCCTCTAATACAAACCTACTAGCAGTACCTTTTGCTCGCTCTTAGCGATCTCAGGCAAAACTGTTCTCAGTTTTACTACCTCAGTGGTGGAACAAAATTCCGGAAGCAACAAGACCAGCATCATCTCTCTCAACCTTCAAGTAACAGGTAAAAACGTTTCTCTTTCAGGACTTTTTACTGCGCTGATGCTTGAGCTGCCCCAGATCAGGTTAGGCACCAAGTTAGGCTATACAGTAGGTCTGGGCAATTATTTTGGCTGCCGGGCCACATTTCTTATTTATTTGTTTATGCGCGGGCCAACTTGGTATAATGTAAAAGAAAATTGTAATTTAAATATTGAATTTTTTTTTTGGGGGGGGGGCATTTTATTTCAACTTTAAAATCATGAATAATCATATAAATGTACAAACATTACTTTGTATGTAATCATCCATAGAAATTAAACAAAGGGAAAAAAGTAGGCGTTTCTAAATTGAATATTAATTGAAAATACTAATTCAAATATTCAAAATAAATAGTTTGGCGGGCCAGATAAAAAAGCAAAATGGGCCGGATGTGGCCCGCTGGCCATAAAATGCCCAGGTCTGCTATACAGTGTGTGTGTGTGTATGTGTGCGTTTGTGTACGTCTTTGTCAACAAACAAAAAAAAAACTCACTAACCCAAGCTTACTGTTCTGTATATTTCCTGTGCATCTTGTTTTTGCAAGTATTATTTGCAGTCATTACGTCCTCTATTGTAAGTCGCTTTGGATAAAAGCGTCTGCCAAATATAATGTAGTTATGTAATGTAATAACGAATCGCCAGAAAAGTCCCTTAAGTTTCCCGCAAGATATCGAAAAGTAGTTTCGGGACGTTTCATGTTTTCCACTACGACGCCCGGCTTTCTCGGGACCGCGACCGCTCCTGACCCTCCGGGGAAGAAATAAACCTGCTATCGGGACGTTTCATGTTTCTGACGCGAAGGGGTCGGCGGCGTTCTTGAGATTTACTGCCTGGGAGATCCTCAAACGGACAGTTTACTCAAACTTGACAGATTTAGAGCCGCTGTCCAGAAAATATAAATGTAGCTAGTGGCACCCAAAGCCTCGCTCCCCCCCCCCGGGTGACGGACACTGTTGTTAGCATCCAAAACAACACCTCCGTCTTTTTTCTTTCAACCATTTGAAAATCAGCCTTTAGCCAAAGGTCATGGGAAGACTCTAAACGTGACGGTGATCGATGGACTATAGATGACAGGAGGTGGAAACGACAAGCAGGGCAGAGACGGAGAAGAACTACCGCCAGGTCAAACGGGATCAGTAACTGTTATCGCCGCTTGTGTAACAAGGCGACCGATGCTATTAATCATTAAAACGGGGAGAACGTCCGCTCTATTTGAGTTACAGAACTGTCAAACCACACGTTGGCCGCCTCGGGACACAAATGTCCTAAGAAGCTGTCCTGATTTTACCCTCCTGCCATTAGCTAACTCTGGACCTCTTTTGGCAAAAATGCTTAAGTTCCACTGCGAGTCCGTTTTTTTTTCTGTCCATTCTGTCGCGAGTCGCGAGAAAACAGCCGATATCGATAGTTTCTAAAAATTGAGCAACGAAAGAAGTATCTGGGGATGGATTGGTTTATGTTTCGACCAATCACCAAGCAACTATATCAGGGGCGGGCAAACTACGGCCCGCGGGCCACATCCGGCCCGTTGGTCTTTTTAATCCGGCCCGCCAAAAGTTGGCACAGAATTCATACGTGATGTGAATGATTGGATGATCGGATCTAAGCGTGTGGGAGCTCAAACAGGAGATTATTTCATTTTTGGAGCAACTTGAGAACACTTGTGAATTTTCCTGAGCTGAATGACACAGATTGGGTTTGTGATTTAGCCTTTACCGTGGACATACTGACACATGAATGAGCTGGACGTGAATGCATGAAATGCAAGCAAACGCCAGAGCCTTCAAAACCAACCTGGTTTTATTTTCAAAGCAAATATCAGACAAGTCTGATATGTACTGTTATCAATTTTTTTTTTTCATATGTGCCTTATATTGTGTTGACGCGGCCCGTCTGTCAAATCTTAAAAATCAATGCGGCCCCTGAGCCAAAAAGTTTGCCCACCCCTGAACTACATCATACAGAGTTCTTATTGAACCGTAAAAGTCACCGCCTCGGAGGAGGAGCTAAAATGGTTCCTGGAACTGTTCCCCGGTTCCTATGCTGCCCGAATGCGTGAAAAAACAGCCGGAAAAGTTTCTAGCAACCGCAAAGGTTCCACCAGTGCAAAAGAGGCTATCGTCATGAAGGTTGGGATGGCATTAGGATAGCATTGGGATAGCGTTAGCAGCAGCGCTAGCTGGAACGCGTGAACGTCAAACAGCGGAATCAGAGGTGACGGACAGGTTTGAGTTTGATCGCACTGCGAATTTCTCAAACGGCAAAACAACAGTTTGGGATCTCGCGGTGTAATTTCAGCTTCCCTTCCACACCAGTTTAAAAGTGGAAACTATTTTTTCCCGGACGGGGCAGGAAAAAAAAAAAAAAGATATTGAAGATCTTCCCCTGAGACGCCGAGATTAAAAACCGCTGTGAAGCAATCGAAGCCGGAGAGACAAAGGAGAAAGAGGAGGAGGAGGTGGACTCACGTTGTGGGCTGTGTCAGAAAAGCATTCTTGTGGAGTCTGTACGCCGTGTAGCTGTTGAAGGAGCCCGGCTCCATGGAGACACCTTGAATGTAGCTGTAGGTCTTCTCCGTCAGGTTGAAAGCCTCCAGCATCCTGAAGCCTGTCACGGAACAAGTCGGGACAAAGTCAGGAACAAGTGATTTTGATTGGCTGTCATTCATGTGCGGGAAGTGAAGCGTTTCCACTCACCGGGTGAAGTGAAGCCATTGAGGAAGATGAGCGGACAGGCTGCGGGGGAAAAAAAGAGCGAACAATCAACGTCCGATCCTGGAGGAGTTTCAATTCGTTTTTTTTCTTTTTCTTTTGAACCTACATGATGTCGCCGTTTCGCAGATGAAGGTGATGAGGTTTTCCTTGATGGTGTCGAACGCGTCGAAGTCGTCCACCACGAAGACGTGTCTGTCGCTGGGTTTGCTTCCGATGTGCTGAAGCTCCACAAAGTCCACGTCGGCGACGCCGATGGCGAAGACGCTGTAACCTGGAGCCCCGACGGCAAAATACAATCGGCATATCGTCGGCATATAATAATAATAATAACCTTTATTTATACTTGAAGGACCACTGAGGTCTCCCTCATTTTCAGGGTCGACAAGTTTACAAGCAAAGCAGAGCACAGCACAACAATAAAATGAGATCAAAATAAAAAACAGGAGATAAACTAAAGACAGGTGAAAATGAGATTAGATTAAAGACAGTACGGAAGCAGTAGATAAAACTCGAAACAAGTAAAAAATGAGATCAAATTAGAAAGTACAAGGGGGTGGATAGAACTAAAAACAAGTACAATTGGCAGTACAAATTAAAAAAACAGTAGATAAACTAAAAATATCGAGAGAGATCTACCGCGGATACTTCGGCGTGGAAGGAAATAAACGTGAAATCCCGCCCGTCGTTACCTGCGTGCTGCAGCCTGGCGGCGTTCTGCTTCACCTCGTCCTGCGAGCGCCCGTCCGTGATGGCGACCACAACCTTGGGGACGTTCCTCCGCATGCCGTTCTCCACGGAGAAGGCCTTCTCGTAGGTGTGCTTCAACGCCACTCCTGGGAGGGAGACACCGGGGAGCCATTCAGCATCCGAAGGGGGAAAAAAAAATGGAAAAGGCGACGGCGACGATGTCCAAGCGGTCCAACCTGTCTTGGTGTTTCCTCCTTGGTAGCGAATTTGGTAAAGTGCAGACATGGCGATGCCCTTATCTTGGTACGCGTTCAGTCTGAACTCGGTTTTGGCGGTGTCGCTGTACTGCACGAAGGATACCTGTTTGGAAGGCGAAGGTTAGTCGGACGTTTCAGACAAACTTTCTGTGCGTTTCAAAGGTATTTCAAAGAACACGAGTTTGGAGAAAATAGGGGTCAACGAAGAGGCTTTGAGTCCTAGCGATTTCGATTTCGAGCGAGGGTTCCGTTGCGTCTCTGCGTTACCTCGGTTTTGCGAGCGGCCACGGAGTCAAACGTGAGCGCGACCCCGCTCTGGCTCAAAAGTCGGATCGCCGTTCTAGTCGGACCGCAAATTTCCGATCTCCGCACAGAGGAAGTCGGGGGTTGTGGATACGTTTAAAGAAGCTCTGGATTCCGATCTCGAAGCTGAATCCAGGTCCCGTTTTGTCCAAATTACAAGCCGTGACCGGCAGCCTCAAGTGTTTCAGGTTTGCCGGCTTATAATTTGAGAGGCATGGGATTCTTCTGTTCCGACCCCCAACCCTTCATCCACCTTCCCCCAACACCACCTGAAAGTCTGTCTGAACGGAGATTCTGAGCGTCGACTCCTCGGCAGCTGTTTCACGTTATCGGGGAAGCGGGTCGGCTCCTCCTCCGGGGGCGGCGGGGGGTCACCGCTCGGGTTCGGTTCAATGTTAAAGTTCATTCGAGCCCCGTTCAAACACATTCGGGGTGACGGCGACCTCGGAGGAGGGGTGAAAGGTCGGGCCCCGCCTGCCAATCAGATACCAGAGAGGCCACCTCGGTGGACGCGGCTGATCCGAGACGATGGTGGAATTTTTCCAAATGACTCCTCTGTGGAGGAAAATCCTTTTTTTTTTCGTGGCGCAATCAAGAATCTTCCTTTCTTACATCTGAGTGGGAAAATATCCCGTGTCTTTGATTAAGCCGCCTGCCATGAGGAATTTATAAATATGCAAAATATTTATAATGATGGTCTAAATAGGATGTCCGAGCCAGGAGATATGTTAGATGGTTGCCGGATGACTTCATGGAGCTTAAAAACCTTCCGTTCCCAGCCCGGATCGAGGGTCTTCGGGGACGAAGGAAGGCGGGAAAAAGGAAAAAAAAAAAAAAAAATGTTGCTTGAAGTTCAACAACATTCAAGGTTTCAAACATCAGCTGGGGGGGTGGAGGGTGTGTGTGTGTGTGTGTGTGGGGGGGGTTGTTTTTCAGAAAACAGATGCTTTGTCGCGCAAGTGGACATGACGGAGCCTCGTATAGAAACGCCGAGCCACAGAGCCAGAGCGAGGCGGGTTTGGGACCTACGGCCAAAAGTTTGCAGCGATCAGCTGATTGACCGATGGTGTAACGTCCCATCGGCCCGGCGTCTTGGAGCTCAGAAGGGATTTGGCAAAAAAAAAAAAAAAATGGCGCCGTCCACAGTTTAGTTTCCTCTTCCTGCTCTCCTTTGGGGTGACTAAGTTGGCGACGTGGCGTAAACAGACAAAAGAAAAGACATTTTCGTCACGAACCTGCATCCCCGACGGCCCGATCACGTCGAAAGCGCCGATGACGCCGGACACAAAGTGCACCACTTTGCTGAAGCTCTCCTCCCCGATGCTCCAGGACCCGTCGATGAGGAAGACCACGTCGGCTTTGGCGCCTTTGCACACTGCGGAGACACGACGTTTTTAACAGAGAGCGTTAAAAACCGCCTCTGGGATCGAGGCGCTCAAATCGTGATTTGGCCGATCGTCCCTCCTCCGATCTACGCGGTCATCCAGTCTCCCGCGCTAAAAAAACCCTTTTTCCCAAAAAGGCAGAATTTCAGTCTCACTTCCAGATGATTTCTGACAGATTTTTTTTTCGCGGGCCAATACTCGCAGATTTTCCGATGATTACATAATTAAAAAAAAAAAAAAAAAATTCCATGTCAAAACCAATCAGCCAATAACTGGAGTGTATCCCTTGAGGGGGGTGGAGAAGGCGTTGCAGGCAACTCGCTCGCCGACACAAAAAACAATCTTAGCCGGTTTGAGCTCGATGATTCGGAACCGGAGCCGCCGGTTGCTTCTTACCTGCCCAGGCGGGTGGGATGGTGGGCGGAGGCGCCGGGGTCGGCGGGAGGGTCGGGACGGGGGTCGGTTTCGTCACTGCAAGACAGTAGATGTCAGGAATGCAGCAGGGGCGTGTCGGTAGGCCGACGCCTCCGACCGCATCGGACTTACGGGTTCGCTCCTTCACGCCGACCCCGGGACCCTCCAGGTAGGGCGTCTGAACGAAGACCTCGGCGTTGTAGAAGGCGTCGGGGGAAAGCCCTTCGAAGCAGTACTGAGGCAGGCCGGCGGGGATGGTGACCTCCTGCTGGCCTTTGCTTGACGCTGCAAGAAGAAACGTGCCGAGGAACCGGTTCAACTCCGACGGAGGGAAAAATATCATCTCGCTTTTGTTGCTGTGTCAACAAATGACAACATCAAATACCGATCCAAGTAACAGTGTCTTGAATACACAACTCCACCCCAACAATGTACATTGATACAAAGAGTCGGAAAATAACAAATTTGGGAGCCGGCCGTGTTTCACTTGGTAAAGCGAGCGCCCGCCCGATTCGAAGGTCCGCAGTCGGACCCCAGGCTCGTCCTGTTCGGGAGCCAAAGTTTCTTTGGACGACACGTGAATCCCGATAGCCTCGATTAGCGCCTTGCACGCCAGCTCTGGCGCGATCGGTGAAAATCACTCTGAAACCTCAAGCCGGCGGGTACGATCTGCAACTTCTGAGATGTTCTCTATAGTAGTTGGTTCATGCTTAGCAAACTTTATCTCAAAACATCTTAAAAAAAAAGCATCTATTCTCTCTTTTTTTCCTGATATCGGTTCGTCGGGTTATCGAAAAGTCGCGAAAGTGCGCCATCTTTATTTTTCCCAAGGCTACCCGTGTATCTGACTTGTTGCTAACAGAGAAAAATAAAAAGTAAATAACAGGGATAACTGTTGACTTTGAGACGTTTGTTTACGTGTCGTTGCGGTGAATTATTGGGCTTTCTTATTTAAACTGTACAGTGCAAGTGGAGTAAACAAGCGGATATTTGTTGGTGAAAGCTTCATCAGGAGCTGGTGCGTCATGAGACGTAAACACAGCTGACGAGTTGTCAGTTTGTGGGGGGAAAAAAAAAAAATCCTTTCCTGGACTTCGGATTGACTGATTCTGCCCAGGAGAAACACATCAGCTGGTCACCGCATCATCTTTGGAATCTCAGTTTTGGCCGCCGGACTCGGCGCGACACGGACGGCAGCGCTCGCTGCCTTGGCTCCCGCAGGGTTCTCTCGCTCTGCGAAACCCGCGTTTGCGAACACGGCCGAGGAATGGTTGTTTTCCCACGCTCCTCCGCCCGCCGCCCCATCAACATTCATGTTCCCGACTGCCAGTGGACCGACTTATTGGCTGCTCCCCCGAGCCAATGATGTCTGTGCCTTCTCCGCGCCAAGGCGTCACCAGTAAAACAGAATTTGACTTTGGAAAACGGCAGACGGTTTAAAAATGAATTGATAAGACATTTATCGGGGGCTCAGGAGAAGCTATAATTCCTCTTCTGGGGTAGTTTGCAGTGCTTTTCAACGGTACGGAGCGAGAAATACATGCGTTTAAAGTGCACGCGTTGGGAAAACGATCTAACGGCGGTAGAGCAGAACGCATCTTACGGTCCACGGGGTGCAGCTTGATGCGGTAGGAGGTGGCGGCTCGGTGGGGACTCCACTTGATGCAGAACTTGTCATGACCGACGTTGTACGTCTCGATGTTGGTGACGTTCAGGAAAACTAGGAGGAGAAGGGTTTGCCGGTCAGACGGGGGATTCTTCCGCCTTCCGGATCTATGTTGTTCAGCTAGATTCTGGGTACGTACGTGTGGTTCCCACTCCGTCGAGCGGCGGGCTGACACCGCCGGTGTACTGTGCCGTCACTTCCACGTCGTAGGTGGTTCCGGGCTGAAGGTTATGCAGCGTGTAAGAGGTCACGTCGCCCACAAAGAAGTCCACTATCTGGTTTGAATCTGAGAGAGGACCGGTGGCGTTAGCTACCGTCACAAGTGAACGGCTAGAGTTTCAACGGCGACGACAGCTCACTGTGCGGTGAGTAGGTCAGCCTGTATCCTTCCACCGGAGCCGTCACCGGGTCCCACGCCACTCGGAAGCGGGTGTACCACTCGTCCGACACCCGCAGGTTCCTGGGGCTCAGCAGGCCGACTGCGACACAGGAGGCGAGGGTCAGTGGAGACCCGGGGGTTGCCGGTCGGTCTGAGAGCGGAGACCGGTTTAGCGCCGAGACTCACATGTCTTTCCTTGTCCGTTCAGAGACCCCCCAGGACCCTCGGCGTAGATGGCCTCCACTGTGATGTTGTAAGGGGTGTCGGGGAGGAGGTTCACCAGACGGGCGTTGTTCCTGTTCCCGGAAACGGTAGTCTGGGGGCAAACAGCAGACAAGGGTTATTTGTCATTGTTTGGCGGGAGCCCTGAATCGAACCCCCATCTCGCCTACGGGAGCACGGTCATCGGCTCGCGACCTCTGACCCCTCCGTCCGGTCAACACCAAATGGCAAAACTTTGAGAGGGAGCCTTGTGGTGTTAACCGCTTTTACACAGAACACGCAAGAACAAATTTCATCCTTGGAACTACCCTCCTCCAGGGGGACCTTCTAGCTTTACATTTGCACGGGCAGCATAGGCTAACTGTAGGTACCCTACACTGTAAGTGTCTGCGACAGTGACTCGCACCTAAAACACTCCAATCTAAAAAACGCCGGGAAGATGAAGACAATGGACAACATGCAATGAATAACAACCATGGACTTTCAGATGGGTTTGAGTATTTTTATTTTGCTTCGGGGCGTGAAGAGCTCGCTCCGTACTTATTTTTGGCCAGAACCTCTCTGGCGAGTTGCAGGCCAGAAGGGCTCGGACTTCTTTGTCGGTCCAACTCTCGCTGGTTCGCATGAGAAAGTCAAAAGCTGACCAGCAACCAAGATCGTTTCCAAAAATGGCACTCGGCGGTCCACAAGACATCTGCGGTAATCACCGTGGCTTGTAAATGATAATCACCAGGCACCTATCTCACAGAGTACCTCGGGAGCCGTAAAATTGAACTGGAGTTAAAATAGTTTCTCTGGCTAAGGTCCTTGTTTTCAGTTTCGACGCTGTGCGAATGTCCAACAAAACTGTCAAGTTCCCCAAAAGATTCTAGGATCTGCAAAAAGCTACCGAGCGAAAACGTCTCTTCTGACATCGGTGACATTGAATCACCGTCAGCTCACGTTATCGCCTCCAGCGGGCACCGGCGGGAATTACAGGATATCTAAAGCTTGCCATTTTCCCCGCGTGTCCAC